>NW_026126540.1:8940000-9317500 GCF_943737965.1 Phodopus roborovskii | reverse complement strand
AACAAAAGAACACTTTATATTTTTATGAATATGACATTCTTCACTCAATATCACATTGGCAAAATGATGTAATACTGAAAAATTTAGTTTTTAGTCTATGAGACTATGACCTTTTCAACAATAAGACATCGGTTTATCATCTTTACTGATTTTATGTAAAAGCTAACATTTTTCAAGAAAAAAATAATGCTTTTGAACATTATTTTTTGACAAAACAGAAATTCTCACTGGTTTTGTGATTTTTTTTAGAAAATTGAAATTACTTTGACTCAGAGAGACCCATGCACATTCAACTCACTTTTTATAAATAAACTTATAACCTTATGATGCTACAGTATAAACCAAATTGTGTATTTTATAAGTAGGTACGTACGATTATTTGTGCCTCCATTACACATTGTTTGGCATAATTAACTGATTAAATCACTGACTACTTTTGTATTAACAGCAATTATTATTATTCAGGAGAGGTAAACTCAGTGATTAAATTCAAGCCAGGTCTTAAAATATATTGTCATGATACCAAAGTAGGTGTCATCAATCCAACTTTCTCATGATTTCTGTTGCTAGGTTATTCAAACAAGAAACTTCTTTTGTTAGCCTCTCATCTTGATGAGCTATATTATGATTGCTTTCATGATTAAATTATAATCTTTACAGTGTACTTTTAAAATTATTAGCTATATATCGTATTGACCATCCCCATAACCCTGAAGTGACAATAGCAATGTAGAAATTTTGTACACGGTGAGATTAGTGTGTTTTCTTATTTAATACTATCTTAGTTTGCTAATTCTTGAGGAAAGTCAAGGTTATTAAAACTAATGAATAAAGGGATGGAGAGATGGTTCTTAGAGATTAATAGCAGGTATTACTTTGCAAAAGACCTGAACTCAGGCTACATATTGTTTGGCTCACAGCCACCTGTGACTCCAGTTGTATGGAATTCTAAGCCTCTTATTAGTTCTATGGACACTTGCATTTATATTCACTAGCATTTATATTCCTTTATTCAGATACACATAGTCAATACAGAATAAATCTTTAACAAAATAGTGACAGTTAGGAGACCTGGGCAGTCTATGGTGCCCTGGTAATAGAACAGCATTTATACCTAGTGTATGAATAGACATTGGGAGCCCACTCCCCTTAGATGGATACTCTCTCACTCTTTTTTATGGAATAGAAGAGGGATAGTATGTGTTGGTGGGGTGCATGAGGGAATGGGAGGGAGAGGAAACTGGGATTGATATATAAAATAAGATTGTTTCCAATTTAAATAAAGAATTAAAAAAGATAAATATAAAAAATAGGAGAGAAATCACTTTGGGTAACAAGCATCACTGAGTATCATGTATATAAAAAGCCATAGGAGATTTATTTTTATTTTACAGACATAGAAAGTCATCATCCATTGCTCATTACATTGATAGGATATTTCCCAATATATGCAATCATTATTTTTTTTATTTTACTTCAGCAGGAACAGGATGTGACTTAGTATGATGAAAAAGTGGGGATTTGCATAATGAACACATTATTTAAGCATTCATATG
Source organism: Phodopus roborovskii (assembly GCF_943737965.1). Taxonomy (NCBI): domain Eukaryota; kingdom Metazoa; phylum Chordata; class Mammalia; order Rodentia; family Cricetidae; genus Phodopus; species Phodopus roborovskii. The sequence continues at coordinate 9,315,944 of NW_026126540.1, read as the reverse complement.
ATTGTTCACTGGAAAGTCCCTTTGCTGATGTTGCTTCCTAAGGGTGTGCATCATGAGAAGAATCTAACAGTATGTGATAAAAGGAACTATGATTGAAAGTGTCATATAGATATATTTCTATAAACCTGAAACAGGATACTTAATGAACAAACTGGAGGGCAGCAGTATTTCTAGCAGATATGTAGGGCAGAATACCCAAATTTATAGAACCCTCTTAGATATTCCTTGCTTGTACCATAACAAGCACATAAAACTTGTATATGTTTGACATTTTTGCATTGTATGTTTGTGGTATGTACAAGTATGTGTATGACTGTATGACTATATGTGTGTGAGAGAGAGGGGGGAAGGGAAAGGAGAGGGGCGAGAGAATATGTGTGTACGCTAGATGCTGGCTTCAGGTGTCTTCCTATATTCTTTTCTGTTTCCTGAGGAGAGGGGTCCCTATGTATCTGCACCTTGGTTATTTGGCTATTCTAACTATTCAATTTACCTCAAGGGAATCCACATCTGGAATGGCTGGGTTACATGTATGCTTCTATGTTTGCCTGGGTGCTTGCAATGGGGACACCAAACTTCAGGGTCAATCATTACAAGTTTTAGCAAATGAGCCATTTCCAGAGGCTGTTTTTCTCATCTTCAAATTAACTCACTTGAAACATTATACCATTATAGTCAACATAATACTTTTAGTTGAGAAAATAAAACAAGGATCAGTGTGAAATACATTCTACAAGGAAGAAAATCTGAACTAACCACAGACTCCAGGGAAGGAAAATAGTGCTATTATTATGACAGAGATAAGGCTTGATAAGGCTATTTCTCATCATGAAGAGGTTAACACAACCCTCTTTGTATTTCTGTTCTTTGCTATTTAAACTAAGATTTAAATTACTAGCAGTAACTCTTAAAGAAAGTTTCATATACTGACTTCTTAGTTACATTTTTTTTCAAGTTTTATCATAATCCTTAACTGCTATTCATTGTGTACAATATGAACAGAATTATTAATTTACTCAATATAGTTCATAGCTAATGACACATAAAAAGATGGAATTTTTTAACATCAGGTAAAATTGAATTTAAAAAAATAGTTTGTGAACACATGATCCTTAAATATGATGTATGGCCATTTTAAGGAAGAATAATGACTATCAGGGAAATTCATTCTTAACAAAAGTGGCTATAAATCTGTAGGGGAGACAGTTTCCATGGAATTTAAATGCCATGACTGACTTATCAGACCTAAAAGCATCATTAGATTTTAGCTTCATTTTGTTCTTGAAGCTCATGTTTCACAGGCAGACTCTCTAGTGAGGTTGCAGTTTTATCTATGTTCCATCTTGCTTATTATTTTATGTATAATGGATGCATAATTTTTAATTAAAATTTTCTTACTCATTTGCCTTTCTCATGAAAGTTAGCTAAGTTTAAGATATATAGTGTAGTTTCCAAATCTACTATTCAAATATAGGTGATTCTCAGAAAGCTCCAAGTCAGATAAGAGCTAAAGCTTGGAGGAGAGACTGTGGTCTCTGTCCACAGATTGTAGCCTAACCTTCCATGGTGCACCCAAACCTCAGGGTTGGTAAGATGTTGGATAAATGAAGGCTTCTTGTAAATTTCAGAAAATACTGTGCATTCAATTTATAGTTTAGAACAAGAAATAAAAAAATATTTTCATATATTTATCTCAGTTGTTTGTTTTGGGCTTTCTGTGAGTGACAAATAAACACATGGCAAAGCTTCCCTTTCTTCATGTTATTACTGACAGCAATTGTGAGGCAGCTCTGAGACAAAAGGATGAGCTACTTAAGAAAATGTCTCATTTCAAAAGAGTGTCTTTCACTTTTTCAGTCTTATCACAGATGAACCACTGGCTACTAAGGTCCTTGGCAATGATTATGTAGACCAGATCAGTCTTGAACTTAAGGTAATCTTCATCCTCCCAATTCATGGGTCTCTAACCATGCCCCACAATGCCCAGATTTGTGTAGCACTAATTATGATAATTTATCAGGTGTCTTTCATTTAGCAGATAATTAGTATGATATAGGATTTTTTCAGAGGTATGTGTGTGTGTGAGAGAGAGAGAGAGAGAGAGAAAGAGAGTAGAGGGAGAGAGAAAAAGAGGGAGAGAAAGAGTCTGTGTGTTACTTTGGATATATGTACACATGACATGACACATGCAAAAACCATACCATAATGATAAGGAAACATTTCCCTCCTTATACTCTTACATTTGTTCCAGGGATCAAACTACAGATCTCTGTGATATGCATCTTCACCTGCTGTGTTCTTTCACCATTTCAAGGACTGAGTTTGTAAAAATGTGTCAGAGGATACCTGAACAGAATGATCTGCATGGTTTGCAAAATTTAATTAACGTTTTTATTAATATTTTTGTTTTTTAAATTATATTACAAATTAACAAGTTTCCTGAGTTTCCATATATACTTATTTATACATATATGTATATGTTGATACTTTTTCTTAATTTCTTCTCCCTGTTTCCTTCAACCACTTTTCTAGTTTTTTGTTCCCATCTATATATGTTTGCCTCAACAATCCACCTTCAATTTTCTTCTGTTGAGTTCTTCTGTCCCTCCCTGAAATTATCTTTTGTTTTCTAATCTCACCAGGCCCTTTCTCAATTCTTTTACTTTATTTGTATTTAGTCTTCCCTGAATAGAAATTTATAAGGTAAGATTACATCATAAAAGAGAACATTTAACATTTTTCTTTCTAATCCTATGAGTATTGAGATTCATGCAATGTTTTACAATCAGACAAACTATCCTCTGTAGAACATAGTTTCTCAACCTTCCTAATGCTACCACACTTTAATATAGTTCCTCATGTTATATTGACCACAAACAAAAAATTATTTCATTACTACTTCATAACTGTAATTTTGCTACTGCTATGAATCATAATGTAAATATAAGACATTAAGAGTATATTATGTTCAACCCCAAAAGGAGTCATGAACAACAGCTTGATAACATATTGTTTGGATATAAAATATAGTTTGAATTATCATAGGTCATCATATTCATATTGTAAATATGACCAATATCTGTGGAATCATTTTATCACAATGAACAAAGAAAGGGAGGATAGACTTTCAAATCAAATCTGGTGATAACGTTGAATTAATGAATTTTCCATAAACTGAAGGCATTACTCTGTCTGGCAGGAAGTAAATGCAAATGATGATCTTTTTAATATGAGCTAAAGATTCATAAGTAAATAAAATGTCATTTAGATAATTTCATTTTCCATTTGCTTCAACAAATTGTATTTTTCCCAAATGAGTATTGATGGGAGATGCCTTTATGTATATATGTTTCTCATACTGGTTAATGATTAAAGCACTGTTGGCCAATAGGAAAGGAAGATAGGAGGGACTAGGAGACAAGGAGGAAAGAGGAAGTAGTAAGGAGAGTCAAGATGGAGAGACCAGGGAGATCAGGCGCCTGCCTCACTCCCCGGTAAGGAAGCCACATGAAAATACATAGAAATGGGTTAATAATTAAGACATAGCTAGCTGATGAGAAACTAGTACCGGGCCAATTGAATTATATCTAATACAGAGTCTCTGTGCATTATTTGGGGCTGGCATGGCGGCAGGACAAGACCGGCAACAGGAGGAAAAACTCTACTCCTTACAGAGTATTACACCTTATCATGTTTGTATTAGTCACTTGTGTTTGTATGATAAAATACTATGGCCAAAGAAACTTAAGGAAGATAGTATAGTGTGATTTACAGTTCCAAAGAACTAAGACATAATCATAGCAGGGAAGCATGACAGCACACATCAGGTATGGATGTCAGGTCAGAAACATGGAGATTTTATCTTAAGTGCAAACTTAAGCAGAGGGCATAGTGGGGCAAGGCTATAAATTGTTCCTGTCAATGACACCATTAGTGACACATTCCCTCCAATAAATACACTCCCTAAATGTTTTATACTATTTCTAAATAGTGCCAAAAAGTGTTGAAATCCACAAGCCTGCAAAAGATACATGATTTCACACCAACCTAACAACCACTTATTTATTTGTTTATTTATTTATGTGAAGTTGATGTTGCCATAATTCAGTCCTCCAAAAACTGTGCATCATAAAATATGTGATCCAAAACTCTGTATGTCATAGTGAGAAGTAGGTATTTGTATTAATACAATAAGAAAAAAAGACAAGAGAAAATACATAAAGTACATAAAAATAGAAATAAAAAAAAAACACTGACAAAAAGCAATTAAATTGTTGCTTAAGAAATTCAAGAATGGCTGTTGATGGTGATTTACTTTAATCCCAACACTGGGGAGGAAGAGGCAGGCAAGTCTCTGTAGGTTCATTGCTAGATTGGTGTACAGAGCTTTTCTTTATTTCCACCAAAGATACCATGTGTTGAACACAAAAAAGCTACACCAAAAATGAAGTACCTGTCCTCATTGTGCTCGTGTTAATTATTGTCCTATTCAAACTTTTATTTAGAAATCATTATATAAAGAGCACACAAGTCCTTGCTATTCTGTATGTGTGAATTATATACACATAAAGCACACACATATTTATTTTCATTTGAAATAAACAATCTGAAATTCAACTCATTCCCCAGATGATTAAAACTCACCTTTATAAATCAGTTTTTACTCTATTAATAAAATGCAAGTTAATCTTTTAGCAGAAAACAGTTTTAAACAATAGTTTGATAAAAGTCCAAACCAAAGACAATCTGAAGTTTTAGCTAGAAAAGATAAATTAAATTTCTATTATACAGCTTATTATTATTATTTAATATATGTTAAATTAAATATAATTACATTGTTTTCTCCTTTGCTTTCCCTCTCTCCATTTGCTCCCACATCTCCCTTTACTACACTCTCCTAAGCTGCCGCCACACCTGCAATTCATCCTTGTCATGCTCTCCAAGATCTCATTGCTTTTTTCCATGTGGGAGCAAACATATATTTTTTTTGCCTGCATTAGGATTCTCATGAAAAAAAAATACTGTGTTAGCTTTATACTGTATCCAGTTTTGGTAAAAGGAAAACTTCATGGAAATATGAACAGTTTGCATGATACCATATTGATGCAAGGATGCCAATTCAAGGTCTTTACCAATACAAAACAAAACAAAAAAGAATGAAGAACAAACATTCAGAGAATTGCAGGAGCTCGGGAGAGACATTTGTTAAAGAGCATGGTATGGTCAATATGATGCAAAAGAGAACTGAAACAATCAAGGGGAAGAAACTGTACCTGGACCACTGAGCACTTAAGTTGAAAATACCCATTGCACGATATTAACATTACTTCAGATTCATTACCAACACACAAAAGGTGCCTCTGAGCTGGCTAGGAAGAAAAAAATATTAATTTTTAAATGTTTAATTCTTTTAATGTCATACAACAATGTTTTAATATTTGCATTCTACTTGATCATTTAAAAATGTTACTATGCCATTCTTGAAGAATAAAGTTCTCCATATTATAATTATTTTCAAGACTGACACAATTGCTAGCAATTTTACATATTGAAATTTATATGATTAACAGAATTTTTATAAGATGTTGTTTAGAATTCTGTCTATTTCTGCAAGTCTGTGTGTAATGTATGTGTTAAGGGGGGTCATACATTTCACAGTCAGGCTCTTTCCCTCCTGTATATTTGTTTATGTTTCAGCTCAGGAAAAGAGTGAGAAGAAAACAAGAACAAAATCAAGATGAGGTACAAGGCTGCGGCTCTGAGGAAACTTTGAGGCCTCTACAGTTCTCTGAAGCAATGTGGGACTTTTGTGGGACCACATTGTCATTTCAGAATGAGAATGTTGTCAGAAAACACATATGATGTGAGAAGATGAAGGGACAGTGTGAGACTTTTGTTTTTTCATGAGACATAGAACATTTCCTATGGAAATTCTGTTGACTAAATAAAGGCTTCAGGTTCAGTTGACTGCTGGGAAGCAGACATTCAGGAACCCTTAGTAAAATTTTTATCACAAAGGCAATACAAAATAGGAATGGGAATTCTCCTTCTACAGTTGACTCTGGAGTTATGCATCTGTCAGTTTATGTCCCACCTCATGATGTCACTGACATTGACGGCCTAGTGATAAAACATGACAAAATATGCAAATGTATCTGCCTTTATTGGGTTTATTGAGCTTTCCATTTGGCTCTTTTTTCTCTTATGTTTGCATGTTTTGTCCTATTGTTTTGATTTTACCTATTCTATTATTCTATTATTATTTATATATATTATATATTTATATATTACATTATATTATTATTATTTTTGATAATATTTTGAATTTAAATTTGCCATAAGCTTGTTTTAAACATCAATCCTAATTCTTTTACCCTCTCCTCCCATGTCCCTCTTCCAACATCCATCTCATCCCCTATCTGCTCCCCAGGGAAGATGAGGCCTTCTATGAGGGATCTACAAAATCTGTTATATCATTTGGAGCAGGGCTTAGACCCTCCTACCGTGTGTCTAGGCTGAGAGAATGTCCCTCTATGTGGAATGGGCTCCCAAAATCTATTTATATACTAGGGATAAATACTAATCCACTACTAGAGGCACCATAGACTGCCATGTCCTCCTAACTAACACCCACATTCACAGGGATTGGGATGGTTCTATCCTGGTTTTCGAGCTGAGTCTAGGGTTTAAGAGCTCCCTCTTGTTCAGGTCAGGTGTTTCTGTGTGTTTCTCCAGACTGATCTTGACTCCTTTGCTCATCATTCCTCTCTCTTTGCAACTGGATTCAAGGAGTTGGGTTAAGTGCTTAGCTGTGGATTTCTGCTTCTGCTTCCATCAGCTACTGAATAAAGGCTCTAGGATGGCATATAAGTTAATCATCAATCTCTCTATCAGAGAAAGATATTTAAGGTAGCCTCTTCACTATTGCTCATATTGTTTAACAGACATTTATAGAAAATTTCATCCACACATAAAAGAATATACCTTCTTCTTAGAAGCACATGGAACCTTCTCTAAAATTGACCACATACTCAGCAATATAGTACCTCAATAGGTACAAAAAAAATTGGAATATCCTCATGTATATTATCAGACCACCATGCTTTAAAGTTAGAATTCAGCAACAACACAAATTGCAGGAAACCCTACAAACTCATGGAAATTGAACAATTTAAATTACACCATTTCTGAATCAAGGAAGAAATTAAGAAAGAAATTAAAGACTTCCTAGAATTCAATGAGAATGAAGACACAGCATACCCAAAATTGTGGGACACTTTGAAAACAGTGCTAAGAGAAAAGTTCATAGCACTAAATGCTGACATGAAAAATTGGAAAATAGTCACATTAGAGAATTAACAGCACAACTGAAAGTTCTAGAACAAAAAGAAGCTAACTCACCCTCCCCACCCCATGTCCAGAGAAGTAGACACCAGGAAGTAATCAAATTGAGACCTGAAAACAATACAAAGAATCAACATAGCAAAGAGTTATTTTTTTAGAATCTGTGTCAAGAAAGAAAGAAAGGGTCTGGTTTTGAGTGAAAGGGGAAGTAAGGAGGATCTGGGAGGAGCTAAAGAAAGGATCCATAATAATTATATATTTAAAATCCTATTTTAAATAAAAAAATCAAATATGTAAAGTCCCCTGGTCCATTTGTACTGCAAATGACTGCTTTTCAAACAGCACTATATCAAAAAATGCTGTTATGCCTGAAGGGATCAAGAGGTAAGTTGGCTTTCTAAAGGCTTCCAAAAGGGATATGTTATAGGATTCTTTCTAAGCATACAGTGGTTTGAAAGGCATATTTTAGAACAGTTTCAGAATGATACTTCCATTTTATTCTGAAATTACACATAGTTTACTTTTCTTTAGTACATGATTTAATCAAACTCAGATTATTTTCCACATTTTTAAATTAATGACTCACTTGAAAGTAATTTGTAAATTATAAATTTAATAGACTAATCAATAATCAATGATAATATGTAGATAAAAACCCACAAGTTAAAAAAATCACACACCAAATTTATGGAAATCTTCAGAAGATCTTAGAGCATTATTAAATCAAAATCACAATTCTCAATAATTAATAATACTCAATAATAATTAAATTGAAATAATCATGTTGCATAGAATTTTGATTTTGGATTTATTATATCTTCACTTTTGAAACACTGATACTAGTATAAACCTTGATATCATATGAAAAGCTTCAGGAGCAAAACAGTGCCCACCAATATTATTTTACACATATTGGGAATTATTTTCTCCATATATATCAACATCACTCCCATTGGCTATACTAAAAGATTCCTTTTATTTTACTACATTGCAATGTCAGGATTTTAGCATAGTGATGAAGGAAAGGGAAAGTTAAATGAGCCTTAATAAAAATAATTTGGGAGTGGCCTCTATAAAATAGCAAGGCATGAATAGTGGACATGCATAAAGAAAAGCTATCTAGTGTATTTAAAGTGTTTTCATCTCTACTTTCTGTTCTTTTTAAAAACTACCATTTTAGATATTTAAATAATAAACACATTCAGATGACCTCCCTTATTAGCATAAACATAAGGTAAAAGAATTTTAAAAGCGTGAAACTATTCTTGAATATGAGAATTATAAGTGGTTAGAAATGCAAACAGAGATTAAACTGAAAACTTGGCCTGGAACAATTAAAAATAAATCAATCTCATGTTTTACATTTTCTATGAATGTGTTGGGAAATGAGCAGATGCATGTGGTTTCAGCTGCCCACAAAAGTCATAAGCATCTTATATCCATCAAGCGAGAGTCACAAGTGGTTTTACTTGACCCAATGTCTCATCCAGAAGTTTAACAACAACATCTAGGTTTTAGAATACCTTGATCTAAATTTGGAGCTTTGCCATTCTCTTCTCAGGATATAGATAACTAATAAAGGGAGTAGAATATTGTTACCTATCTAAAATATATTTACCTTCCATAGTATGTGCTTATTTATATACATAAAAATAAAAAATAATAAACTGAAAATGGAAAATTCCCTAAGGGGTTTCTATTGGAATATATTAGAAAAAAAATTCACCTTGTGTTTAGCATGAGAAAATAATTTTAATGAGATTAGAGAGTTAAATCTCAGTATCACTTATAGCGACTATCTCATGTATCATATCTTTATTCATCATTTTGTTTTCATCATCTTTTGAAGCAAAAAAATTATTTTCAGATTTTCTCTTATTCAGACAATTATGTGTGTGGAATCTCTAATTTTTGAGATGATCTATACTAGAATAGTATGACTTTTTATTTCTAAAACATAAATTGAGAAATTAAAGGGAGAACAGAGATCAAGAGGGCAGAATACTGTTTCAAATATTTACAATAAAGATTAATCATTTCTCTTCATCCTCAATGCCCTTGAGAAATTGCTTCTTGTAGGGTATTGGATCTGGCAAAAGAAGTCCATTGTGAGGGAAGGGTGGTTAGAGTGCAGGTGAGAGGGCAGAGAGGGTAAAAGGGAGGGAAGGAGGGAAGGAGGGAGAGAGGGAGGGAGAGAGGGGGAATTGGGATTGTCATGTAAAATAATAAATTAAATTAAAAATGCTTTGATTCCAAAATTTAAGTTCGAGGACAAGTTACTGGGGAAAAGGATTTATATTTTTGTTTCCACAGAAAATGAAAAGATGTGGATTCCTTCCAGACTGTGGTTTGATCAAGCCATACTGCCTGAAACAGAGTACCAGGTGATTCTACATTCAAAACAGCTGGACAAAACAGCCTTACAGACAACAGCCAGGATTTCTGCATCTTCTTAGAATCCCCCATGACAGTGCCCCTTACCAGCAGGAAGTAGTTTGGAAAGAACAATGCCCAAATCCCAAATGTTTGTTTTCATATATATATATATATATATATATATATATATATATATATATGTCCATTGTGTGCCTTTTGGAGAACTCTTGAAGTGATTTTATGTGATTTTTTAAACAGGTTGCTCATTTTATTTCCTGGCACATTTATTTATAACTCCCTTGTGTTTCAAAAAAGTCAATCCAAGATTATGTTTTTTATTATATGAAAATAATACATTTATCCCATGAATCAAAAATATTTTTCATGGCTTAATTTCTTTTATTTTTTATTTATTTTAGAAAGAACCTTATTTTAATATCAATCCCTCCCATCTCCCTCCCATCCTTGCATGTCCCCTACTGACCCCCAATCCCACCCTCTATCTAGTCATCAGGGAGGGTGAGGCCTTCCATGGGGGATCATCAAAGTCTGTAACATCATATGAAGGAGGGCCTAGGCCCTCCTCTGTGTATCTGCGCTGAGAGAGAATTTCAGCCCACAAATATTATTCTTTTGTACTGTATACTCTGATTTCACTATCCCCTCCCTCTACTTCTCCGAGTTCCTCTTCATTGCCCTACTATAACAGCCAGATCCACTTCCTTTCTGTCTCTTACTAGAAAAGAATAGGCTTCAAAGAGATAATAACAAGACACAGCAATATGATGTATAGTAACATAAACCAAATATCATCATATAGATGTTGGACAAGGAAAACAAACAAAGGGAAGAGCTCCAAGAGAAGGCACATGTATCCGAAACTCACCTGTTCACAAACTCTGAAGTCCCAGAAAAATACTAAAATGAAAGCTGTAACATGCATGCAAAAGACCTGGTGCAGAACTGTTCATATGGCTTCAGTTGCTTGAGTTAGCATGAGTTTTGTTCAGTTGATTTAAAATAGTAGTTCTCCACCTTCCAAATGATGCAATCCATACAGTTCCTCTTGCTGTGGTGACCCCTAAACATATAATTATTTTTGTTGCTTCCTTATAACTGCAATTTGTTACTGTTATAAATCACAATGTGAATATCTGATACACAGGATATGTTATATGACACTCCAAAGCTAGGGTCATTCTGCTCCTAAATGGTTGCAACTCCTAGGCTGAGAAACAATGATTTAGAGGGCATTGTTATCTTGCTTTCCTCTTACCCTCTTTCTGCCTTCTCTAATATTATCCTAAAATATCTCCTATACTCTAAGCTGCTATGTAGATTTTAATTTCTTGGAAAATTTGTCATGTTAGTCTAGGATTGTTCTAAGTGGGAAGACAACTTAATGGAGTTGTGAATTGTATCACACTACTCATCAATGGAATTAACCAGTTAATACTCTATGGAACATGCCTACATGTTGTTAAAGGCGAAAGTACAATTGTTAAATCCTGTGCTTGTGAGGACAGGAGATGAAATAACTGATGATGTTTATGCACAATATTGGGCATTTGAGAATGAAAGTCATAATATGAGACAGAGGAAAACTGCTGAACTTGATTGCTTTGGGACAATAAAGCAACAGATTGAGAATGATTGATCCTTAACTAAATCCACTGGAAATAATGAAGGCTTAAATCTGTCTCTGGTAATGAACAATGGAATTTTCATCGCCTACCAAGAGAAGGCAGTGGCAGATTAAGTTCAGGCACAATGTTTATTTGAAAATTATCAGACCTCCAAAGGAGGTTACAAGAATAAATGTTCAGGAATTTGGCTAGGAAGATCACTAGAACTGGTCTAAAACAGAATGAACTGATTGTGACATGTAGAATACTGGCTAGAGACAGCTTTAATCAGGACCAACATACATATGAGCTCACAGAGACTGCTTGGGTCTGTAGCAAACAGGATCCTCAGCACTGGGATAAGTTCTTCATTGGGGGTTAGGGCTTGTTTGAACTGTTGGTCCTGCTCTTTTAGAGGCCCTCATTTCTTTGGTATATTCTAACGACACTTGTTCTTAGAAAACTTTCTGCAGATATATCTTTTATTACTAAGTTTTCCAAGGGAAATGAGGAGATCTGAGAAGAATTTATGGAGGAAAAATTATAATCAGAATGTATTATGTGGAAAAAAATCAAGTATCAATATAAAAAATTTTTTAATTAGTTGACATTTAAATTGGAAAATTTTCCAACGTATTCAACAAGGCATAATATGATTGTTAAAGATCCTAGAATTTCAATGTGAGTTATCTAGAAAGAAAGAAATAATGGTGTTTTGGATTTATCTTTTCCCGAATTTAAGGTTGGACCATGACAGTTAAGAGTCTATTCCTGAAAACAAGCCATCTCTTGAAGGTTAACAGTCAAGAAAATAGATTATACAGTGGACCTTTCAAAAATATTGCAATTACTTTGGTGAATGCTTTGTAGGATTCTTTATTTTCTGCTGGCCTACAGAAGTCTAAGGCAACAGATCTGTGTTTAAGCCAATGAATTTATGGTTATTTTCTAGAATAATTGTAGAAAACACTTACACATAATGAGGTAGGAATTCCAGTGTTTACTAGCAGGTGGTGGCAAGAAGAATTCAATGTCTTGGAACAGTAACTACCAGAAAATTTCTGTACAAGGTAAAAACAAACGTGAATGTATGGTGCTCAATGGGGCTTAGAGAATTCATATTTACCACATCAGAAATATAAATGCATACTATAATGGATCAACTTTATTACAAATGTCAATGTTTATTTTATTAAAGCTTGCTTATGTTTAAAACAACACCTCCAAAAATAAACCATCTCTAAGAACAGATATTGAGTAGTATCATTTTGGGAAAAGAATAGAGATGGTATACTGAGAATCCTTGCAGACTGTGTTATCATATGAGATAAAAACATATCAATGACAGCCAGAAAAGGTAGGCCTACAAAAACTTAGAGTTTGTTAATCTTACATAATCTTCCCGAGGGCAAGATGAGTGCACAGTTAGTGAGGTAATTATTCGTTCACCAGAGTCAAACAGATAAAAGGAAGACTCAGTTAATAAAGTGTAAATGATCAAGGAAGATATTTAAAACATAGACAAAGATACTTCTGAAGCACTCAGAGCTGAGTTTCTTTTCGTCTCAGACTTATTAATTATGTAGAGAAGCAGTAAAAATGTCAAGAGGATGAAATAGCAACTCCAGAGCAGACACAGTGTCGATTTCCCAGTTTCCTTCACCCAAAAGGTTTGCTATCAATGTGTTTAGACCACTATGTATAGGGGTAAAAAGACCTAACAATTTATTTTGAACACTTGGTTAAAGAACTCATCTACAATTGATGCCCAGGCCCTCAACATTTCATTCTGAACTCTGAGTTAGACTAAATTAGTATTAAACAGTATATGATCCAGAAGCAACTTGGGTCCAATGGTCCAATGATTCTGAGGTTATGTGAACTTAACATTCCCTATATGTTAAATATATACATACTAGTTACATGCATAAATTGAAAATTTTCTATTTAGTCTATATGTAATAAAAGATATCTGACCAAGTGAATTAATTAGATCTGCTTCCTGACATGTAATATAGCAAGTAGAATCATACCATACCCTAAAAATAGAAGAAGAGGACGTAAACAAATAAGCTCAGCTGAGGACTAAAGAAGAAAAACTTTCATTTTACAGTCAGACAATTGATCAGTCTTGAATTAAAGCACACCAATTTAAATGACAAAGGAATCCTGTAATCTCTCCCTTCTTTACTAAGGAGTGAACAGTTGCACCCCAACATACAGTCCTGCCAAAATGATGTTCTGTCCTAACACAGGAGGCCAAAAGACATTGGACTGGAATTGTGTGCCAAAATAAACATTTCCTCTTTTAACCTGCTTCCCTTTAGAGTGTAGATGCTGAGCCAGAATGCAGGGTAATCAGTAGAACAGATTAACTCAGCCATACATATATACACTGAGGTCTGGTGTTACTAATTTTGTTCAAAACCAAGAAAGGAACATGCATTTGTTTGGGTTGCAAGCATCTAGAAGTCATTTGCAAGGACTCACAGTAAACATTTTGTCATGTAGAGAACACGGTAATGTGCTTTGGGTTTGATCCCCAGCTGGTGCTGCTATTTTGGGAGGTGCTGGAAAATTTAGGAGATGGGATACAGCCAGGAGAATAAAGACATTGGGAATAGGGAATTGGGAGTCCAGGGTCAATAAATGCTCTGCCTACCACTGGCTTCTCCACGAAATGAGCATCTCTCCCTTCCAAAATGCTCTTGCCAGCATTATGAGCAATTTAAGCACAGTGAACCAAATGGATATGGGTAGCCAGAATGAATCTTTCCTTCTTTAGATTTTTCTTCACAACAAAATAAAATAAGCAATACACTTTTATATATTTAAGAGGTATAGCAACACTCTTTGTTCTCAGACAATTTAAGAGAAGTAGACCAGGAAGTATCTTCCAGAGATATCAGGTCAAAGTAATTAATCAAAATAGAGGTAGGTATAAATAAATTGTCTAGTACCTAATTGGTCACTTTCATAGTATGTCTTGAACTGTTAAACCAACCATAGGATATTAAAGGGTAATATGGCACCACAAGTTGGTATATACCGAACAAGACAGGGTTATGGCACATCTAAATGATTTAATATTTTTCATTCAGTTTCAGAAAGTGGTAAGATACTCAGACCCAAGAGGGAGTTTGTAGCTTCTCAAACTGTATACATCACACAAAGACTGCTTTAAATCACTTGGTATGTGTTTCTGATTTTAGCCATTCTGACTGGAGTAAAGTGGTATCTCAGATTTGCCTTTATTTGGATGTCCCTGATGGCTAAGGATGCTGAGTACTAGAACCTGGAAACAACCTAGATATCCTACAACTAAAGAATGGATAAAGATATGGTACATTTACACAATGGAGTACTACTCAGTGGAAATAAAAAAAACATCAAAATAAATAAATAAATAAAATAGAATCTTGAAATTCATAGGCAAATGTGTGGAACTTGAAGAAACCACCCTGAGTGCGGTAAACAAGTCACAAAAAGAGAAACATGGTATGTACTCAGTCATATATGGATTTTAGACATAGAGCAAAGAATCATCAACTTATAATTTATACCCACAGAGAAGCTAGGATATAAGGAGGACCCTAAGAGAGTCATACAAGGTCCCCCACAGAAGGGGGAAGGGACAAGATTTCCTTGAGCATATTGGGAGGGGGCAGTGAGTGGAGATGTAATTAGAAGAAAGAGAAGCGGAGAAGAGGAGGGGAGTGTAGAACATGAGAGACCAGGAGGATTGAGTCCGGAGATGAATAGATGAGAGCAAGAAAATAGTTAATAATAGATGGTGCCATTATTGGTTTGAAGAAAAACTGTCACTAGAGAAATGTCAAGAGACCTACAAGGATGACCCCAACTAACAATCTGAGCAATAGTAGAGAGGCTACCTTGAATGACCTTCCCTGATAATGAGATTGATAACTACCTTATATGCCATCCTAAAGCCCTCATCTAGTAGCTGCTGGAAACAGAATCAGATACCCACAACTGAACACTCATCCAAACACCTGGAATCCAGCTGGAGAGAGTGAGGAGTGATGAGCAAAGGGGTCAAGACAATGCTATAAAAACCCACAGAGACAGCTGACCTGAACAAGGGGAAGCTCATGGAAACCAGACTGATAGCTGGGAAACCAGCATTGTACAGACGTAGACCCCATGAACATGGGTCTCAGTTAAAAGGCCTGAGCAGTCTATGGAACCTCTGACAGTGGAGGCAGGATGTATCTCTGGTACACAAAAGGACTTTGGGAACACATTCCCTGTGGAGGGATATTCCCTTAACCTAGAGGCAGGAGGGAGGGCCTAGGCCATAGTCAAAATGACTTGACAGATTTTGATGATCTCTTCTGGAATGCCTCACCCTCCCTGTGGAGTGGGTGGGGAATGGGATGGGAGAGGGGATCAAGGAGGCATGGGAGAATGAGAGGACTGGGAGGGAAAAGAAACTGGGATTGATATGTAAATGAAAAAAAATTAAAAAAAGAATTAAGTACAACTACTAAAAAAGAATTGCAGGGTATGACCAGCAACTTAGATAGAACCTACAGCAGTGATTCTAAACTTGAGGGTCATAATGCCATAGGGTTTGTACATTATATAAGAAATATATGAAAGATATGAAATATATATGAAATAGTTATGAAATAGCAACAAAATAATTTCATATTTGTGGCCACCATTAGGAAGTTTGAGAAATACTGGCCTAGAGCAAGAACAGCTGTGATAGCATATCAGCACAGTGTATACTGGAATGTATTACTTGAGAAACTTAAACCAAGAAGACAATATAAAGTGCTTTTATATCAAGAAGCTGTAAAATTTTCAGAACTCTATTCCATTCTTTTGAATCTTTTCAACACAGGGATTCTAACCATATTTCCAGCTGCTACCCAACTAAACTGCCACACATGTTCTGTTGTTAACAGATGTGTTAAATTATAGATCATCGAATTACTGCAACAGCTTAACAAACCATTTCAGATGAAAGTGGTATAACATAACTACCCATTGAGGACAACCAGATAACATAGTGAGAGATAGCTGTTTGTGGAGGTCGCATTCAATAGTGCTGCACTTCCTTGGTCAGAGAGCTTCCAGTGATTATGGGTGAAACTTCGTTATGGTCAGTAATGAAGAAAGAATTCATAGTTCAGTTCATAATTTGTCAGTTAGATATGGGATGCTCTTAAAATATTTTGGCAAGATGTAGACTTCCTGGGGAGCTGGGGAGATGTCTTATGAGTTCAAGTGCTATCAATACAAGTCTGAAGACCAAAGTTTAGATACCAGAACCCCAAAAACTGTTGGATCATATTAGGAACCACCATAAATCCTGGTGATAAGAAGGCAGAGTTACAGGACCTTTGGAGTGAGCTAGTCAATCAAACAAGTCTTTTTTTTTTTTTTTTTTTTTTTGTGAGCTGTGGGTTTAATTGAGAGTCTATGATACAAATGAATATACTAGAGAATAACTAAGGAAAATCCAAAATTCAATCTTATCCTTCCACATTCATTTCTGTTTGTATATGCACACTTACAACAGCACATAGGAACACACATATGAGCATTTACACACATATGCACACTCTATATTTGTAGACTGGAGGAAAACAACAAAGAAGCTCTCTTCCCAATAGATAAAACTATGTGTGGTGAGTGATTATGTATACTGAATGGAAGGAACATTGAATTAAGAACCACATAAATGGTAAGTTATGATACAAAATTTTGTTGGCTAATTAGACAAGGAACATAAGGGAATTTTGCAATATTGGGGTCCCTCTGGTGTAAAGATTTAGGGAGGATTTTCATGAATTATTTTTTTTTATTTGTTTGGAATTACTCTGAAATTAACAATGTGGACAACTATTGATAATACTATGTTAAAATATATTATGATCTAAAACTGAGGTTTTATGAAGAAGAAAGTTTTTATTGTGTGACACTGCCTGAACAGAAGTGAACCAATGTCCATTCAGCCTAAACAGGGAATTGAAGACAGAATTAAAAAAAAAATGTTTGTAACCCAACTTTAGCTTTGTGAATTTGCCGGGGTTATTTGCAAGAGAGTTAAGTGAGGGATTCCTTAGGAAAGCATGACAATTAAATATTGGCTTCACCACTAAAGTAACCCAGCTTGTTGGGGTGACAGCACATAAATGCTGCATCTCATGTGATCCCAGCACTTCTTGGAAGCCTCTACATAGGTGAGAGCAAAGTCTTTTCTGCTAACAGCTGTTTGTTGCTTTCTAAATAGTGAGGAATAGACTGGAGAATCTTACAAGATTCAACTCTTAAAAAGATTGTTTGTTTATTTCCAAATCTCTGGAACTTATCTCTACTCTCAATGAGAAAATATTTTAATTCAGAGGAAATTGTTGTACAAGAATATTGAACAATGATTTGAAAGTAGATTAGAAGTTATACACAGGAAAGGAATAGGAAAAAGAGTGAACTAATTTGTTTTTAAATTCTGAAACTTAAAGACTCAGCATGTGTTCCACTATGTACTTAGTTTATATGTGTTAAAGAATATAAAAATAGAAAACATGCTATCAATGGGAATTTATAAGTAAACTGATTGGAAAAGTATTTGACATGTATTCCTCTAATGATTATAATGGTGGCTAACTGGCAAGTTTTCACTGAGTGAAAATAATATCAGTATGCATCATTGCCTCTAACTAGTTGAGCTCTGTTCCTCCCTTCATGTATTTTTAAATAATTATGTTTTATATTTCATCTCAGTGCTTCCAAGCTTGTTAGTTGCCATTTATTAAATCCATACTCAAAGCTGTAATTTATTTTAATAATAAAACTGTTGCAAATGATTTGTTACTTTAAAAAAAAAGTTACTATAGTTTGGTTTCTATTTTTAACCATATATAGCAGTATCCTTACAGTTGGGTAAAGATAATGCTATGAGGTCAGGAATTTGTAGTTTTTTGTTTTGCTTTGCTTTACTTTAAAAGATTATTCCTCTTGCTTACAGACTTTGATATGCCTGAGGTTTAAATCTGTTCATAATATTTGTACAAGGGTTCAGGAGCTCAAAAGCAGATGGCAGAGACTTAAATAAGAAAAAAATGGTAACCCTCAGTCTTTTGTCCCCTTTCCATTTATATGCTTTTGTTCTTAATTTAATGCTTGAATAGGTTTCTTGGAGAGAAGCCAGGAGGATATTCATTACCTTCATCTGTTGTGACACATGCAGTCAAGTTAGATATCTTAGAAAATTAGAATGATTAAGTGATTCATTATAAGACCTCCAAACTTAATTTCTATTGGTCATATTTTATAGTTCTAGAAGTTACTTTGCACACTATTAGAATAGAAAAAGAATGAAGTACTTAGTTTGGAACTTCATGAGCTACACCAATAACTGTCCTGGCAAGACATGCTCACTGGTGCAATTATAACCATTACTTTGTAATTAGATATAAACCTCATTCCACTAGTTGAAACCCATACCTTCATACATTTTCATGGCCAAGAACCCTTGGCTGAACAAATTATGTGTCCTGGGGGAGAGCTTATTTTTATTATTCTGCTAAATGGATATCATTTTAAAATGACTTATAATGACTTGTTATATCCATATATTAATATATTTCTAAATTCTTGTCATATAATTTATGTAGATATCATGTATATGTAGTAAATGCTGATTAAGAGAGAAACTTAGAAATGACAAACAGTATAGAATAAAAGACAGAAAAATGCTTAACCCAAGTGGTATACATATGCTGCATCTTCTCCTTTCAAGATCCAGGGATTAATACAAAATGGGAAGCAGAAAGAGTGTAAAAGGCAAAGGACATAAATGAATGCAAGAGAAGAGTGTCCTCCATATAAAACAGGGCAGCTGCACATTTGAACTCAGCTGTGTTATGACATCACATGCAAGGCTTGTGTAAACTAAATTCAGAACAAACCTCAACACAGAGAGGGGAGATAGGCATCAAATTATTCTCTGATCCTATGCCCCCTTGGTTATTGAAAACTTCACAAGAATGAGAGTCAATTTTCTTTAATCATGCTGTTTCTGGCAGGTCAACCATTATCTGGTGTAAGCCACATACTCAAATTATTTGGGCAACACACTTTGGAATTGAGCATGGGAGAAAAAATTAACACTGTTTTCTTGGGTAAAAAACTTGGGGATATAGGACTGGGAAGAGTTAGAAGAAGGGATGAATATGGTAATAATACATTGTATAAGATTACCTAAGAACTAAGAAAAGAAAAAAAATAAAGACTTTACAAAAAATAAATGAGAAATATCTTCATTTTTAAAAATGTTATTTCATTTTTACAAAATTAATATTCTGTGAATTCCATCTATTATTCTAGTATTGATGTTCAAACCAAGAGGTTTATGCATGCTAGAAACCTCCTATCTTCCTATCTTACATCTCTGGCTATTTACTTATACTCAAATATGGATTGCCTTGGAAGTAGGCACATTTCATTTAATAATTTTTATCACTTTATTGTGATCTGAGAAAACTAATTCCTACTGAAAATTATTCTCAAATTTTGAATTTTTCTCTTTTATCTTGTGTGAAGTCATGGTACACTATTTAATCTTGATAATGTCCAGCATTTATCAAACAAGTTACAAAAACAACAACAAAGAACAAAAACAAATAATCTAGAGTATATTATAGTATTACATTTTTAAAATATTTGTTGTTAAAATAACTGATAATCTAGAGGCTATTGTACTGGTAAACTGTAATGTTAGTTGTACCAAATTGTTTTAGAATTCATAACGTTCATTTTCTTGTTCATTCTGTTAGATGAGACCCTGTCCTGAACAAAGGTTCATCAATGCAGGCCAGGACCCACCGCGGCACCAGCCTCAAATAACACACTGAGACTCTGTATTTGATATAATGCTGTTGGTCAGGTACTAGTTTCTTATCGGCTAGCTCTGTCTTAATTACTAACCCATTTCTATTAATCTAAGTATTTCCACATGGCCTCATCTTACCGGAAAGTAGGGCCAGCATCTGCTCTCTCCAGTCTCTCCATGTTGACCCCTCCCTACTACTTCTTTGAATCCTCCTTGTCTCCTAGACCCTCCTATCTTGCTTTCCTATTAGCCAACAGTGCTTTATTCATTAACTAGTATGAGAAGCTTATTTACAGAATGACATCTCCCATCATCTCCTCTTTTCTGTCTAAAATAAAAGGAAAGTTTTTATCCTTAACATAGCAAAATATATCACACAAAAGTTATCAAATAAGAAAAACAGTTAACAATATTATTTCATTAACATTTAGCAAGATTTAAATATTTTATCATCTATCCTACCTTTGTGATTTTAAAGTCCTATATGTAACTTATCTTTAATCCTAACTAAGGAAAACTATAACCATAAATACTTATCTTCAACTCCCTCAAAGACCACAGAAGAATAATATATAAACTGTAGAAATGACAGAGACAACTCACTGCCTTGTCAGTCACCTGAAGTTCTTCTGTAATTTTCCATCTTCAGCCCATAGGCCATAGTGTCTCTGGCAGACTCTTCAGCAAAGCAGGAAAATTTAAACTGTCTTTTTGTATTGGCAGTTCATCAGTTACTTTTCTCTGTGTCCTGCAGACTGTCTGGCAGACTCTTCCATGAAGATGGAACCCTGCAACACTGTTCATCTTGTATCAGGAGTCACATTCCTGTGGGTCCTGCATATCCAGTTTATACATCATGAAGTCAAACAGTCCAGAGAATAGCAGTATCTTGTCCAAATGGCGAGTCTTTCCTTATTGAAAGTAAGCTTCATAACACATTTCTTCAATGTCCATCTTTCTTTCTGACACAGATGGTGTTGCCAGGAGTATTTATGTCTCACTTTCAAGAAAAACCCTAAACTATTTTAAATGCCATATCTTTAGGTCTTTGAAAGGTTTGAAGATTGTCTATTTATCTCAAATACATGTCTGTATAACTAGAAATCTTAACCAACTTAACTATAAGATCAGACTATTATAGGTACTATCTATAATCTGTATTGAATCATACATTACATTTCTGCACAATACTTAAATGTGAGGAGAAATATACATATCACAAAATTGACCATAAATTTTATCAATAAATGAAAATCCATTCCAAAACAAAGTATTCATATCTATACCATAATCTCCTTTTTAACTTTAAAAAGATTGGTTGTGGTCATTATCCATTTATAACCAAGCCCACTTAAATGAAAACACATATTTATAAATAATATTTGGGAATTTGGGCATCATTCTTTCCAAACTGCTACCTGCTGGTAGGGGGCACTATTATGGGGAGCCTAAGAAGATGCAGAAATCCTGGCTATAGTGGTCTTCAAGGCTGCATTTTCCCATGGACATTGCTTCAGGGGGTCTTGCTTAATCAAAACATGTTAGTCTGTAAGGAATCCACAGCTTTTCATTTTCTGTGAAAAAAAAAAAAAAATAGAAATCCTTTTCCCCAGTAACTTGTCCTTAGACTTAAATTTTAAACTCAAAGAATTTTTTAAATATATAAATTGGATTGATCCTGCAGCATTTGTTTTAACATTTGTTTTTAATTTCGTCAGCAGTCAAATGATACAAAGACAATAGCATCCAGATTCTCTCCATCTTTATGTGGCTTTTTTCTTACTGTTTCTTTTACTTTTTATTTTTTCATTTTTTGAGACAGGGTTTCTCTGTGTAACTCTTATCTGTCCTGGAATTCACTCTGCATACCAGGTTTACTTTGCAATCACAGAGATCTGCTTGTCTGTGTGCTAGGATTAAAGGCGTGTGCCACCAAAACCAGCTATTCTCTGTCTTTTTATTGTTTTTTGAACCATTTTATCCTTTTTCTTTTTCTCTCCCAAGCCTATGTATATTTTAAAACACACTGTAAACCTTTAGCAGGTTTTCATAATCTGATTCTGTTTTTACTGTAAATCTTTATCTTTTTCTGTCCACAAGTCTTTTGTTTGGTAAACAACAACATTGCTAAAATGAAAGCCACAGCTGTATTAGCCGTGGTATATGAAAGATGGCAGTGGGTAACTTTACTGCCAGAACTGAGAGCTGTGCTCACTGCCTTGGTCTATGCTTCACCTTCCAGCATCATGTTGGAGATGTGGTCACTGTCATTGCCAGCTCTCATATACAGGATTCAGTTGTTAACAGAGCTCTTTAAAATCCTTGAAGGTTTTTTGCCGCTTATGCTGAGACAGGAAATCTTCCTTAAAGGAGCTGCACAAATCTTTGCTTGTCTCTTACAAAACAGAGTCCAACCTAGTAAAGAAGATTCTGTTAGCAAGAAGCCTTGCTTGTCTTTGTTCTGTTGTTTCTAAAACCCTTTTTAAAGCTTTTGTTAAATTTTAAGTGGAAATTCTTATTAGCCACATAGCTGTGCCGTAAGTTAGGAGTAAGACTTTTCCCCCCTGCTGGTTCCCACTGCCACACCAGCACCAAATACTACACTGAGACTCTGTATTTGATATAATGCTGTTGGCCAGGTACTAATTTCTTAATAGCTAGCTCTGTCTTAATTGCTAACCTATTTCTATTAATCTAAGTATTTCCATGTGGTCTCATTTTACCGGAGAGTGGGTGTCTGGTGTCTGCTCTTTCCAATCTCTCCATGTTGACTTCTCCCTACTACTTCCTTGGATTCAAGGATTCTCCTTGTCTCCTAGTCCTGCCTATCTTGCTTTCCTATAGACCAAAGTGCTTTATTCATTATCCAATATGAGAAACATATTTACAGTATGACATCTCCCATCACATCAATATATGTTAATTCAAAAGTTTAACCTAATGAAATCACACATAAATAAATGATATATACTTCATAGCCATGGATAAGAAGAAGGCACACTTAAAATTCTTTTTTTTTCTTATTTTACATATCAATCCTAGTTCCCTCTCTCTCCCTCCTTCCCTCCCTCTGTCTCTCTCTCTCATGCCCCCCAACCACCCTCCCATCCCACCTACCCCCACACTCCATAGGGAGGGTGATGCCTTCCAGAAGAGATCAACAAAATTCTTAGTTAGAAACAAAATATACACTTGAGGGTAGAAATTCATGAGATGAAATTTAAAAGAATAATTCAAAGAATCAATGAAATAAATATTTGCTTCTTCAAAAAGATAAACAAGAATAAACAAAACTCCTTGGACAAAATGCCCCCAAAAAAAGAACCAAATTAATAAAGTTAGAATGAAAGTGGGTCATTTAAAAGGTAATAAAAACATATTTTAAAAAATAAGTAATGTCTAGAATAGATTTATTTATAGACATAATATATTAATATTAATAAAGTATATAAACAGAATAGATATGCAATTAGACATACAATGATCAACAACATTGTAGCAATATTCTAGTGCCTAAAACAGAAAATAGGTCAGGCCGAGGCCAACTTCAGCCAGTGACAACAAATCTGTACAGAACTTTCTCAAAGACCCTCAACTCATTCCTAAAATACAAAAGGTTTACTCTCAAAGTCATTCTGTCAAGCTAGGATTATCATTAAATATGACTGTTAGAATAGACACAGAGAATGCCTTTGATAAAATAAAACATACATGGATTTGTGATAAAGAAACAAAAGAGACAAGGAATCCAAGGAGCTAATCTCAAAAGAAGAGAGATAACACACAACTTCATAATCAGCACTGTACTAGAGGGAGAAAATTTGAAAAGATTTGCTCTGCAATCAGAAATGAGATAATTGTGTATACTTTCCTTGCTCCTATTTAGCACATTGTTTGGAGTAGTAGCAGGAATACTAAGGCAGTATAACAAAGAATATACATTTAGGAAGTAAAGGAATCAAATTATTTTTATAGAGAAATTACTTACATAAATTACTTTCTGGAATATATCTACAACAAAGTTCAGAAACTACCTACCCAAATCAATAGATTTGAATAGACACATACAATGAACATTCTGAGAAAAAGACCAGAAAAACAATTCAATTCACAGTATTATTTGTAAAATAAAGCACACCAAAACTAACTTACTCTAGTAAAGGAAAGAAAAGAATAAAAATGTTAAAACTCTGGGGATGTTATGTGAAGAAGACACTAAAAGATGGAAAAATCTTGAGTCTCAGTAAGCAGCAGAACATGGAAGAGCTATTTTACAAATCACTGTAGTTTCTAAGTGAAGTTCAGTTGAAAGTTATACTGTATCATTGTATAAGATAAAAATAGCTTTTTGAAAACTGGTATATTCTCATATTTAGACATACAGACTAATTCTAGAGTACCCTTGAGACTAGCAATTATATCTACATTACATTATCTCGAGACATATTAGGGAAGAATGCTTATTTTAAAGTGGGTTTTTATAAAACTCTATGCTTTGTGCTTTTACGTGGTTTCTAAACAATGTTCCAAAGGAAGCACTATTTATTTACTTAAAATTTTCCACTTTCTACAAAATGAAACAAGTGTCCTCCACTCTAATTTCATCATACTACATGTACTCTTATGCTGTCCAGTTTAGTTGAGCTCCTCACTCTGTTAATTTATGGAAATCTTGAGATATTTATAGCAAACTATTTTCTTTGTTTCTGTTCTATTAGCTTTGTTACATCTTAGTAAATAAATTCTTAGTGAATGTATAAATTACTGAGTAAATCAGAGTTGGTGAATGAGATAACACAATATAGAATCATGGAGGGCTATTGTCAGAGGCCCTTGCTTTTCAATATGACTTTTATATTGGGTGAGAAAAAAACCATGAAAAAGATTAAATATCTCTAAACAATGAAATCATGTACTAGGTTTTCTCTTTTGTGGCTATATTGCATGTAAGTAAGCATCACTTTATTCAAAGTATAATTGAGAACCTGTGTACTTCCAATATCCACATATTACATAGGCATTTCATTTCTAGTAAATCATAAGACAGATAGATTAATTTGCTGCAAGACCTTGACTGATAATGGAACTAGAAGTTTGTCAGTATAGCAAATATTTTTCACTTTAGGTGACAAGCAAGAGAAACAAAATTGAATCAATACAAAGCTTTCTAAGCATGAAATTAGAAAAAGGAAAATAGGTTCTATACTCAACAAATAACTTAAAGCTAGGATAGATTTATACATCATAATAAAGATACATATGTATAATGAATAACTGGTATTTAACAAGTGTAATCACTGAGTTAGAAAAATCTCTCTGCAGTCTTCAGGGTGTTACTTCTAATATTTAACTGTTATCCATGATGTTCTGAACTTAGATCTCCATCCACGAGCCAACTACCTACTGTGTAAATACAATGCTACTTTATTTGATTCCTCTACAATATTGACACATGCTGAAAAACTTCCAGATTACAAATTGAAAATAGGATGACCCACAATCTTTATAACCAATGAAAAACTGTTGGAAATTTCTGATTTTCACATTAGTACATATTCATCATATTATACAGCTACATATATTTCAAATCATACTATATTAAATCCTGTCCAGTAACACCATTAATGTACCTATATTAAGCCACTTCATAAGAATATAAAACATAACCTAGGTAGATACAGTTAGATATAGTTATATAAAAGATAAATAAGATCCAGAGGAAGGATAACGTAGAATAATGCCATCATCATTTTATGAATATTATATTAATTTAGAACTTGAAAAATAGAGCTTTTGTTAATAGATAGAGACAGGTTTCTGAAAGACAGACGTGCATATCCAATGATTGATAAATCATCACTAAGTGTTCTAGAGATATACATAATTAAGGTCTTAATGAAAGTTGATAAATTCTATACAGGTAGTGATGAAAATAACAACATTATGTTTTCAAACCATTTAAAATTTATAATCAAGTATTTATAGATTTATAAATAAAATAGTAACATAGTTATTCAACAATTAGTGCCAATTACATATCATGGTAAGACCTCATCAGGAATTACATATTATTTGTGTATCAAAAGGGCATACAGGTGACACAATTATATTGGGCTACTCTGATGAGTATGTTCACTTATTGTGCTTGTTTATATAATATATCATCATCACTACTTTTGTATGTAATTTGTTTAGATCCCATAATATCCAAATTATTATTTCATAACATACAAAATCAATGTATATGTCAACTTATTATCCTTTATGAGAATAGTTTATTATGTTGACTATTTTCATAGTTTTAAACATGTTTATTAGTGTTCTTTAATGTTATAATACTACAATTATATAATCATTTAATATCATACAGATGAAACCATGAAACTGATTATATCTTCTAAATAGTGAGGACAATTCAAAATAGTAAACCTATTATGAGTTAAAAGAATTTTGAGTTGGCCTCATGTTTGTAAGTAGAAAAAGCTCAATGCTATCATTTTACTGTGTGAAATACTAAAGTGAGAACTTTCTTTTTTATATGCAGGTAGATATTGTACAATTTTCTTATGCGTAAGTTCTATGCTTTTAGGTCCCAGAATCCTCTTTTCTTACTTGTGCTTTATCTTCTGAAACACAATCTAGCACCCTTGGTGAATGTTATTCTCATTTACAAGCACAAGGGCACAGTGAGTCCACACTATGCAGCATAATTAAAGTGACTGAAGGAGCTAGAAGCACAATTTAGTGGTTCAGAGCCTGTGTTGCTTTTGTAGAGGACCCAAGTTCAGTTCCTACCACCCACCCACACAGCTCACAGTAGCCTGCAATTCCAGCTCCAGAAGAATATTAATTCTTGATCCATACGACCCTATACTCATGTCCACATGTTATCTTAGGCTTTCTATTACTGAATTACAACAACATGACCAAAAGCAACTTATGTAGGAAAACATTTACATCAGCTAAAATTTCCACATTACTGTCCCCATCTGAAATAAGTAAGAGCAAGAACACATGTCAGCAAACTGAAGGTAGGAGCTGATGTAGCAACATGGAATACTATTTAATGGACTCATAGGCCTGTTTCCTCATATCATCTTGTTCCATTAACTCATGGCTGGCAATGACCACAATAAACCAAGCACCTCCACATCAATCATCAATTTAAAAAATGCACCACAGGCTAAACTTGTCATGTCAGGTTCTCATTTGAGATTCCTTCCTACAAGATGATTCTGATTTTTGCCCTGTTTTCCTAAAACTAATGAGCATTGATCCCTTATCAACTTGACATAAAAAGATATCCCCCATCAAATTATCTGCTGAAGACATTTTTTAAAAGTGAGGTTTCCTCTTCCAAAAATGACTTAGTGGTTCAGAGCCTGTGTTGCTTTTGTAGCAAGTTTTGTGTCAAGTTGACACCAAACTACCTCTGTCACGGATAAGCACAAATTAGAAGGACTATAAGCCTATGGGATGACAGATAATTATTATAGCAGTAGGAAATGTAAAGCACAGGATTATTCCATCAAGAGAAAAGATGTAATCCACCCAGAAGCCTGATGTGATGAATGTAATTTCTAGCCTGATGACCTTTGTTCTACTCTGTACCCAAAGACATTTTTGGCATTGGATCATTCCCCAGACACTTCTCATAAGCTTTTCCCCCAAGTCAGTTTATAGAACCTATCTTTAGGAACTTTATTAATAATCTTGGTGTAGTGACATCTGATCTGTATTTATCTTACTTTATTCCTTAAGATTTCTATATACTTTATTACACATACACAAATGTTGACTAACCACATGGAAGCTTGTGATCCATGCTTCTGATGACTGTAAAGAGCAAGGAAACTACTTTAACAGGGATATGGATAATTGCAGACACAGAACTAAGAAACAGGTATTTTCAAGGCTCTGTGAAAACCCCATTCTAACCACAATCCACTCCAAAAGTAGCAGTCTAGACAGGAAGCCATAGAAGAGAACTCTTATGATGCTGGTTAGGATGCTGAAGCTATCGCTCCACAACTGATGACTTCTGGTAGGGGTGTGGAAAGGGAGCATCCTAATTCTAATTAATGGGAAGGCTACTGAGAATTTGACCACACTCCAGTGAGTTTATAGATAACACAAACTGAAGCTTTATTTTCTTATTTTTTTTTAAATTCAAATTGTTAGGGAGGTCACATGGGTGAGGATAGACATGCACAGACTGGGAAATGAATGTGCTTAGGGTGTGCACTGTTATGTTCCAGGAGAATAAATAAAAATATTGTTTTGAAAGTAAAAATAATTAAGTTTCACCAGGAAAGTATTTATCAAATTGTGCTGTGCTTAAATATGCCTGAGATAAATTAATAGTAATTAGACTACAGAAGTTTGAATCAATACCATCTACTTCATAGTTCTGAAATGTACTGCCTTCTTGCCTCTTGCAGATAATCTCTCTTCAGGCTCTTGAAGCTCATAGAGACCCCATGGACACATAGGCATATGCAAATTCAATTGCAGGGCATTGTGGGGGGGGCAATTTGAAAACCTTGTGTAGTAGAAACTTCCAGAATTCTAAGAGGGTGAGCTTAGTGAGTACTTCTAGTAATGGATGATACAGAGTCCTGACTGACCCATTTCTGTAAACACAAGTTGTGTCAAGTTGTGGGATGAGAGCAACCTGGCCACAACACTTTCAACTTATAAACTGCCTGCAAAATGTGCATACACAATGGAGGAGCAGCATTTGTGGGACTAATCAATCAATGACTGGTCTAATGTGAGACCAATGCCATGAAAGGGAGACCATGCATGACTTCACCTGGATGACCAATAAACTGAGGTTGGACAGCCTAGAGACTTAAGACAGAAAGAAATTAATAAAATGATTCATAATGATATTCTGCTATACTCACAGATCAGTGCATAGCCCAGAAAAATCTTCCTCCAGCAGCTGGTAGGAAAAGATACAGAAACCAACAGGCAAGTATTAGGCTCAGAAACAGTCCAAACTAGAGACCTATATCAGATCCCTTCCCTCAGACTTCAGGAAATTACACAGAAGATGAAGATAAAGAATTGCAGGAACAGAGAGGTCAAGGGCACTAGAAAAAATAGGTCCATAGAATCTATTAATCAGGGCTCATAGGGACTCACAGAGACTGAAGTGGCACTCATGGAGACTACTCCTTGCAAACATACTGTGGTTGTTTAGCTTGAGGTTTCTTTGGGACTCCTAACAGTGTGAGTGGTTGTGTTTCTGATTCATTGGCCAGCTCTTGGGTCTCTTTTCTTCCTATTGTGTTGTCTTGAGGGTTTGTACATAGTCTTATTGTAATTTATTTTGCCGTATTAGGTTGATATTCCTGGGAGGCCTGTTCTTTTCTGAAGGGAAACAGTGGACTGGTGGATCTAGTGGGCAGAGAAGAAATTATGGTGTGCCAGTACTTCATATTGCAGTGCTTCTTTCTCCAGGAAATTCCATGGGGCCAGGGATCCAACAGAATGTAAATGGTAATAACTTTTAGAGACATGGATTTGTGAATATACACACAGTGAGAATACACCCAAGTGCCTAAGTTTCTGATGTTGTAGGAACAATATTTCAGAAGTTTCAAGAGAATTTGAACAAAGAAAGATACTCTGACCACGAGAAGACACAGTTTTGAAGATATGCCTGCTTCCCTTTTTGTGACATTCCCAGGTCTATGATTGGTCTTATGGCTCTGTGCAGTTAAGGCATTTTGTTATTTGTAAGATTGAGGCTTGTTCATGAAAGCGTAAGCCAGTGTTTAGCAATAGCCTGGCACACTGAACACTAGGTCTTAAGATGTTTTTTAAGACCCCCTTCTCTAAGCTCCATCACTTTTGCCTAGATACACAGGTATATGAACTTCTTTGGCTGTATCCCACCACCACCAACTATTAATTTTAGTTACTTTTATCCTCTTCTTCTTTATATTTTCCCAACAATCATTTTATGATTACTTTGATTTTTATTGGAGGCAAGATCAGGAAAAAGGAAATTCAACAAAAGAGTTGGATGTTTTAATATGTAGCTGATTATGCTTCTTGTCCAGAGTCTTAGTGAAGTTGTTAACAGAAATACATGTTCTTAGAATCTGGTTAACAGAACTGTTATTTTATAATTTTATATTATATATTATATTATATATTTGTTATATAGTATGTGAACATATTACTCAGGAAACAAAAAGGTTCTGGGATTTAATAAACATAGCAAAAGACAAACAGCATGTTATCTTAATAAAATACAAGTCAAACAAAACATGCCTTTCTCCATTCTTTTGGGTAAATATGAAATAGGACATTTCTAGTAGACCTTCTGATGAAAGACTCCAGGAAAACAAATGGGCTCTTTCAGTTAGTTCAGAGATCTAAGAAAAGGTAATGTTTTAACTTATTAGACTTATCCCTATCTTATTTTTCTTTCAACATTAAACTAGAATAGAGGAAGATGAAATCAAGTACTGAAAGTTAGAATATAAAAATTTTCACAAATAATTAGGTCTTGGTAGGTTCATGGAAAACCTACTTTCATCTCCCACATAAAATCCCACCTTTTAAAAACTGTAACATCATGGATTCATTTGTTTTGACACAAACTAAAAGGGGATAAATCTCTGACAGATAAACAGAAGACACAGTTAGAAATCCTAAGAGGCTGATGGAAAAGTAAACAGAAGCATTGAGGAAGCACTCCTATGGAGTATTGTACATTTGAAGAAGCAAAAGCAATATCCTAGTGCTGAAGATTCATACATGGTTTTTGGAACAATGTAAGTGTTGATATATTTTTAACTTTTTAAAATACTGAGTTTGTTTCACATATATATTTTTGTCTCCCTACCATTTCCACATCTGACCACTACTATTACTATGTCCTATCATAACACTCTATACATATTTAAAACCAAGTAAAGGCTGAAGTTCCATCCTGAAAACTAAATAGGCATTTTACACAACACATTCTTGGCAATGGAACCTGGATAACATTTATCAAACAAACTAGGGAAAGTTCTCACTTTGCATTATAAAAGGACAGCCATGTATATCAACTGTTATAGAAATTAAGTAGGACAGAATATTTCAAACTGTTTAAACCAATTTCTTAAATAGACTTCCTCCACTGCTAGAGATCTTGAACCGCCCCCGGTCAGTCATCTGGAAGCAATTCTTCACATGATTAATGAACTTGGCTTCCACTTTGGGAAGAGAACCACCTTTTTCTGTACTTTCTTGCATTTTTGCCTTAATGCCTTCTACAGAACTAGGTCCTTTTGGGGTTTTAAGAGTTGTTTCCTGTTTTTTGAAGGACTCTTGACCTTTTGAATTTGATGCACAGTTTGGTGTGAGAGAGGTTGAAAGGAGGAAACTGTCTACTGCTCCTCAGAACAGACACACAGGATGACATCACACCAACAAGTCTTATCATTCTTATCAGTCTCAAACAGTTTCATATTTTACTAGGATACAAAATATGGTACTTAGGAGAAATTAAATATGACCCCTATCAATAAAGTTAAAATCATATCTAAAGTGAAAATAGGACATTAAATAAAAGAAAGCAATGCCAATTGCATTGTTAATACATTTCTGAAATAACAATCAGTGGTACTAATAGCCTAAATGATTAACTGACCAAATAAAAATTATATTGACAGTGTTATACCATATATAAGTAAATAAAGAGGATGTGACTTTAAAATTTATAGCATTTAAAGTATTTTCTGATTTTTATCGTCAATAAAATGTATACTTTAGAACAAAATTAGTTCACTCTGTTACATTGCTTTTTAAATCAAAAATTCAAATTGTGTTCATTATGGTATTTTCATATATTTCTATTGTACATTCAGACACCATCCCACTGACCTCTTTGTTTGCTCCTGCCACATTCTTTCTATTTCAGATCTTCCCCTGAAATACCCTTCTTTTTTGCTTTGATGTCACATATATTCCATCAATCTTTTCCCCCTCCTCCTCACTAAAACAAGATGGCTTCCATCCCTCTATTGGTCTTTTATCTAATTCCATGAACTGAAGATATGCACAAACATACTGTACACAATTTACATCTAGCTTCTCCATGACAGATAACTTAGTGTTCACAATTCAGAGCATTGCTTGTTGTTTAATATCAGGATATCTAATTTAGTTCATTTTCCTAAAAATGTCACAATATTAATTTTCTTATTCCTGGGTAAATTTCTTTTCTGTATCTTTACATTTTTGTATTCATTCTTTTGTTAGGCAGTTCTATTTCCTATTTACTGTGAATAGTATGGATATAATGTGGATATGACACATTTTTGTGGTGTGTTGACTTTGAGACAAACATGAAAAACAGAATCCAAGTGTAATGAACTGGAGAGTATGCAAGGGAATAAAGATGATTTCTGTATGACTGTGAAATAATAACTGTATAAGATTTTTCACATGGAGATTGTTAAAATAAAACTATGTAAACTGCCTTAGTGTGATGCATAATAATATATTACAATTGTAGTAATTTCTTATATTAAAAATGTATTATATAACAAGGGATTTGATTGTGTAATGTCTTAGGAATAGCATTACATACAGAACTTCTTACTGGGGCATCTCAGAACATGAGGAAATGAAAAGAGCAAGAATGCAAATGTGAGAGAGAAAGAGGTACAGAGAGCTTTTCATAAGAACTCAAATATGCTGTCACCCAACCAGTTCTAGAGATATCTTCAGGTCATGAAGGCTCTTGCTTCATGATTAACAACATCTTCAATGCCATATCTCTCAGCAGTGATGCACTAGTAATTAAATCCATACCTTAAATATTAGGAACATATTCAAATCATACCAGGAAGTATTTGATGACTTATTGTACAGTTTTGCTTAGAATACTGTAGTCTTTTCAGCAGAGTATAACTAGCTCCCCAATGGCAATGAGGAGGTTAATGGAAACAAAAAATTTAAAAGCTAAAAAATGCTAAGAATTAATGCAGTCCACATTGATGATAGGAAAATGTGTTTAAATTATTTAATATGTTTATTTAGGGAAATTAAAAGCATGACAAAGCAAGCAAATACAAGTCACTCAAGAGAAGTTTCTACTTTGGGGAGCTATTAAATTTCAATTTTGTATGTATTGAATATGTGATGTTGTCTGGATCCTGAAGGCTGCATATTCTGTCCAGCTTGGCATTAAGTTTGAAATTCAGCCAGTACAAGCTACCATCCAGAACAAATGCATAAAAATACTATTGGAAATTGTAAGAGTAGATTAACACTGGAACACTGCCTAGAAAGAAAATTAGAAAAAGCAAGTGATGGTATTAAAGAATAACTTTCTTTTGGTTAATAAAATGAAGAATTTTCCTGAAGGAGAGTAAGACTGAGTTACAAAATTTAAGGGGAAAGGTGTTATATAAAAATGCAGATCAATATTGTGAGATTTTAGTTATTAAGAAATAAAACAGTATGTTATCATGTGGAAAAAGTCACAATTAGGCTTCAAATTCAAACTGAAGAAATTAAAATAACTGAATCTCAAAAATAATCCAAATAAACAAAATGCTACAACCTTTCTTCTTGTGTCAGACAATCTTAGATCAATCCTTCAACAGATTTGCATAGGAACAGCATTAGGCTTTATGAACCTCAGTAAGGTTAAAAAGGGCTCTTAATTTGAGTGACATAATGAGTGGTGCTATTGATACTCTTTGAACCTAGAGTCAAGGCTTTGTCCGTTCTTCCATATCAGTACATAAAAGCTGATGGTGTACCAAGGAACTAGTGTTCATGGAAAATAGTCCACATATATTTACACAATAGAGTACTACTCAGTGGGAAAATAAACAAACAAAAACATAAAAGAAAAATGGAAACTTGAAATTCTCAAGTAAATGGATGAAACTACAAGAAGCCATCCATGAGTAAGGTAACCTAGTCACAAAAAGGCAAAGATGGTATGTATTCATTCATATACGGATATTAGACATAAAGCAAAGGATTACCTGCTTATAAAACACACTGCCAGAGAAGATAGGAAGGAGGACTCTAAAAGAACCATATATGGTTCCCCAGAGAAGGGAAAAAGAACAAGATCTGCTGAACAAACTGGGGTCAGGAAGGGAGGGGATAGAGAGTTAGGAGAAAGAGAAGGGGAGAAGAGGAGGGAATAGATGAGTATGAGGGATCAGGACGATTGAGGCAGGGTATGGATAGAGGAGAGCAGGAAAAGAGATACCTTAATAGAGGGAGCCATTGTAGGTTTAAAGAGAAATCTGGCAGTACGGAAATATCCAGACATCCACAAGCATGACCCTCAGCTAAGAATCTAAGCAGTAGTGGAGAGGCTATCTTAAATACCCATCCCCTATAGTGAGATTGATGGCTACTTTATATGCCATCCTAGAGCCTTCACCCAATAGCTGATGGAAGCAGAAGCAGACACACATGACAATTATAGGGCCAAACTCCTAGAATCTAGTTCAAGACAAGGAGAAGTAATGAACAAAGGGGTAAAGTCCAGGCTGAGGAAACATTTGACCTGAACAAGGGGAAGCTCATGGACCCCAGACTGACACCTGGGAAACTAGCATAGAACAAGTCCCCCTGAATGTGATGCCAGTTAGGAGACCTGTGCAGTCAATGGAGCCTCTGGTAGTGGATCAGTATTTATCCCTAATGTATAAATTAAGTTTAGGAGCTCATTCCCCATAGAGTGATACTCTCTCAGACTAGACACATGAGGGAGGTTCTTGGCACTGTCACAAATGATGTGATAGACTTTGATGATCACCCATGGAATTCCTCACTTCCCTGAGGAGCAGAAAGGGGATGGGATGGATGTCATTTGGGGGAATGGGAGGATGGGACAGAGAGTTGGGATTGATATGTAAAATAAGATTGTTTCTTATTTAAATTTAAAAAATGTAAAAGAAAAGAAAGATTATAGCGTGAAATAATTGATAAATAAATCATGTAGAAAATTTGTCTAGGAGAAAAAATGCTTTTTTTCCCTTTCAACATACCTGAAATATTTTCACACCACAACTCATGTTTTTCCATGTGCCTTCTTTAGCTTTGTCCTTATTTACCAGTTCAAAGACAATTATCATCC
Source organism: Phodopus roborovskii (assembly GCF_943737965.1). Classification (NCBI taxonomy): domain Eukaryota; kingdom Metazoa; phylum Chordata; class Mammalia; order Rodentia; family Cricetidae; genus Phodopus; species Phodopus roborovskii. Next base: position 9,280,615 of record NW_026126540.1, on the reverse strand, counting down.
AAATAGTCTGGATTCTCAAATTAGGTATTTAAGTTCTTTCTAAAAATGTTCTCATAGCAGCTGACTTTGCATCTGAGATACCTTTTTATGGGAAAAATCTATTTAAGGCTGCTTTCAACTTCAGATCCATAGAACTGGTTTTTCCACCACACCTCTCAGTGCACTGTTACTATCATTGGATTTCTAACACCAGTATAGCATTCACTTCACATAAACATGTACTTTTTGTATGTCATATTTAATTTCTTGTATTATTATATAAACATTTTAGGGATTCATCATAAAATTGTAGCAAAGAGATAAGTAAAATTTTAAAGCAAGGATAATGAAAATATAAACTATTAATTGCTAAATTGTAAAATATAATTATAAAATATGTTGTGCAATGAAAGAATGATAGTAAGGCTCATTCATTACCAAAGCCTTGTCTTCCAGGTAAAAAGATTATAATTCAGTGAATAGGATATTTATTCATAGTCATTATTCAATAACTGACATTTTGTGATCTCATAAAATTGCTAAGGTCCATTTTGCCATTCATATGTAACCCCAGAAAATTAAACTAGCCTCAATCATAATTTATATGGGCATATAGTACTTTCCTTATGCTTTAACAGTGTTTCATAATAGAATTTCCATATTCATCAGCAAGTGAAATGCTAAAATTCACAAATAACATATTAAAGTTCACAATAAGCCCATATTGATATTTTGTGAATCAAGTATTGAAATTGTTTGAGCTGACCCACAAAGTACAAAGTTTCCCATGTAAAAGGTACATTGCATTTCTTCAGAAGTAATGTTGAACCTACAATATTCATAAAATGCCCTATTGAAAATAAGGAAAGTTTCAGTTTTCTTTCCTTTTTTTATTTCTGTTATAAATGATCATGTAATGCAGATTATCTTCAGCAACTCCAAAAATACAGGTTTTGTCTAATGCTTTGTGTTGTTTGTGCATGCAATTAATCTTTTATCCCAGAATTCTGAAACCATAGACAGACAGATCTCTCTGTTTTCAGAGCCTGCCTGGTCTATATAGGAAGTTATAGGCTAGCCAGGATAAAACAATAAGATCTTGTCTCAAAGAATAGAATACATGAAAGGAAAATAAAACCTGCTAAATATTTAGGGAGATTAACATTTACATCTAATCTCTTTTTTATTTAAGTAGCTTTTATTTTCATTTATTTATAGAACAACCAATCTTGCCCCTCCCCCCAATGTTCTTCTCCCATCCACTCTCCTTTCCTATCTATTACTCTACCTATCCACTTTTCCATGTACATTCAGAAAGAGACAGGCCTCACAAAGTATGGATCAAGTTGAAACAGGACCAAGCTCCACTCCTGTACCTACAGGAGCCAGATAATGCAGCATACAGAATAGGTTACCAAAAGCCAGCTAAGCACCAGGGAGAGGTCCTGCACTCACCGTTCCAAGTCTTACTAAGAAACCAAGCTACAGGATTGTCACTCACCTACAGAGGTCCTAGGTCAGTCCCATGCAGGTTCCCTGAATGTTGGTCCAGCATCTGTGAGCTCAGGTCAGCTGTCTGTGGGTTCTCTCATCATGACTCTCCGGGCTGATACAATTACTCCTCCTTTTCTTCTGCAAGACTCTAGGAGTTCAATGCAGTACTCATCTGAGTGTCTCTGCCTCTGCTTCCATCAGTTACTGGATAGTGTATCTCTGAAGGCAATTAGGGAAGGCACCAATTTGTTTACAGTATATGGCAGTTCAGGCACCCTCTCAACTATTGCTAAAAATGTTAGTTGGAGTCATCCTTGTGGGTTTCTGAGGGTTTTATATTTAATAGTATTTAAATATTTTAAAATGCATAAACATTGGTACATTAACAAGTGTTAAAATTATTTTTTCTATTTATTTAAATAGCTTAAATAATATAAATTATTATTATAAACTACTAATACAAAACAAAAATAACATAAAATAAGCAAACACACAGTTATTTTCAAAATTATTCATATAAAATCATAAATAAAATTTTTGAGAAATATATATATTTTAAATTTTTGAGATAAACAACTTTACTTGTTTTTCTTAATTTTTTTGTATTCCCTTGATTGTCCTGTACATTCTGGTCATGGCAGTCCTAGCTTTAACTTTCCTGATTCCTTTTTGAAAATGCCTACATATGATTTTGTTTATATCTGTTCAACCCATAAAAGTGTACACATGAGGTCATGAAGTGAGACTTAGCTTTACATTCTAATATAATAAAACAAAATAGTTTGAAGGTTCTAAAGCACTATTCACTTGTGAATTATAATCTCAATTAAAATCTTAGCATATTTGTCAATAACCGAGATACACACAGGATGATCCAGCTGTAGGCATATTTAATATTTAATCTCGATTTTCAGATGTCTTGTAGTTAAAATGTTCTTATTAATCTTTTAGATTATCTCATGACACATGACTGCAGGCCTATTATTTCTCAAAAAAGTTAGAACTTTTGCTTATTGCAGTTATGAAAGTTTATTCTCTTATTTGAGCAAGGTAGAATTAACTGGTCAACTCAATGAAACCTGTTAAAGTATATCATATGAAGAAAAGTTGAATTAACCACCACATAGTAATGTTAGCTACATTTATTTATCCTATTGTATAACAAGTAAATAACAGTAAAGCATAGTTAGTGGAAGAAGCAGGAGGTGACATGGTTGAGAGTTATAGTCTTGTCCCCATCTACATTCTGAACTATAGCTAGGAGGCAGTTCTTCATCTCTGAAGTTATGTCTTCCTTATTATAATGGGATGGTTTGTCTAAACTATGATCCAACATATATCTACAGTTCAACTTGACCATTCCAAATATATAAACAAATAGATAAGAAAAGTCACTAAAATTGTAACCTCATTAATTTAGTGTCTCATACCTCAAGTCTTGAAGGACTTGATAGCTAACATTACTGCTCTGTTAATATCATATGGCTAATGGCATGTATTCTTGGGTCAGTGCTGATCTGAAATAATCAAAGATCTTGCGCATTTATAGTGAGGTTTAGTTAATTCAGCTTAGAGGTTATCTTGCCATAAATAATATATTCTTTCCTTTTTCACTCCTTTCCAATCCTATCACAAATGGTTTAGTATCTGTCCTCAATAATTGTCAGTATCTAAAATGAAATTAGAACTCAGCATGAGCACATTATTGTGAACCTAATATTTCTAAAAGGAAATGTCTATAAATAAGGGAAATCATAACACAAAATATTTGGGGACACAGTGGAAAAATGCAGTGAGTAAGAAATGGAAGAAATAAATAAGAACAGAGACTGCCTCATTAAAATAAGGTATTGATGCTAATAGACACATTTAAAGTTAATCTTACATTTTTACTTATGATAATAAACTGAAAATGTAAACTGCTCCCAAATAATGAAGAAGAAAATAAACAAGATATAAGACACTAAACAAAATTCCACATAATTGTAAAATTTGTGAAATTGCAAAAAAAAAAAAATTGAAGTCATTCAATGAGAATGCATATGTAACTGAAAAGTAAAAACAGGCAGATACTGGAGGACAAATACTGAATTAAAATTTTGAAAAATTAAAAAAAAAAAGATGTATGAGAAAACCATGATGAAAAATGCATGTAAAAAGCCCAAATACTTTGAGGAAACAGATTATCTGAAATATTTTAAATAGCTTCCTTGATAGAATTGAGAAGGACAAAGAGATTGAGACTAGATATTCTAGTTGGTGTAATAATTTATTTTGCAAATCTAAGAGGGGCAATGTACCTCAAATATAGTGAATATCAAGAAATTATACTAACTGGGCAGTGATACACATGCCTTTAATCATGGCATATGTGAGGCAAGGGTATGTGCTTCTCTCTTAGTTCTAGGGCAAACTTGTCTACAAAGTTAATTCCATGAACAGCCAGGAATGTGAGACAGAGAAACTCTATCATACATATACTACACACACTCATACACACGGAAAGAAACTAATACTAAGGTGTAGAAAAACAAATGTAAAAATTTTGTTTAAGTATAACAAATATTTAAAATATTCTTAAAAGTAAACAATTCCTATACTCATAACTTCTCAAACTTTTATTTCAAATAGTACTATATTTTAAACACTCAATTACAAAATCAGATGCAGAAAAATGGTATAGTGGGTAGAACCCACAGACAAGCCTGATGAACTGGGATAGATCCCTCCAAACCTCATAAAGTTGTAAAGAGATTCACATTACAGTGTTATCCTAGGCCCTCCAAATGTATCCTGTGAATACACACACACACACACACACACACAGAGAGAGAGAGAGATGAGAGAGAGAGAGAGAGAATCAATAATCAATTTTATGGTAACAATCATTTTATCAAATAAAAAGTATCTGCATTTAAAAAACTATTTCATTTAATACAAAAAAGACAATACTTTAAATCTAGCTTGTTATATTATTTATTTTAAAGTGGTTGGTAACACAAAGACAATGAATCAGAAGTTTATTGTAATGAATACAGGAAAGACTAAAGAACATTAAAAGCAGTTGAATAAGTAAGAAAATTTTACGGAATTCAAATTCAATTCATAAAAGGAATATAACATTTTTTTCTGGCTTTTAAAAAGGAATGAATATCATTTCAAAAAGCAATAAAATGATTTAAACATTTTTGTTTACTGTTATCTTCAAATCATTAACAGTGCCAATTTTTATTAGATTTTGGTAAGAGAAGGAAGCATATGGTAGCTTCTCCACACTTAATAGACATGTTATAAGTTCTATTCTCCTCAAGGGAAGAAAGAACAGTAGAAATCAATATTCTACCACTTCAGCCCTACTCTTTTCTTCCTTTCTTTCACATATTCCTCTATTTTTACCTGTAAAGTGCAGTAAAAAGTGCATTACATAAAGACACATTAAAGGGATTTGTTTTTATTTTTGAGAGAATTGTGTCAGTTGACCAATGGAAGAGAGGGTCAGGGAAAGCAATGTTAATAGAGTCCCACATAATATGGATAATGCTAATTGTACTCATATAGATTGAAGTATTTATCCTTCACATTCTACTAGTTTGGTAAATTATGTAGGTAATTTGAAACATATGTTGGTAGGAAAGATGTTAGAATCTTGTTTAAAATTAGCTTATAAAGAGAAATTTGATTGACTATGTTTTACTTCTACATTAGAGCATGGAGAAACAAATATGGAATGGCAAGAAAAGAGAAAGTGGGTGTGTTTTTACAATTATGAATATACTACTCAGATTTTTAATATGTATGATATCTGTTTTCATAGATAAAGGTATATATGCATATATGATAATGTGTGTGTATGTGAAGAAATGAGAGAGTGAGAGAGCGAGACACAGAGGGAGAACAGAGAGAGAAAGAGAATGGAAAATGTTCAATCAATCAAACAACAAATAGGAGTATTGTGGTCACAAGAAACATACCTACAAAGCTACAAAGACAGTCACTACCTCAGTGTAAAAGTTTTGGAAAATATTCTCCAACCAAATGGACACAAGAAAAAAGCAGGTATTGCTATCCTAATATCAAACAAATTAAACTTCAAACTAAAAACAATCAAAAGAGATAAAGAAGATAATTTTATATTCATCAGAGGAAAAATCCATCAGGACAATTCTGAACATTTATTCCCCACATACAAGGGTACCCACATTCGTAGAAGAAACATTACTATAAATCAAATCTCACATAACACCTCACACAATTAAAAGGGAACACTTAAAAATCCCACTCTCAACATTAGACAGGACCACAAGATTGAAACAACAACAACACAAACTAACAGAAGTTATGTCCCAATTATGTTTGGCAGGCTTCTATAGAACATTCCATCCAAATACAAAAAAAAATATACCTTTCTCAGCTCTACATGGAACCTTCCCTTAAACCAACCACATACTAGACAACATAGTCAATCTCAATAGATATATAAAATCAAAATTGGAATAACACCATGTATTTTATCAAACCACCATGCTTAAAGTTAGAATTCAATAACAACCCAAAATGCAGAAACATTACAAACTCTTGGAAATTGAACAATGCACAAAAAAATCAGTAGCTCTACTATATACAAATGATAAAGGGGCTGAGAAAGAAATCAGAGACACATCACAATTTATAACTGCCACAAACAATATAAAGTGTCTTGGGGTAACACCAAACAAGTGAAAGACCTATATAGTAAGAACTTTGCATCTTTAAAGAAAGAAATTGAAAAAGATACCAGAAAATGGAAAGATCTCCCATGTTCTTGGATAGGTACGATAAAGATAGTAAAAATGGCAATCTTGCCAAAAGCAATCTATAGATTCAATGCAATCCCCTTCATATTCCCAGCACAGTACTTCACAGATCTTAAAGGGACAATACTCAATTTTATATGGAAAAACAAAAGTCCCAGGTTAGCTAAAACATCCTTATATAATAAAACTTCCAGAGGTATCACAATCCCTGACATCAAGCTCTACTATGGAGCCAGAGTCCTGAAAAAAGCTGTGTATTGACCCAAAAATTGACAGGTAACCAAAGGAAGCAAATGGACAATAGTGATATTAACCCATACACCAATGAACACATGATTTATGGCAAAGCACCTAAAATTATACAATGGAAAATAAAAACTCATCTTCAACACAAGACTGCAGATTGACCTATATCTATAGCCCTGCACAAAACTTTCATCCAAATGATCAAAGACCTCAAATTAATACAGCCACACTGAAACTCTTAGAAGAGAATGTGGGACATATCTTTGATTAATTTGTATAGGAGACAGCTTCCTGAAAAGAACACCTATATCACAAACACTAAGAACCAAAATTAATATAAGGGACCTCCTTAAAATGAGAAGTTTCTGTAACAGAAATGACACAGTCCACAAGTTGAAACAGAAGCCCACAGAATGGGAAAAGTTCTTCATCACCCCTCCCCATATGACAGAGGGTTGAACTCCAAAATATACAAAGAACTCAAGAAACTAGTTACCAAAACAAGAATTAACCCAAGTAGAAAGTGTGGTAGAGATCTAAATAGAGAATTCTATATACAGGAATCCAAAATGGCTGAAAGATACTTAAGAACATGCTCAACATTATTACCCATAAAGGAAATGCAAATCAAAACTACTCTGGCATATCATCTTACTCCTGTCAGAATGGCTAAAATAAAAAACAAACAAACAAACAAAAACAAACACCAATTACAGTTTATGTTGTAGAGGATGTGGAGAAAGGTGTACCCTCCTCTGCTGGTGGGAGTACAAACTTGTACAAACACTTTGGAAATCAGTAATAAATTTTCTCAGGAAAATGGGAATCAGTCTACCACAAGATTCAGTAATCCCACTCTGAGGCATGTACCCAAATAATGCATATCCTCACAGCAAAGACATCTGTTCAAGTATGATTATAACACCATTGCTTGTAATACCTAAACCTGGAATAAAACTAAATGCACCTCTACTGACTCTGGATAAAGAAAATGTGATGCATTTACACAATGGAGTACTTCTCAGCAGAAAGCAAACAAACATACAAACAATGGAATATTAAAATTTTACATGCAAATGGATGAAAGTAGAAGAAACCATCCTGAGTGAGGTAATTCAGTCACAAAAAGACAAACTGTGTATGTACTCACTCATATATGCATTTTACACATAGAGCAAAGGAATACCATCCTACACTTCATACCACCAGAGAAGATAGGAAACAAGGAATACCCTAAGACAGACAAACATTGTTCCCCAGAAAAGGGCAAAATCTCCAGAACAATTTGGAGCAAGCTGAGGCAATGAGGGGAGAGGGAGTTAGGAGAAAAAGAAGGAGAGAAGAGTAGGAGAGAGAACAAGTGGGAGCAGGAAGTTTTAATCAGGGGACGAATGGAAGAGAGTAAGAAAAGAGATATATTAATAGAGGGAGCCATTACAGGTTTAAAGAGAATTCTGGCACTTGCTAAACGTCCTGAAATCTACAAAAATGACTCCAACTAACAAGCTAAGCAATAGTGGAGAGGTTACCTTAAATGTCCTTCCCTGTTAATGATTTTGAAAGCTACCTTATATGCCATTCCAGAGCCTTCATACAGTAGTTGATGGAAGCAGAAATAGACAACCACAGATAAACACTGTGCCCAGCTACTGGAATCCAATTGCAAGACCAGGATGGAGAAACCCATGAATACATCTGACATGAACAAGGGGAGCTCATTGACCCCAGTCTGATAGCTGGGAAACCAGTAAAGGACTGACCCAGGCACCCTGAACATGGGTCTTAATTAGAAGGCCTTGGCAGTCTATGGTACCTCTGACAGTGGAACCAGGATGTGTCCCTGGTACAGCAAAGGATGTTGGGAGCACATTCCTCATGGAGGTGTACTTCCTTAGCCTAGAGACAAAAGGGAGAGTCTAGACCCTACCCCCAAATTACTTGACAGATTTTGATGATTATTCTTGGAAGGTGGTTAATGGAACAGGGAGGGATTGGGACAGGCATGGGGGGATGGGAGGAAGAGGGAACTGGAATAGATTTGTAAAATAAGAAAAAAAAAGAAAAAAGAAAAAATTGAAAATAATAATAACTCAGAAAAACTGTTTTCTTAACAATTAAGAAAAGAATTAACATTAAAATCTATTTATAATAATATGTCGATCACTTAATGTATAAAGAATTATTTATGGAAAAGTTGCTATGATATTCTCTTTCTTTTCTTTTTATTTATTTATTCTTATTATTTTACATATTAATCCCAGTTCCCCCTCCCTCACTCCCTACCTCTCTCCCATTCTTCCATGACCCTGACCACCCCCCACCAGTCCATTGGTAGGGTGATACATTCCAGGAGGTGTCAACAAAATCTGCCAAGGCATTTTGAGTAGGTACTAGGTCCTCCCTCCTGCCTCTAGGTTAAGGGAGTATCCATTCATGTTGAATATGCTCCTAAAGTCCTTTTGTGCACCAGGGATACATCCTGATTCCACTGTCAGGATTCCCTTAGATTGGCCAGGCCTTCTAACTGAGACTCATGTTCATGGGGTCTGAGTTGGTCCAATGCTGGATTCCCAGCTATCAGTCTGTGGGCCTACTAGCTCCTACTTGTTCTGGTGAGATGCCTCTGTGAGTTTATGTAGCCTTGTCTTGTCCTCCTTCTCTGCATCTTAATTCTAGACATGATATTCACTTTTAAATCATATCATTATCAAGTATAGATGTCAAGGAAGGATAGAAGTCCACAAAATTTTCAATTATTATAAAAGAATCCTTTGTAACTACAGTGGAGAAAAAAGTGGATATCACCTTATTCAGTTAATTAAACTCAATATTTAAAGTAATATTAAAATAGCTCTAGTGAGATAAAAGGAATTTCTAGGACAGTAGATTAGGTATTACAATACTTTAAAATGAGGAAAACTTAGACCAAATTTATACCCCCTTTCACAACCTAAGTGGTTTATAATTAATAAAAAATGTATAGATGTCAAAGTCAATTGAAGTCACTGTAGTTGCTCGAACCCCTCTCAATTAATGGATATTATGTAAACAAAATCACAAAGTAAGTTGTATAGTCTTTAAATCTCTTTTTTTTTCTCTAAGAATAAAGTACCAATTGGCTTTATGACTCATAAAGACAATGCTGATTAAATATTCTTTTTAAAATTAATGGTAATGGCAGGACAGAATGTGCTTGTTTGTAGAAAATGTACACCAAAATTTGGGCATGCCTAAAAGTCTAGATAATTTGAAATAAATTGAAAAGTAACACATTATTTCTTTTTTTTATATAATTTTCTTTAAATTTTAAATTATTTCATAAATATTTAAAGAAACCAAGAGGAAAAAGAGGAAAAAATATAGAAAAATGATATTTCTGACCTGAATATGCTTGTGGTATGTGAATGTGTGTGTTAATTGTGTGAGGTAGATGTACTTTTGTGTGTCTCTGTGTGAAGTCAGAAATCAGTTTTGGGTGTCACTTCTCAAGTGCCATCTGTTCACTGTTTAACATTTTCTCTCTGTCTACTTCTATCTTCTTGTCTCTCTGTCTCTGCAGCTCTTCCTCTGTCTCTCTCTGTTTCTCTCTCCTCTCTTTCTCTCTCTCTCTCTCTCCGTGTGTGTGTGTGTGTGTGTGTCTGTGTATGTCTGCCCATATGTGTGTACCATGAAGATGAGGACAGGAGTGAAGATGCCTATTAAAATCTGAAGATAGCAGAAGCAACACTGCAATTGGAGTTACAAGTATCTATGCTCATTAGTGTTAGGTGATAGGAACAGTAAAACATTGACAGTAGATAATAATAATAATTATTATTATTTACTATTAAAAGCATTTTGTACAGAGGTTTTAACTCTCAAAAAATTCTTGCACAAAGACAATTAGAATCACATCAATAAATCTTTCAAATTCATGAAAACTCTGTCATGATTAGGATATACTACTGTACTTCATGTGATGGAGCAAATAGACATAGACATTCATAGAAAAACAGCTAAAATTCTTCTTTTAGCTTGACATGTCCACAAATTCTAACATTTTATAACTGTTCTGTACATTTTCTTCATTCCTGAATAATCTATGCATTGTGTCTCTGTTTTACACTTATCAAAGTTTTATAAGTGCTACATATTTATTTCATTAGTTAATTCTTTGACAATTTAATGCACATTACTCATGAATTCTGGTTATTTCTGACCCAAACACTCTAATCTACTTCTCAACATTATAAACTTCCTTTCCTTTACATCTGTAACATTTCCAAAATTGGGCATTTTGTTTCATGACACATTAAGCTTACCTAGAGACATCTGTGTGGCCTATATATTGAGATTATTTACTGGAGTATGGTAGGATCACCATTGGTTATAAAACAGAGGTCAATACATCATCTTCCCTTTAATATTCATGGAACGTAGTTACACAGTGAGTTTAGTACACCATGAGGCACTTGCCAACAGTTCCTGGTTTTTGAGGGACCTGTTCTTCTGCAGAACTTCTAAAATTTCATGTATTCACTGAGAACATATGATCTCATCAACAAAATATTGCCCATAAGAGAGCATTTATAGTCCTCAACACATATTCCATATCTTCTTCTGCAGGGTTCCTTAAGCCTTATGATGTAATAAGTCTTGAATTTACCATAGTGTTATTTGAGGAAGGGCTTCTGTGATTAAGCCTTCATGTGGTAGCTCTCAATAGTTATCAAAATATATTATGGTATTAAACATAAGGTCAAATTTGCTACATAACAGAATTAAGAACTATTCCCAGAATATACCATGCCCATAGTTACAAGATTATAACAGGTTCCTTCTGTGTTATTATTAATTGCAAAAGCTTTTTTAAGTGCTGATAAACTTGTATTAGTATGAAAATTTTATTTTGATTATTTTTCAGGGATCCTGAAATTAACAATTAAAGTTATTGACCCCATCCTATTATTTAGTTGTTGTTTAAAAGCCAAAATATATATGTATTTAGTGGAGTTCAAGAATCACATTATTCAGGAGCATATTTTAGTGTATTAATTAAAAATAATGAGAAGTAAGTTATAATAGAAAGTGAAAATACTTTCTGTTTAATATATATATATATATCTGCATATGGATGCAGATATATATATATATATATATATATATATATATATATATATATATGCATTTTGTTTTGTGACGGAATTTCATATTTCTCCCTTTTCTAATTTATTTTTAAAGAAAGTTGTTTTACATGTCAATTTCAGTTCCTTTACCCTACCATTCTCTCCTATCACCACCACCAAACCCCAGATATAGATATAATAGATATCTGCATCCATATGCATATGATAATTTATGTATTAAAATAGTTCATGTAAAGATAACTGAGTATATATTCATGAATTAAGACAAAAGCCAATAGTGTGGAACATGAATTATTTTAAAATGTTTTTGTCCTTGAAGTTTTGTTTTTAAAAATTCAAATATCAAATCCACCCAATTTCCCTTTCCGTTCCTCCACTCCCTCTTCTATCTCCCTTCCCAATGTTATTCCTTTTCAGCACCATGTGCTCCTTCGTTTTGTTTTTAAATCCTTGTGGATATTTAGTGTTGCCAATGAGTTCTTAGGCATAGGACCATCTTTGATGCGCAAATGATCTTTCACTTCATTGATTGTCAATATACTCCAATTTGAACACATGTACCTAAAGAATCAAAGGTAACATCCATATGTATGTGTGTATGTATGTATGTATGTATGTATGTATGTATGTATGAGAAAATATAAAAACTTTTCTCCTATGTATGGGTAACTGACCCAGAATGATTATTTGATAGCTCCATTCATTTTCTTCAAATTCCATAATTCCCATATTTTTTAGAGAAAGCTGAATAAGTTCAGTTTACATACGTGACACATTTTCATCCCTTGATGACCAGCTTGGCTCTTTTTATATCCTTGATATTTTGATTAGAACAGCTGTGAGCATGGGTGAATAAGAATCTAAGTAGATAAGTATTTAATCAGTGATATGCCCAGTGATATTGTTAATCTATTTCTAGCTGTTTTTTGAATCTTCATACTTGTATCAATAGTGGCAGTACCAGTTTTCAGGCCCACCAACAATGAATAAGTGCATCCCTTTCCATATAAATATATATACATATTATATATATATATATATATATTTGTTATTGATTATTTTATACGTACCATAGCCATTCAGACTGGGTAAGATCAAATTATTAAGAAGCTTTTGTTTTGGACTGTTTTTCATTTTCCTGATGGCTAGGGATGAGTATTTCTTATTTTGAGAACTTTTTGTTTGGTGTGTGCCCTGACTGTCACATAAGCTATTTGTTTTATTTTCTTTTCTTGTTTAAAAACAATACTAAAATTACATATTGGTAAATAGTTGCTTAACTTCATTGAATTCAGGTGTCACATTTATATGAGACAGTATACACTTCTTTCATTATCATTTTTCATTTTTAAAATATAATAAATTATATATCAGACTGGGAAAATTAGTCTGGAGAACCCCTTTTTTACTTCTATTGGCCTGAAACCCCATATAATTTATTATTGTGATTGGTTTGAATGCAAATATATTTTATTATTATCTCAATCTTTCAGTATCACAATTTCTTAACTAGTCACATTTGTGTCTTTTATTATTAAGAACTTCAAAAAATCTATAGAGTTATGTACCCTTAAAATAAAATGATTGTTAAAATTATATACTAAATTTTGTTTTGTGAAGGAATTTCATATTTCTCCCTTTTCTAATTTATTTTTAAAGGAGGTTGTTTTACATGTCAATTTCAGTTCCTTTACCCTCCCATTCTCTCCTATCACCACCACCAAACCCCAGCCTATCTCTTTCTGCACCCCAGGGAGGGTGAGAGGCCTTCCATGGGGAGTCTTCAAAGTCTGTAATATTAATTGAGGCAGGCAGGGCCTATGCCCTCCCCAGTGTATAGGCTGAGAAAGTATCCCTCTATGTGGGATAGACTCCTACAGTCCATTTGTATACTAGGGATAAATACTTATCCATTACTAGAGGTGCCATAGACTGTCTAGTCCTCCTAACTGACATCCACATTCAGGGATTCTGGGTCAGTCTATGTGCATTTCACAGCTATCACACTGGGGTACATGAGCTCCTATTGAAATCTTTTCTTTTTCTGACATATTTTAGAATAACATATTATTTAGAAATGTCAAAATTTACTTTCTTTGAGTCCAGCAAATTATGTCTTTACAATGTAGTATTAGTATTCACTGGTAGTAAAATGTGTCACATTTCAATTTTTTAATTTTCTTATTTTTTGTCAAAGGTGATGTCTTCCAAGGCTAAAACTATATTAAAGAGCTGTATTGTTTACTGGAAGCAGTGGAAAAGAACTCATTTCCATATTTTTAAAATTTGTTTTTTTAAAATTATGTATAGATTTGTGCATCTGTATGTGGACAGCAGTGTCCCTGGACATCTGCCTCCAGAAGCCTCAAATTATCTGGTTCTGGAGTTGATGGTGGTAGTATACTTTCTTACATGGATTCTTGGAATAGAACTCATAACCAGCGCGGGAGCTGCAAGCTCTCCTAAGCCTTCAACCATGTTTCCAATCTCCTTCTGAATATTCTTGTGGATGGATATGTTCTTAAGCTTCCAATACTAATATTTCATTTCATCAACTTATAGATATCTCAATACAGACTTTCCATTGTAAATATGCTAGTAATTATGTTATCCTTGATTGGATAACAGAGCTAGATACTCCATTTAACTTTACTACATCTGCACCTATAATTTCCTTTCCTTAAGGTATGCTTGTATGTCTAAATCCATGACAATTGGGTCACCTTTTATGGCTCCTCTTTTGTGTGTACAATATTTTTTAATACTTTCCACCCTTAATTTTTATAAAATGTATAAGGCACTGCAATTCTAGGTGCTTAATTTACTACTTGAGATATTAAGATTATAATAACTCATTCAGTCTTTCCTCATTTTGGTGTACATTCTCATAGAATTCCAGGTCTATAACATTCAGTTGACATTAAGTCATCTAACAATATATCAAATGTTTAGAAATTTTCATTTTCTATTACTTTTGTTTGTGCCTAGTTTGAGTCTATTTCCCTATTGCAATTGGAAACCATTTTTGTGGTCTGTGCTGATGCCAGAAACCATGTGGATGCCTATGATCCATGCTCCCTCAGATCATAAAGAGGAAATAAGCAATTTTGCTAGTGATCTCAATAACTTCAGATGCACAGTGGAGAAAGAGTGACATGGAAGACTTCTACTACATGAAAAGACAACCCCAACATAGTCTTTATCAATCCACCCTCTCTACAACTGGATTACAGGAGTTCACTTCAGTTCTTAGCTGTGAATCTCTGCTTCTGCTTGTGTTAGCTACTGGATGAAGGATCTAGGATGGCATTTAGGGTAGTCATCAATCTCATTATAGGGAAAGGACATTTAAGGTAGCCTCTTCACTACTTCTTAGATTCTTAGTTGGGTTCGTCATTGTGAATTACTGGAAATTTCCCTAGTGTCAGGTTTCTCATTGAGTCCATAACAGCTCCCTTTATTAAGGTATCTCGTTCCTTGCTCTCCTGTGTTCTTCTCCCATCTCAACCTTCCTGATCGCTCAGTTTCTCCTCCCCCCTTCCCTTCTTCCAAGTGGAACCAGTATTCATCCATAGTACATGATTAGGCTTTAGGAGCCCATTCCCTATGGAGGGATATTCTCAGCCAAGATACAAAAGGAAGGATCTAGTTTCTACCCCAAGTGATGTGATAGACTTTGATGATCCCCCATGGGAGGCCTCACCCTCCCTGAGGAGTGGATGTGGGGTTTGTGGGGACAGGAAATGGCAGGAAATGAGGGAGAGGGAACTGAGATTGCTATGTTAAATATGATTGTTATGAATATAAATGAAATAAATAAAACATCCATGTTAATGCAAACTATCTAATGCTGATAGTTGCTGAATTAGTTTACAAATGGGTAAAATTATCTGCCTTAACATCCTAATCTATCTATTCCCATTTTTTCTTTTCTAAAAGAGATTCCTGAGTCTCCATTTCATTGTTCTACCTCAACACTATTACAACTTATATCCAACCCCTAACAGTTGACAATTATCTATAACCTATTGAATCACCAAAATCACCCCACCTCTTGGGAATGTGAGTGTCATATTCTTAAAATGTCTTCCAGCTGTATGGAGGCAAGGGAATAGAGTGAATATACACTAATGTGCATTATTGAGATGATGAGTTGCTAGCCGTAGTATAAAGAAATATTTCTGGGATCTTGATAGAAATCTACTTTGTATCTACTTGGAGTCCAACTTTTTTTTTTTTTTTTTCATGTTACCTACTTTCATTCATACTTGTGATACACTTGGTGACACAGCAGTAAGTTAACTTGTGGGAATACAATTGTATCTTTTAACACATTCACAGTTTATTTTATTAGTTGTTTCCACTTCATTTCAAATGAGGTGACCTGTTTTTCACAGTGTTTATTTTGGAAAAAACACTGTATTCTGCTCTGACAAGATTTCTTAAATGTGTCCTTGCTTCCTCTTTACCTCCTTGTTTTATAAATATAAATTATACTAGAATGATTTAGCATACCATGGAATTTATGTGTAGAAAATGTGCATGAAAATATTTTAATAAAAATATTTCATCAGAGATGAGTGCCTACCAGATGAATATTTGCAGTTGATTTGTTATGGGAAATATTATTAGAATCTTAATTGCAAAGAAATGGCATTACTTACAAATGTGTCCATTCTCATTGGCAAAAATGTTTATATGTTTAACCAATTGTTGTTTCTTATGATGGTAATTAAACTATGTGCCTATGCAAAATATACCATAATACAGCTATATTTGAGAACAATTTGTAAAAGATGGTATTTAAATAAAGACAATTTATATAGCTCACTTTCAATTCAATTAGCTCAACAACCTTATAAAAAAGTTAGTAGCAAGGATGTGCTCACACAATCACTTGGTGTTAGCAATGCAACAATTGAAAGTATTTTACTTCAATTGATCTAAAAATGCTCACACAACAGACATAATTTTGCCTATTACCCCCCAAAATTAAAAATTTTATTGCTTGTCCATTAGCAAGAATAGGTTTATAATAATTTCCCCTAATAAAAAGCATTTCTCTTCTATTTCTAAGTGGCATTTAATGTGTTCATATATCATCATATTACATACTAGCTTGAATAATTGGTGTTGTTATAAATGAAATACCCCTTACATAAATGGAACAGTATAAAAAAGACAATTCAGATACATCTACTCTATGTGTTTTATCACTTTTCTTTCAAATTATTTCTGGAACTTTTACCATAACTTCAAATCTAAATGAGCTTCTTGGAATGTCTATTTCAAGCAATTGTCAATACATAGATCTTTGACCACATGGAACATAAAATCTATATTAGTTAGGACATAAATTATAAAGTATATACATTTTATTTTGAATAACATTTTACTATTTGGGCTTATTATATAATTATATTTACATGTCCCTCATTCCTCCTGTAAAGCTCCCCATGTACTTCCCTTTTTCTCTTTCAAGTTAACAATTAACCATTATTTTCTACACATATGTACAACACACACACACACACACACACAAACATATTTATCCTGAATGTATAGATTAAGTTTATTCAGAATATAGAGTGTTGCTTGTATATATATGTTTTGGGAATTGACCATTTTGGTACTAGATAACTAGTTGGCATGTTCTTCACTGTGGAAGACTATTTCTCCTGTTCTTATTTTCCACAGTTGCCTCTAGTTCTTTGGTTATGGTTAAGGACTATTCCTTCCTTGTTAGCATGTATTCATCTTAAATTTCAATCACAATTACAGAAAACTTTGTATGAAAATTTAAAATCATTATGAAAAATGATTGAGCATTAATTATTATTTTATGTGAAATTACACCCTTTAAAATGATGAAAACACTAATTATTAAAGTAAGATTTTGTATGTTTCTTAAGCAGGTGTCCCAATCTGCCCTGAAGCTCATGATGTTCATGCTATCTCTTCCAGAGTACAAAGGTTAGGGGCATATTCCAAAACACCCAGCAAAACATAAATGTTCCAACTTGCTCCTGTTAGTGAATTATAGTTTTTAAAAAAGTATCATTTTGTAATTTTATTGAATACTAATAATGTGTGGGTAACAGATTTCTATTATAGAAGTATTGACTAATACAAAAAGATATATAAAGTTAATTGAGGAAAAATGTAAGGTACAAGATATTTGTAACATAGGAAATATCTGTAAATTAATATAAAAATGCTGAGCTTCATTAATTCAATGTTTAATGAAAATACTTTTGGAAAACACTAAATAAAAATACTATAAAAATATGAAGATTGACCAATCTAATGGTGTATATTATGAGATATTAACTACCTTGAGAAGAATGCCTTCAAACCCTGAAGAGTTAAAGAGATATACTGATTTTATTTCATCTTTTTTATTTCATTTTCATTATTCATCTATCACACCCCCTTTTTCCCTTTCTCCCAGTTTCCTACACACATCCTCTAGATAAACTGCATGTTCACCTTCCTTCAGAAAAGAACAGGCCTCCCAAGGTTATCCACCAAACATGATGTAAATACAAGATGCAATAAGACTATACATAAACTCGCATTTCAAGGCAGGATAAGGGGAACCAGTAGGAGGAAAAACATCCTATAATCAGGCAAAAGAATCTGAGGCATCCTTATTCCCACTATTAATAATCACAGAAAACCCAAATCCAAACAGCAACATGTCTGTAAAATGACTACACCAGACACAACTCTCTGCATCCCTGATGCCCACAGTCAACACTCAGCTGCCAATGTCATGACTTGTTGGGAGTTATGGTCTTGCCATCATTGGCTCTGTTGCTGATGTCAAATGGAGTCTTTAACTAAGTCTTAATCATTATTTCTACCAATAAAGACTTGGGAGTCAAAGGTTGGGGTAGCTCAGAGGGACTAAGAAGCAGCCAGCTGACCTTCTTTTTCATCTAGAGACCTAGCAATAGAACATTTCTTCACAAACACCAAAATAAAAAGACATCAAATCTCTAAGTCCTTCCCTCCTCCTTCCTTTGCATCTCTCTATGTCTTCCTGACTCCTTTGCTCTCTCTATGGATAATTTGTATCTATTAGTCATTGGCTCTGGCCCTGATCCAAGGTCAATTTTATTAAAGCTGTCTCAGAATTTCACAGTGCAATCTAGTATCACACCCAGTCCTGATTAATTGATTCTGTGGGACATTTTCTCCTGGCGTCCTTGAGCCCCCTGACACCTATAATCCTTCCTCACCATTTTCTATAATGTTCCCAGTTCTCTGACTGATGTTTGACTGTAGGTCACTGCATCTGCTTCCATCAGGTACTAGAAGCTTCTCTGATGATGATTGAGCTAGGCAACAATCTATGAGTATAGCAGTGTATCAGTAATCATTCCACTGCATTTCATTGACAATTTTTATTTTTGTTGTTTGTGTTATTTCTACCCAAGGTCACAGAAGCACTATCCTTCAGTTCCTGGCCATCCAGGCAATCTGGGGAATGGTCTTTCTCTCTTAATTAGAACAGTAATTGCTTGATTACATCCACAAATCCGAGCCACTATTGACTCAGTGCATCTTTTAGGCAGGACAGGTTGTGGGTTGTGTGTCAACACTTTGTGGATTGGTTGTTGTCCCAGTCCCACCACTGAAATCCTAGCCTTGATATATGAGAAGGCCTGTTCGGATTCTGTTACCTTCATTATTAGAGTTCTTAGTATGTTCTTCATACTTTCTGGCTTTGTGTCATCAGAGGAATGAGCCACCATTGAGGAATGCATCCATGAGATGCAGCTGTATGGCATTTTCCCAGTTATTGAACAGAGGGAAAGGCCTGCATGGCATCGACATTAATTCTTGCTCCATGTTCCAGTCCTGGTTGAATTCCTTTTCTGGCTTCTCCCAACAATGATGTTGAAGTGTAGGTCAAATTAACTCTTTCCTCCTCAATTTTCTTTTTGATCACCACATGTTATGAGCAGTTTTTCTACCAGCCTGGTCCCATAGCCACACCAGCCTCTAATAACACAGAGAGATGCTGTATTAGATATAAAGCTGTTGGCCTGTTACTAGCATTTCATGTTGGCTATCTCTGGCTTAAATATTAACCCATTTCTATCAATCTAAGTATTTCTACGGGGTCTTGGTTTACTGGTAAAAGGGTCCTACATTTTGAATCTCCTACTACATCTCCCAAAATCCTCCTTGTCTCCTAGTTCTCCCTATCTTGCCTTATTATTTGCTAACAGTGCTTTATTCATTAACCAATAAGAGAAACATTTCCAGAATGGCATCTCCCCTCAATGGTGTTTTGTATTATCACTGAAAAACTTTTTAAGATAAATTGGTACCAGAAGTGGGGTATTGCTGTTACATACCTTACCATGTTTTGGGAAGGATTGTGAAAGGAATATGGAATTTTGTGCAGGAAAAGCAATTGAGTGGTAAAAACTCTATGGGATATTCTACGGGATCCTGGAATATAAGAATGATGAAGGCAGTGCAGACCATGAAGGCCTAGCTTGTGAAGTTTCAGAAAGAAATTTATAGACTCTAATAGGGTCACTTGTTATTTTGAATGAAGAGTATCTTGCACTGGTTAGCTGGGGCTGAAGAAGTAGCTATAATTAAAAATATACAAGAATTAATAAAGCAAACTGTTCTTTTTCTGGAATACTTGATGCTGGGTGATTAGAACTAAGAAATTAGTGGTGATTAAGAAGAAACCAGCATCACTGTGATGAAATCTTCTGGGAAATTATTCCTGAAATCACAGAGAAGGTATGTTTCCGAGGTGGCCAAGGTTGTACCTTTGGCTGACAACTGGTCTGGGTAATGTGTGAGAGTCACTGATTTTAAAGTCATAAAGAGCAGCTGAGGCTTGGTAATGTGAACATCATGAAAGGCCATTGTTGAAGATACAGGCAGAGTAGCAGTTGAAGGTGCAGTACTTCATGCAGAGAAGTTGATACTTGGTACCACAAAGAAAGCCTGTGAGAGGCTATGGAGAAAGTATGACAGTTGTTGCAGAAGACCCCAGTGTTGGAGATGCCTGTAACATAGGATGAAAATGAAGGACAGTAGTAGCAGAACATTACAGATAATTGAAGCCTAGAAGACAGGCTGCCTGTACTGTACAAGGCAGAGCAGGTTAAGTGACCCAAGATATTTGTAGAACTCCGGAAGATCATGAGAGGAACCTAGCAGCTGAATTTGTTGTAATTTGGTTTTGCTTTTATTTAATTGTGACTGTGCTATGATTTTTCTCATGAAGTAAGGAAGTAATTTACTGGAGTCCACAGTTGAAAGACTTAGAATATTAAGATACTTTGTTTGGATTTTTTAAAAGAAACTGGCTATTTTAAAGCAACTAAAATTTTAATGTGTTTGGATTTGTAAAGACTGTGAGATGTTAAACGTTATTTATGTTATTAATGTGAGATTTTGAGGATGGGTGATAAAGGAAATTTGTAGCTTAGTAGTGATATATGTGTGTGTCAAGTTGATTAGGGTTCACTTTTAGGCTGCTTTTATGTGTAAACCTGACAGAAGTTAGCATCATCAGAGAGGAATGAAATTCAAGTGAGGAAGAAGGCATTTTTCCAATTAGTGATCAATGGGAGAAAGCCCAACCCATTCTGGCTGTTACAATTTCTGAACTGTTGGTCCTGGATTCCATAAGAAAGCAGTGTGATAAAGCCTGGAGAAGCAGTCCATCAATCAGATCACCTCCATTGCCTCTGTGATCAGTTCCTGCCTTCAGATCCCAGCCTGCTTACAATCCTGTTCTGGCTTTCTCCAATAGTGGAAAATTATTTGGAAGTATAACACAAATAAACCTTTGCTCCTTAACTTGCATTTTTGACATGGTGTTTCATTACAGTAATAGAAACCCTAAGAGTCACCCTCATAGACTCCAGGAATTTTCCATTGTACTGAATTTTCACAACACCCCCTAAATGCCCAACTCTTCCAGTTTATTTTCCTTGAACTCTCTCTCTCTTCAATCCTCCACAAGACAGAGCATTACTGAGCTATTATAAAAAATTATATCATGAAATTTGCAAGCATATATATGAAACTACAAAAAAAATCATCCTGAGCAAGGCAAGCCAGACCCAGGAATACAAGGATAATATGCAGTCAATTATAAGTGGATATTAGCTGTTAAGGATAATTCCACTACAATCTACAGAGCCAGAAAGGCTAAGTAACAAAAAGGACTCTAGCAGGGACACATGGCCCTCCCTGAGAAAGGGAAATAGAATATAGTTTGAAGGAAGATTGGGGACTGATGGGGATGGGAACATACTGCAGTTCTGAAACACCCGGGTTCACTTGCCGGAATCTAAGTTGGTAGTCCAGAAACTGCCTTTAACTGCAGCTTCCTAGAAACATAATAATATTGGCTCCTTAGGCTTCTGCACACAAGTGCATGAACCTCCTGAACGAGATCCATACATTCATGAGAATAATAATAAAAAAACTTTAGGGTTCTAGTTAATGTCATATTTTCTTCTAAACCAGTGTTTTAATAAAACTGGCATTAAAAATATTTTGCTATTGCTAAAAGTTTGTCATTAGATCAATAATTCAAAATTTATTTTGTTTTTTATCTCAGCAAATCATATAAAATGCAATGATGGTTAGGAAGACTGAATCTTCAACATCACTTTAAAGTTCCATAACAGTGGGCTACTCTGATACTATATTAAGGAGTTACTAATCTTTTACTTAAACTGTATTTATATTAAAGTATATAAAAATTGGAAAACATAGTACTTCACAAAATTTTGATTTATCTTGTTAGTTTTGTTTTTTAATGTCATTTTCAAAACTGGATATTAGCCATTAAATAAATATAGCAAAGTTATAATACATAGACACAGAAAGTTTAAGCATGGAGGTAGGGATTTAGAGGGACTCATGGGTCTCCTGTAGAGGTGGGAATTTAATGGATTTTATGGCTGAACAGGACCATTGGGGTATTGGATGAGATTGGGACCATTAGTGAGAATGGGTGGGGGAGATGGAATTGTGGGAGAGAATGAGTGTAGAGACAGCTGTAACTACATGGTGGTTAAGGGGTCATATGGAAATCTAGTGCAGTGGAAACTCCCTAAATTACATGAGGGTGATTCTAATGAAGTGTCCAAACAATATGAGAGACAAAATTCCTTCTGGCTATCTCTTGTTACCAAGTGAAGTTTCCAGTGTCTGAACTCTATTTCATCAAATTGAGTTATTTCTCAAAGCATTCCCATGGAAATCCCCAAACAACTCAATTACAATGATAAAAGGTATCTCTCCACAAGCTGGAAGCAAGGCTCCATTGCCAAAGTTAACAGCCTTACAATTCACTTAACATAGGGATTGAGCTGCTGCCTATACAGAACCTTCACCTCCATGCCTGTTATCTATGACACTGAAAGATAATCTAGAGATTAACAAAAGAGAAATTAAATGCCAGACAGACAGTGTCTGTCTATATTTGAAGTCCTGCCTGAAAATATGCTAGGGAATGGTGGCACAAAGCTTATGGGGGTCATCAACTGATGCCTTATTTGACTTAAGGTTTACTGTATTAGATGAACCTCATACCAAACACTTCTTGGGTGATCACAAACCAGAATCTAGTTAACCCAGAAACCTAGGATAAAACCAAATACTACTGGAAGAAAGGGGAGAAAGGCCATAAAATGACTCCAAGTGATATTCTGCTCAACACATAGATCAGTGCCTTATTCATCTATCATAACAGAGACTTCCTATTGCAGCAGATGGAAACAAATACACAGATGTACAGCCAAACATTAGGCAGAGAGACCTTGGAACATGTGGCCCTAAGTGAGATTTCTCTATCAAACCTCTCTCCACAGAGCTCAGGGAACCTGGAGGATGCAGGGGCTAAAGCGATTGGGAAACAGAGGTGACAGAGGACATCAAGAGAACAAGATTTTCTAAAAGAACTGATCTAAGCTCATATGAAATCATTTTGAAGCATCAATCAGAGGCCTACACAGGTCTGTACCAGGTCTTTTACATACATACTATAGTTTTACTTTTGTACTTTCATAAGATTCCTGAATGTGTAAATGAGTATCTTTCTGATTCTTGTGCCTTCTTTTGCTTCTTTTGGGGCACTTTTATTTTTCTGTAAGCTTGGTTTGTTCAGCTTCGACAATGATATCATTTTATATTATGATGTTCTATTTTGTTGTTTTGTTGTTATCTCCTAGAAGCATGTGTTTAATTGTAATGAAAGCCAGAAAGGATTGAAACTGTATATGAGGGGAGGTGGGGAAGGTCTAGGATCAGTAGAGTCTGGAGAAATGGTATTCAGATTATATTGTATGACAAAAGAATGTATGGTTAATAAAGGAAGTGGGAGAAAAAAAATCCACAACCAAAGAAAAAGGGAAAAAAAGCAGAAAATATAATTCCCTCTGCTTTAATCAAAGCAATTTTAATTTATACAGTATTATTCTAACTTTTATATTTACATGATAGTGGAGCACAGTATCCCACATATTTTTCTAGAAAATTAAGGCACAGCACTAGGTGGGGCATAGTTTTCCTAATGGCACAGGCTAGAATGCATCAGACTTTGTATTTAAATACAGATTTTCATTCTCTGTACTATTTTGATAGATGAATTTGCTTCTTACATATACTCCAAGAATAAAGTTTCTGTTGGCTAAGTTGTTTTATGTAAATTTGATTAAATATTTTAGAATGTATAATTGAAGGTGTAAGGATGGAAAAAATTAGCCTAATTTTCCCTAGACTCTGCCCCCTAGCAGGAGTAGGCAAAAGGTCATTCTTGACTGTTAACAACAGGGTGGATATACTGACAGCACCTGTGAGTGAATGAGAACAGGAAATGAGCCATGCCACACTACCCAGAAGCACTAGCGAAAGCAGACTTCCTGGGCCAAGCACAGGCTTTGATAGTTCAAATTGATTAGTCCACACTGGATGCTATGAGATGATTGGTTTATGATGCGCCAGCTTTTTTGTAACCTTATAAAAGACGTCTGAACCCTGTACCAAGGGTTCCCAGTCTCCACACTCCACATGGAGTACGGCTGTGGGCCCCAGTGCACTGGAATATAAAAGACCTCATGCTTTTGCATCAAGACTGCTTCTTGTGAGTGATTTGGGGGGGGCACCTTTCCTGAGTCGGGGCATGAGGGTTCGAGCCCTCCATGGGTCTTTCAAAGGCAGGGTTTCAAGGAGTCCACCAGACCTAAGATAAATGATAAACAGCTATTTATTAGGGAAGCACTTACACAGAAAATAGAAAATAACTGCTGTGGTCTTCTTGCTCCAGAAGTGCAGTTTCTGCCCTTCCGATACTCTCTGAAACTCAAGAGAACTCGAGCCAGCCCCTCCTCTACCTGGTCATGTCTGTTACAGAAACCACTCCCAAAGGGTATGGTCACCACCACCACATGTTCATTGGCAAGACAAGATGCCTCTACTCATAATGCAAATTTTTCTTTTTTTTTTTTCATTTTCTTTTTCTTTTGCTATAATCATTCCTATTTCTCTATTTCTCTTAACTCATCTCAGATCTGGTCTGGTTGCCCACCATGCTTCAAACTTCATGACCACTTTTCTCTTTGCTTTAAAACCAAGGTGTCCACTTTGTGCTGTCCAAATAGGCACGCATGTGAAGACATTTGTTGAAGCATGGTCAATCTGGTATCTATCTCCTCTCCAAAAAGAAATGTTTCACCACCTCCTGAAAGCCATCAGTTGCCAATTGTTGCACAGCTAGGTGAGGGACACTTGTGCTCTTTCCCTTCCATAATTAAGTTTTGATTGTCTAGCTATTGTACAGGTCTTGTGCAATCAGCCTCCATTGTTGTCAGTTTGTAAGAACAATGGCCCTGTCATATAGAGAAGGTACCCTTTTCCCAAGTCCTCTAACTCTTAAAATCGTTTTAGTTCCCCTCTCCACATATGTCTTGTGCACTCACATCCAAGTATTCTGTACTCTGAGCAGTTGTAATGTTCTGTTAACTTCCATTCACTCAACAAATATGTTTCTCTGATAAGGGCTGAAACCTGCACTAATCTGGGCTTCCGCATTAAACTTACTACTATTAATTCTCCAAGGAACTATATTAACAAACTGCCCTCTAAATACAATTCTTCATAGAAAGATTAGTGCAGATTTTATTTAAATTTCAGTGTTTCTATAGTGAGACAGTCAGTAAGGATAACTATACTCTCTAAGCTAAGAATAAAAATAACTGGGTTTTGAGACATTCAAGGATGCCACCTAAGGTGATTCATAAGGAAAATACACAAATGTAACCCAGAAATGGAAAACATAAATATTTCCCTAGTCTTTTGCACATATACAATCCTAAATCAAATAGATACAGTGCTTTCGAAAACACATCTAGGGCATATTATTGAAATTATTTTTAAGATGAAAGCACCCATCAAATGTGCTATGTGGTATTGCATCGTCCTAAAAATTTGAGCAGAACATACAAAGAAGAGCAAGCCTAGCATGATTCTGCAAATGCTTCTAGCAACTAATTGCAGAGAATTGTGAAGGTTCAGCAGAGATTGTGTAAGTCATGAGCATGATTCATCATCCATGCCCACGCTCAGGTGCAATGCCTAGGGAGGCCACTGCATAATCTTTTGTGTTTTGCTTTAAATGCCCATTTTAAAAGTCATTATACTAATAGCAGTTTGTGAAGGGAAAATTCACAGTAAGCTATCCACTAATATAGTTTTTGCTTACTATGGTTTTCTCCTTAAAGTTGAATAATTAGGAGCTTATAATAGAGCTATTCATGACTTGGCTGGACATGTATTCATATACTGAACTCCATTATAATAATAATCTATTCTTAACTAATCCTTGTGGGCTGCTGGAACCTCAATTCTTTCACTTAAAACCCAAAATATGCCCTCTTTTCTGTGTACATTTTCAAATATATTAGCATATACACAGCACAAAAGTGTATGAGGATGTACTTTGCCTTTAAGCTCATAAAATGTTTCAATTTTGTTTAATCTTCTTTAATGAATTTTCAGTTCCCATTGAAATTTAGTTAAAATATCAGTTTTATGAACAGATACTTAATGCGTGATTAGCTTTTTGAAACATACCAGACCAAAATTGCCTTGTGCATGAGTCTTTTCTGGGAGGATTGATTATAATGATTTATTATGGATCATTATTAAAATTTTGGTGAGGCCTATAGGTAGTTTTGTTTTATATGTAACAAAACTTCATTTTATCTAATTAATATTCCTTTAAAAAGATATAACACAGTTTTCTTGATGATGAAGGTAAGAATGTTTGCTATTTATAATATGTGAACATTATCAAAAGTGGTTTCTATGAATATGTTCCTAATATATATGAACATATATAATTCAGTTGATCATGTGTTTTCACTATATAAGGTAATTTAATTTCAGAGTAAATATTCAATGATGATAATTTTTTTATTACAGTATACAATTATATTTATAAATAGCCAGACTAAAATGTAGGCTATTCCAATGTTGAATTTACAGCTATTTTTAAGGATAGCCCTGTATCACTTAGAACTGTAAATTGAGAATTGAAAATATAGGGGAACGTAGTACTATGTACAAAAATAATATAAACTCTTATATAGATTAAAGTTCCATTGCATCGGGATGGTAAAAATTGTGTTACTATCAATTTTACAGCATCATTTAAGTATTAGATGTGGAATATAAATAAATTTATTTTGTTACAGAGGGTCCCTTGTATCTGAGAGTGGGCTGAACCTTACTTAACAGGTAGCCAAGGATGATCTTCCCAGCAGTGCGACTGAAGGCAAACATCACATCACACATCACAACTAGGTTGTGCACTGAGGTGAATCCAATCCAGGGCTCTGTTTGTGCTAGGAAAGCACTCAGTCTACAAACTAAAGCCAGCTCTGAATTTATTTCTAAGTGAAAATTATTAAAATATAAATATTTTTCAAATAAAATTATTTACAACCCAAATAAATAATTTTGTTGTTTTTGATAAATTATCATATGGTTAGCAAAGAATATTATATGGTGAGCTATAATACATTTAGGTATATGTGAATACCCTTAGCTGATATAAAAGTGAATTTAAATATTCCTGTAACAGTAGTTTAGCATTGCATGCGGTTTATGCTTTCTCCCATCAAGTCATAATAAGATTTTAATTTTTTATGATAATTGATTTTCACTCTTAAGATATATTCAAAATTACAATTCATCTTTCTGACATAGTTCTAAAAAACTAACTTCATTCTCATTGTGAAAAACCTACTGAATAATTAACTCCTCCAAGAATATAATGAAATAATTACATTGCATTAAGTATGTGGTGGCATGCATATTTTACTTTTTATGTTGAATAATTTGAGATTTATGTTAATAGGGTATATAGAAACCCACTTTACTTTATCTCTTGGCAAATGCAATGCCATTATCATACAGAAAGCAATTCAATTGTGATTAATAAATTTATATAAATAGAATTAAGAATTGTAATCAAAATCCATAACTGACTTATTCTGAAATGTCATTTACATAACAGGGACTGTGATACACCAGAGACCTTATAAAAAAATTCTTCTCATTTACAGCACCTAGATAAGGAAAACCATCATGATTAGATTCTCGTTTGGGTAGAACTTGACTGAGTTTTCTGTAAATTCTACAGATATTGAATAACTCAGTCTCAATTTTGAAACTTCTATTTCTTTAAGGAAGTATTGTTTGTGAAATTCACAATAAGATTGTTAGAGTGATAAAATAAAGGTGTGAGGCAAAAGCTATATGAAAAGAAAGGAAATGTAAGCTCACAGCTTAAGAACAGCTAAGAGAAATAAAATAAAAATAGCTTTACAAATTTAACCACAAAAATAATGGAAAAATTAAATACAATATATGTAAATATGCACATAGAAGCATCATACAAATGAAAATGGATAAAGTAAACTCCTAGTTCCTTGTAAACTTCAAGAGTTAAACATTTCAGTGCATATATGTAAACTCTGGCTTTTATAATTAAATGAGAAAATATTTTTAAACAGAGAGGCAGATTTAGTCCATTTTTAGAAAAATGATTCATTGGTGGGGAAGGTTGTGAAGAGTGTTTTGGTTAAGTTGTGTGTTTTAACAAGGATTAAATATGGAAGGAAAATATATAAATTGATAAATGATACTTCCTTGATCCTTTTCAAGTTACATATTCATGTCTTTTAGGGTTGTCTGTAACTCCTCTTAACTGAGGCAATATTTAGATTTATCCCCTCTGAGATGATCTCTCATGGACAAGGAATGATTTTCTCTGAAAGAAGAGTGATTGATTTCTCATAAAAATGTTTTAAGATTGATTTTCACCAACCTGACTCTTTGTAGTAGAGTGCTTTGTTTCAGAATCACCACAACTGTTGCAACATTGAAAATTAGTTTCATTAATTCAATAGTTACAACTATGTTCTCAGTGCTGATTAAGCATGGATGAAGTAATGCTATCAATTTCTATGATCTTGATTAAGTGGGTTGGTGTAATTTGCCTTTTCCAGTCTCTAATATATTTGAACATAATTCTTATAATACTTTCCTTTGGGTTTCTCTTTCTGGGCATTTTTGGTTTGTATTTTTTTCTTATTTTGCTACTGAGATTTTTGTAGTTCTTGTTTTCACTAAATAACCAGATATTTTACAGAAAATCAATGACATAAATGTGTAATAACTGCCCACAGTCATCTACAAGGTTGTCATCATTCAAAAGTCAATCAAATTAACAAAGTAGAAATTCATCTAGTTAGGGAATAATAGTGTCAATACAGAAAAATAGTAATCCATTTAAATGAATTTTCCTTCATGAATTTTCTGAATGAATATACACAAGCTCATATATCACTAACTAGAAAATTCTATATACTTAGAAACAGATAAACTTTGCTTTTGTATGCAGCCTTCTGAAAAAACTCACTCAAAATTCATATGGTATGATTTCTGTCAAATTTAAATTATTCATACATATGAAGAAAGTTAAAGACTTCAGCAATGACTAAAAATTAGCTTACCAACAATATGATTAAAATGTTTGCAAATGGGATATGTGGCATAAAAATGACAAGATAATTTTTGAGAGATTTTGTTTCCTTGAAATGATAATAGTAATTGCTTTAACTTCCTCAATTGACAGCCAACCATCCCAATGAATTTAATTATTGGCTAAAATGTCTTTTAATGAACAACACCAATGTAGAGCTAGTCTATGATCCTAGGAAGCAATGGCCAATGATATCCTGAGAAAATTTTCTTTATTGCACAGCTGTCATGGTGTTCTGTATTGCTGTTAAATAAGAATCAGGATAAAAAAAATAGGCTGAATAGATGTTTATTCAGGGAGAAATAAATTACAACTTAGACAGATGAACAGCAGCAATTTCCACCGGATGCTATCCTGTCCGAGTACCTTCAGTAAGAGAGCTTTTCCTGGCTCTTCCTCCGACCTCCTTCCACAGGTCACTTCCGCCCATGGCTCCACCCCCCAATGGGTGTGGTCAGTGCCACAGAAGGACTATCTCACTATAATTCCCCTTTTAGTCTAAAGAAAAGATTTAGGCTTAATACAAAACTATATACTAAACAGTGAATAACAAGTGTGCTCTAAGAAAATGAAAATCGAGAGAACAAAATGACCTACATATCTAGTCCTAGGGTGAAGGCATAACGGAGTTTACAATAGAGTTGTCCTAAGCTGGAAAACGTAAGTCTAGTACCTAATATATCTAACTAGGAAGAAAGAATAATAGTTGTGATAGCTTTCAACTTTTCAGAGGTCATAGGCCATTGTCCTACCCAGACAGTTTCCTCTGATAGCCATTTTAAAGGTAGGGCTTTTGGTTCCTCTGTTTTTTTAGCACTTGTATTCTGTTTTTGTACAGCCTAGATATTTGGTATCTGTCTTGTATAGTACTTTATAATATTTTTTTTCACAATCATGAGATCGTTTATGGTTTCTATATAATATTGGAGGAATGTTAATCTGTGTATTTTATTGTTGTAATAGATCACAACCCCATAAATTTATCACTACATCAGCCACATATGGTCTCAACCTTTCTCTCTGTCCTTCTGGTCCTATATATTTAATCCATCTTGTGCTCTGTTTTACCTGAGACAGGGTTCCAATCCCTAAGAATTAAACATTTACCTCATGCACGGGCCATCTTCGAGGCCAAGTTTTATTAGGTATAATAGTTATATCTGCTCCTGTGTCCAGTAAAACTTCAAACAGTCTATTATTAATATTAACTATCAAACTAGGCCTTTGATTATTTATAGAGGTTTGCCAAAATATACGTTTTTTATTTCCTTCTGTCATGTTTGATTCAACTTTTGTCACTAGTTTGTCCTCCAGAGTGGTATGAGTTTTTATAATAGGCACATAATATTCTAATTGGCCTGTGGGAGCTTGTCTTCCATTGTGACTGGGAATGTTTGGACCATCTGTGACGTTGGGTCCTTCGAGAGGCCCCCCAGGGATTTTCCCGATGGTAAAGGGTTTCCTTGTTTATGTCTGATCGATCTACATTCATTTGTCCAGTGTCTGCCTTTGCCACACCTTCTACATAACCCAGGAGGCTGAGGCCTTCTGTTTGATTCATTCCTGGAAGTGTTATTTCTAGGGAAGCTTTGCCTACAATTTCTTTTTAGATGTCCTATCTTACCACAGTTATAAAATCTGACATATTGATATCTCTTATACCTTTGGAGATGGCTTCTCCTACCCAAGCTTCTAAGTCACCATAGTAAGGAACTCTGTTATCTTGATGTCTTTTCTGACCTTTAGATATGGCTTCTACCCATGCTTCAGTCTTATTGTCATTATATCCAATGTTGCCTGTATATAGGACCCATTCATCCAAGGGTGCTGATAATATTTTTAAAGGCCAAAGGCACCTGTTTGCATTGAGGATTTGCATTCTCATAAGCTAAAGATTCTATGAGTATTTGCCTAGAATCTATGTCTGCTACCTCTACTTGTACTGTCCTAGATAATCTTTCTCGAAAGACACTAAAGCGTTCTTTAGGTCCTTGCCTTATCTTGGTATAGGGTTCTATCCTCTCTCCTAATTCATGAAAGTTATCCCAAGCATTCAGAGCTGCTGTACTGCATAGAGACAAGATGTGTTCATCATAGGCAGCTTGGGTTTCTGGGTCAGCATAAAGACCCTCAGAAAGAATTTTATCTTGGGGAGCTTTATAACCTTTCTTTAAGCCCTGAAGATCAAGAGCTTTTGCTTCCTCTCTCCATAAAGCCCTCCATTCTAATTGAGAGGAGTTTTCAAGGACAGCTGATATTAATTGATCCCAATCCTTAGGGTTTACCTTGCTATTCCTTGCCCATGATTCTACTAATTGCTTCACATATGGTGAGTGCATGCCATAAGAGACTACTGCTTCCTTTATACCTTTTAAATCATTCATACGTATTGGTTACCACTAATATGCAATGACACCTTTTGGGTTATTTTTTGTTGTTGGTTTTTTAATAATAGAGGGAAATCTCCCCTGACCCTAAATGGTGTGGAAAATTTTGAGTCTTTTTTATGCCCTATTACCTGTAGTTTTTCTTTTGATGTATTAGACTGAAAGTCTTTTAAAGCTTGAAATCTATTTACTATTGTTTTTTTTTGAGTGTCTGAACTTCTTGAATTAAATAACTTTTTAGAGACTTTATTGCATCAGTCAGTTTCTTATTTTCTCCAACGACAAATGATTTTATGTTTTTAATCTTCTCATCCGTAGATATTATCTGAATGTCATGTAAACTGCCTTCCAGAAACAATGTTCTATCTGATAGCTTGCCATTATCCTCAGACATGGAAGAGATTCTATCATCTAGTCTTTTTATCTGATGTTTCAGTTTTTTAAACTTATTAGTAATTTCCTGTGACCAGGAATGAGCTGTTTCTGCTAGTATGTTAATGCATTGCATTGTTTCTGTTCTGGTTATTGAGTTATCTGACATGAAACAAATTTTGTTTTTTACTTGGTCATTTTCATGTTCCACTGTTTGTATTCTACCTGTCAGCTCTCCAATGCCATCTTCAATATTCTGAACCTTTCTTTCTATACTTTCTATGCTTTGAATTCTATCATTTTCAATGTTTCAAATCCTTGTTACTAAGTCTCCTATGGCTTATATATGTTCCTTATTGTTTGCTGTAATCTCAAACCATTTTTTTAAGAATATCATGTTAATGGATGAAACCCATTGTTATTACAAAATAAAAATACATATTGGCCCAGTTATAAGTTTCTTCTGCTAAAATCCCTTCTATATATGA
Source organism: Phodopus roborovskii (assembly GCF_943737965.1). Classification (NCBI taxonomy): domain Eukaryota; kingdom Metazoa; phylum Chordata; class Mammalia; order Rodentia; family Cricetidae; genus Phodopus; species Phodopus roborovskii. Next base: position 9,247,624 of record NW_026126540.1, on the reverse strand, counting down.
AGTAAAATAATTCCTAAAGTCCTGCATTGTAAAATTATCTGCCATAGTTATGGAACAATTGATTTCAGATATTATATCAGCTTAAATTGCAAAGGATGTTACAATTACCTTAGGTGTAATTCTGCTGTCCTGGAACATTGATGCTTTTAGTTGTAGATCTCAGCTTGTGGTAGTTACGCCTGGAGGTGTACCACCAAATAGCGTCCAGCCGCAGAGGACCCATCTGATCCCAGTTCTGTCCCGAAGTGTAATGCCAAATATCGTCTGGCAGCAGACAATCCTTCTGATCCTGGTCCCTGTAGAATAGCTCTTAACAAACTATGGCATGTAAATTTTGTTAGACAAATGAGTAAAAGGAGTCTTGTGGAATTGCTGGGACCACAGGGTTAACCGCAGGAAAAAGCAAAAGCAGGGCGGGTGCCAAGTGGCTCTGTGCGAATGTAAAGTGCAGTGTGGAAATGGACAAAACATGAGAAGCACTGGGTGCTCCTTAGGCCCACTTTGGTGGCAAAGATCTCCTTTGCCGTAAGGAAGAGGCAAGTGTCCCAAAGCTGTGGTGAGTCCACCTGGTTAGGCAAGGGACCCTGCCCGTTGGGGATGGTGGGGGAGGGGAACAGCGTCTGTTGCCTGGGTGAAACCCAGGTCCCTTTAAAATCCTAATCCCACCTCTGACACCAGATATTGCTGTTAAATAAGGATCAGGATAAACAAACAGGGTGAATAGGTTTGACTCATTTCCCAATCCCATTGGGTATGCCCTCTACCCTAGCAACCTCCCTTCCCAAAAAAAATTTAGAAGTAAAACCAACAAAACAAAATAAATAAAATAAACTTAAATAAAAAACAACAAACAAAAATGCAAAAGGGAATAAAAATTAAATAAAATCTGGGATTTGGTTGTGTAGTGTAGCTGGGTGAATCACAAGTATATGCTTTAGAACACACACCTTTTCTTATAAATGTTTATTTCGATGAGACGTTGGTGTGGTTTGAGGCCTCTGGCTTCCCTATACCATCAATACTGAGTCCTCACTGGAATTCCTCCTAGCTATCTTATTATTGCCCTGAGTAATGGAGATCATAGATTTGGATCTGCAGGTCTGGTATACACATATGCTCCAACAGATCATAGATGAGGTGGACATTGTGGGTGAGCGACAACCTACTTCTAGTTCTGAGCCTTGGTGGCAGCTAGGTTGGTCAGTCTTCTATCTTTCCCTCATCTTCACCACCTGGGTGAGCTCTCCAGCTAGTACTCAGCAAGGAGCAGGGCAGGCTTTATTGTTTTGCCTAGGAGAGGTACAGTGCTTGTTTTCTGGATGACTGCAGTTGGTGAGAATAAGAACCAACTCTTTCGTTCTCATTTCACCAAGGTTGGCTCTCCTACTTATCCCAAGTAGCAAGAATGTGGGGAGTGGAGAGCATTCATATTATTTTACTTACCCTTCTTGTCACCTCATGGCCTACAAGGGAGTTGGCAGGGGTAGCTCTACTGCTCTCATGACCACAGTCCCAGTTCACCACAGCCCCTGACAACAGGGTCTGTTCTGGTGTGCTGCCCAGGCAAGGTGCTATGCCTACTCTCCCATGTGCCACAGCTATTGGGAGGGGTACGGCTCGTTCTCCTACTCTTGTGATCACAAGGACAGCTCTTTCACCTTCAAGAGACAAATGGAGTGAACCTTTTTTTCCTCATCTGTTCTACCACATGGCAGCTCCCTGTTCCTCACCTGCAGTTCCCATGCCACCCAGGCAGCTCACCTGTTCCTCACCAATGGGGTCAGCTCTATTGTGCTGCCAGGTGGGTTCCAGGGCCTTCTCTCTTGAATACTGCATCAGGTGGGGTGGGGATTCAAATTCTTCCACAATCACAACCTTAGGGCCAGCTTTAACCTGTTACACATAGTGAGGGATGGAAGAGGGGGGAGGCTATCTCTCCCTTTCCCACTCTACCATTGCATGTGAGGGGTGGAAGGAGATCTCCCATGAATATTTGTGGCACCGATCATGTAGTCCTCTGCTATGGGGGGAGCTCTACTGTTCTGCCTTTGAAAGGTGCAGGACCAACTTTCCCATGTGCTGCATCAGGTGAGGGGCAGCATAAACACTCCTGTTCACCTGAGTTTGGAACCTGATGTCACCATGGCTACTCTTGAAAGGATAGGTCATTCAAATTGGCATGGACCCCCACATGAACCTGGGCATAGACCCAGGTTCTGGGCTTCTATAAGGTTTTATGGAAACAGGAGCCTCAGACATCAGCACAGACCCTGACTTTGGCAGCTCAGCTCAGTCTCAGCTCAGTCCTGTAGGATGCCCTGGCTCATCTCGCTTGGGTCTGTGATAAAACAACATCAGCACATCCCTTGGTCACAAAGAAGGCCAAAGGTAGAAGCCCAGATTGAGGTCATCAGTGTGGTGACAACATGTGCCATGGACACCAGCTCAGACTTAGGCTGCAGTAGAATCAAAGACCAGACACGGTCCTTGGCAACAACCCCGGACTGGATATTTTCATATTCCTCATTGGTATTGGAGATTATCCAGATCTGTATTGTCAGCTTAGCTGATCCACGTGACTTGACAGTGATTATGCTACTGCCACTAAAAGTAGTTTTAATTAACTCTCTATCATTTTACACTTGGGAGTCCGATGTTGGAGTTGGAGAGCATAAAAGATACCAGCTGGCTTTTTTTTTTTTTGCCAAATAACCAGCAAAAGAAAGAGCATCATCTCACCAGCTGTGCCAAACAAAAAAGACCCCAAAACACTAAGTCCCTCCATATTTCTTCTTGTGTGTCTGTCTTCCTGATATCTTCTTACTCTCTAAGGCTGATTCCTGTGAACTAGTTGCTGGCTCTGCCCCAGAGTCAAATATGATTTTGTTAACACATTTCAGGTTTCACACTGTGGTCAAATACCTTGAAACACAGATTGGCATGACCCCAGTGGTGACATGGCCCCCACACACCAATCTGTCCCCAGGTGTCATCCAATAACTTGGTCATCCAGTGAGCCTTCTATGGTAACTAGAGCCATAGACATCAATAAAGACCCAGCTGTTAATTGTCCATTGTCATGTTTTGAATCAGATGATACTATGGCCCCAAGTGGAAGCACAGGATACCACCATCTGTATGACCACAAGAGCAGCTTGATGGTCTGGACCAACATGGCCTCAGGTTTTGGTCGAGACCACAGGTCCCTGCATGACTCTTGATGGAATAAGGAGCCATGGACATCTAGTCAGAGCCCAGCCACAAAAGGCCTCTGAACCAGGCAGCAGTATGGGTCATACATCAACATTGTCCTGGGTGGCAGTGCAGGAGTCTTGGATTGGCATAATCACTATGTCAGAATATAAACACAGTTAATGGCCCAGATTCCAGGTATACACAGGGCCCTCAGGGTAAAAGGAGCTGTAGACATGAACCCAGACTTCCCACAGCTGTATCACGTCCACAGACTAAGTCATGACCCTTGATCCGAAACAGCTGAACTGACCAAGTGGGAGCTCATGGACTCCAGTCTGACAGCTGGGGAACCAGCATAAGCCTTCTGAATGGGTTCAGTTGGGGGACTTGGGGAGTATAAGGGGCCCTCTGTCAATGGACCCAATACTTACCCCTAGTGAATGAGTTGGCTTTTGAAGTCCATTCTCTATGGAGGGATACCTTGCTTCCAGGTTCTTCTGATTACAAGTAATGCTGCTATGAACATAGTTGAACAGATGTCTTTGTTGCATGGATGTGGGTCTTTTGGGTATATGCCTAAGAGGGGGATTGCCAGGTACTGTGTTAAACTAATTCCCATTTTCCTGAGGAATCGCCATAGTGAACTCTAAAATGGCTGTAACGAGTTTGCACACCCACCAGCAATGGAGGAGTGTTCCACTTTCTCCACATCCTCTCCAGCATGAGTTATCATTGGTGTTTCTAGTTTTAGCCATTCTGGCATGAGTAAGTTGGCATCTTAAAGTTGTTTTGATTTGCATTTCCCTGATAGCTAAGGACATTGAGCACTTTCTTAAGTTTCTTTCAGCCTTTTTTTGATTTCCTCTATTGAAAATTCTTTCTTCAGTTCTGTACCCCATTTTTTAATAGGGTTGTTTGGTGTTTTGTTGAGTTCATTGTATATTTTGGAGATCAGCCCTTTGTCGGATATAGGATTGGGGAATATCTTTTCGCAGTCTGTGGGCTGAAATTTGGTCTTGTCCACTGTGTGCTTTGCCTTACAAAAGCATCTAAGTTTGAAGAGGTCCCATTTATTAATTGTTGCTCTCAGAGTCTGTGCCCCTGGAGTTATGTTCAGGAAGTGGTATCCTATAAAAATTTTTTTTCAAGGTTAAAAACTAATTTTTTTATTATTTTATTTGCGTGCATGTTTTCCCTGAATGGATGTCTGTGCAAAACATTTGTGCAGTGATCACAAAGGTTAGAAATGGCATTGGTTTTCTTGTAACTAAAGGTACAGATGTATATCAGTTGCCATGTAGAAACCAGGTACTGGGTTCTCTGGAAGAACAGGGCTTATCCTCTAAGCCCTATCCCCAGTGACTCTAGAAGTTATACTTAAGTTTAAAAATCAAAATTATTATTTTATGTGTCTTGAAATAGGATCTGTAAAGACTTCTATGTAGCTCTGATTAGCATAGGGTTCTTTATGTAAAATAGGCTAGCCTCCAACTCTTGAGTGTTGGTTTTGTAGTATGTATGGCCAGCAAATTATTTCTGGCCATATTTGAGGATAAGTTTTAACAATCTGATGAGGTTATCTACTGTAAGTCCCCCATTCGTGTATGTGTTGAGAATATAGGTCAACTGCCCCTGGCCTTACACATTTGAATATCAAAACACAGACCACATTGCTGTGGTCATTATGACATAAATGGAGTACATAAGTCAGATGAATTTTTGTTGTTGTTCTTATTGTTTTTTTTTTGTTTGTTTATTTTTGTTTTTTTTTTGTATTTTTACTTTGGGAGCATCATAAATATTTTGGAATCAAAAGCAATAATGAGTATTTAACTTTAGGACTATACTATAAACCGCTGAATTGCAAACTTCAAATAACAAATTTTATGATTTGTTTGTCACATATCAATTTAGAAATTTAACAAGACTGATTACATTAATTCTCTAATGTATCTTTGTTATGGCTTCTCAGCCTTACACCTGTGCCCTCCACAGTGTATCCCAGGAACTTATCAGACTGCTTCTCTTGTCTCTACCATGCTCAGAAACCATTTACCTTATCAGACCTGTACTTTAGTTTACTCCAGAATTCTCCCAACAAATGCAGGCTCAACCTATAACACAGAATCCTTCAAAGATTTCCCCCATATAGCAGGCAATATATGGCTGCTAACAGAGTGATAATCATTTAGTCTTTGGTACAAATAGATGATCTGATAGAGCTACATGGCAAGACAAACTGTATTTGACATATATTCCTGAAAGTTCTTTATTTTTTTTTAATTTTAACTCATTTTTGGTAATTTAGAGTTGTTGCATTTCCACCTTAAGACAGCCTCATTTAGAGAGTCAAAAAAGTCTACTGACCACCCTTCAGCATTACCTTATGTAACCATACACAACTTGGTAAAAGTTTTTGAAAAGAAAGGATAATTCTTATTCATTTTGCATAAAATCTAAAATGATACCTGCATTTTCATAACTACAGAGACAAGACAAATTTAATCACTTATTTGAGATGCATATTTTCCTATTACAAGTAGTTGATATACATGAATGTTCTCATTAGCAGATATAACATAGCAAAATACAAGAATGAGCTTGAATTTTTTTCATGGAAAATTGATTCCTCTGTAGCATTCATAAAACTGGTAAACATTTTGGGTGATATATAAAGATAATTTTCCTAAAATGTTTTAATAGATTAGAACAAAAAAGTTATTAAATTATTCAAACTAAAAAAGAAATTAAATGAGATGTAACATAATTTTTGAATGCATATAAGATGTGAATTTATCCTTCAACAGTACAAATGGTAAATTATTCCAATCTTTATATCTGAAAATTTTAGGGTATGATTTTATAGATCCAGGATCACAGCGGGAATTTCACTCTAAATATTGGGTTAAAGGAAATTCAAAATATAAAATTTACAGGACATTCAAGATAAATTGGCTTGGATCATTTATGGGACAAATGTAAAAATGTTAGTCTAGAGAAACTAAAATCTGAATGTAGAACAGAGGGATTTCCCCATGTATAGCTACTTCATTAATATAATGTGGGAGTAGAAGCCAGACTTCTTAGTATATAGTACCATGTTTTTAATTATCAAAGATCTTTGTACAATTTTCAGGCTGCATACCAAATTAATAATAGCTCTATGCCAAAAAACATTTAAGAATCAAGGTATTTTTCTCTTAAAGTGAGTATCTCCATTGACTACTGATGCAAAAACATATTCAAAGTTTATATTAAAATTCAAGTTCAGCAATCATTTTGTTGAAATTCATTAAAGATGAAATGAACAATGAATTTCTTCGTATTCCCAAAATGTGGAATTATCTCTTGTAACCTCCAAGGGAAATCTAAATTATTCCTGCTATGTAATTTGGTAGCACATTGCCTTAACTTTATATGCTCATTTTTCTACTTTAGTACTTTACTTTGTAATGATATTTACTTTGTCATAATTATTTGTATTTGTTATTTTATATCATCATTTTATTTTACAGTACAAGATATCATGACATCAAAACAGTAAATATCTTCTTTTTTACTGTATTGATTCCTGCACTTACATAATTAGAGGAACTCTGTATTGGATAAAGCTTCCTCAAAACAATGATATCACTCATTGGCTTCAATATCATTCTTCCAGAATTATTCTGATTTAATTACCAAATTATGAGTAATTATAATTCAAAATTTTGATTGTGTGATGACCTTAAATAATAAATAATTTAATAAATTTTAACATGTCACTCTACATGAGTGTTTCTCAACCCAAGAGTTGTGACCCCAGAAAGGTATTTGGAAAACATAAATTTTTATAGTATAATTCATAACAATAGCAAAATTACAATTATGAGATAGCAGTAAAAATAATTTTTGGTTGTTGTCACCATAGCATGGGGGACCCTATTAAAGGATCTTTAATTTGGAAGGTTGAGAACCACTGCTCTACCAATAAATTACAATGGGCTAATTCCTCACAGCAGAAATCAAAGTACTGCATAGATATCATGACAGTGTAAAATATCAGCTAGAAGTTCTCTTGTGGTTTGCAATTATATTAGGGAACACATAATTATTCTTAGACTTAACTAAATCTATTGATAATAGTTTCAGGACTAGAGAGGTGGTTCCACATTTAATTGTCTTTCCTGTACTTTGTGAGGACTGGAATTTGGTTGCTAGCACCCATATTTGTAACTCACAACTTCCTGTAACTCCAGCTTCAGGTGATATGACAGTCCCTTCTGGCCTCTACAGATACCACTGCACACATGACATACATCACTATCGTTAAATAGTTTCTTTCATTACATTAGGTATGCCTGCAGTTACAAGCATATAGGTGATGGGAGATATCATTCTGTATATGTTTCTCATACTGGTTAACGAATAAAGCATTGTTGGCCAATAGGAAAGGAAGATAGGAGGGACTAGGAGGCAAGGAGGAAATAGGAAGTAGTAACGAGAGTCAGCATGGAGAGACTGGGGAGATGAGATGCTGGCCCCTTTCCCCAGTAAGAAGACCACGTGGAAATACATAGAAATGGGTTAATACTTTAGACAGAGCTAGCCGATAAGAAACTAGTACCTTCCCAACAGAATTATATCAAATACAGGGTCTCTGTGTGTTAATTGGGGCTAGTGTGTTGGCGGTGGGACAAGACTGGTGGCGGGAGGAAAAACCATACTCCTTACATATAGGTAATAGTAACCTAAGCACTCAAAATTTGTTTCATTGAGATAATGAGTAATCTGGTGTTAAGTCATTATATTTTTTTTTTATAATTTTTAATTTGAATTTGAAACAAGCTTGTTTTACATATCAATCCCAGTTTCTACACCCTCCTGTCCTGCCCTGTTCCCAACACCAAGCCCCATCCCATCCTCTTTCTGCTATCCAAAGAGGGAGAGGCCTTCCATGAGGAGTCTTCAAAGTCTGGCATATCATTTGGAGAAGGGCCCAGGTCCTCCCCCATGTGTCTAGACTGAGAGAGTATCTCTCTCCATGGAATGGGCTCCCAAAATCTATTCGTATACTAGGGATAAATACTGATCCACTACTAGAGGCCCCAGCCTCTGCCCAGCCCAAATAATACCCAAGTTCAGGGGATCTGGGTCAGTCCTATGCTCATTTCCCAGCTATCAGACTGGAGTCCATGAGCTCCTCCTTGTTCAGGTCAGATTGATGAGTACCTTATAATCATTTGTTTTAAGATGTTTTTAACATGCTAGTAATAATTCTTGACATTCTCTGTGTATTTTTTTTTAAGGTCTAACTGGCAATGTTCTAGTTTGCTTCTCCATTGGCATGATATAATATGAACTCAAACTGACTTATAGAGGAAAGTATTTACTTGGCTTGTTTCTAGTCCATTATCAGCAGAAGCCAGGGCTTTGCTATTGGCAGGAACTGAAGCATAGACATTTAAAAATGTTCTTTATTGCCTTGTTATCAAGCTAGTATTCAACCATTTCTTGTAGAGATAGAGCAGACCTACTTGGGGATATTTCCATATACATTGCATATACATGCATTAGTTAGCGACCAAAATTAACCACAGAAATTCCCATATTTCAACATGATTGAAGTAAATCCACAGTTGAGGTTCCCTTTTCCAAGATATGTCAACTTGATAACAAAATTAACTAGACCAGATTTTTATACATCAAACATCCTGCCTAAATTCACTGAAGGAGTGCCACATATTGCAACGGCCCAGAGACAGAACTCTTATGCAGGCAAGGTAATGGAGACAAGACAGACACACAGATACAAGCACAAAAAAAAAAAAAAAAAAAAAAAAAAAACTTGCATTGAATATACCAAGCTCTCTGATGCAGAAGTACCAGCCTCTCTGAACAAAGAGCATTGTCTGTTATATAGCAGACACTTCAGGCCATACAGGGGAAGAAAGCTGTGATGAACATAATGCACACACTGTCAAGATCTAGAGCTGAGGAAAGATTTGAGGTAGGAAGATTAATTTACCAATTCTCAATGGTTCTGCAGCTATGGTCCTTGAGATGTGCTTCTTGTGTGAACAACACATGTCTAGACCTGATTATGTTCAGGTACCCAGGTGGTAGATCCCATTTATTTTATAATGATCACATGTAAATAAAGATCAGGCCTGTAACCCACTCTTAGTAGCTGAATGGAGCTCCCTGGGACTCCAGGTAGAAAGAGAAGCAAATGCTTACTAAATGGAAGGAGTTGTTAATATAAATAGGTATAGGAGTATGGAACCAAGCAGCAAAATAAAGTTTTATAAGCACAAGAAGCTCCTTGATAGGTCTTCCCTGCACTAATAAAATTAACAGATACAACCAAATTGTATACACTGGCTTCTTTAAGGTATAAAGTAAGTAAGATCACACTCCCCCTTTGGGTATACCCTATTCAATATGTATACTTCCATGCTGCAGCTATAAGCAGCTTCTTATCCAGGGCAGAACTTAGAAAATACCTGAGCATATCGTCCTGAGTCAGGGCTATAGGGTGGCTATTGATGCAGGCCTCTAGAAGGGCACAACTTGCCTGGCCAGTCAGGAAGGCCTGATGACTGCCCAACTCTACAACTCCACCTGTGTCCTGCTAGATATTTATATAGCTAAGGGTAACATGGAAGCAATTATATTGAAAGCAAAAATATAAACTAAAATGAAAAATTCCTTCAATGCTGTATCCACACTTCATTTTTCCCTATAGTTTAGTTATTTAAAGTAGTCAAATTCATCTCATGTTCACTGGAAACTGGAGGTAAATGTCACTGAACACAGCCCAATAACCAATGGATAGAGCTGCTATGCCTCCACTTCATGTCTGAGGTTTCCCTAAATGTCCCCCAAAGAATCAAGGTACCCTATTTGCCCCAAATGTACTGTTTTATTAAATTATCAGTCCCTCTCACCTTCTCCTTATTTCTCCCTTTATTTTCATTTCTTAAGTTCTCTTTTTCTGCATGCTTCTTTGAGAGCATACCTGCATCTCACAGATGTGTGTTTTCCAGAAATAGTGTTCATGTTTTTTTACTCATCATCTTCCTATTGCTGCCTCCACTGCAGTTCTGAATATGTACCTGACTAGGGCAGCCAGAGAATGAAAGAAAAAAAATCCAGATCTTCAGATAAGAATATGTAGCCAGTAGTGACTACAGAAATCCAGAAAGTAAAATAGAACCATTACCAATATAATGAGGTTGGTGAGTAATAGAGAGGAAATTGGGGAGCAATAGAGAGGGAATTAGTTGAGTGCAAGTGGCATGGTCATAGGGAAAGCAGGCTCCTAAGAAATGGTGAGTAAGGTAAACGCAGTAGAAGTTTAGAGCAAGGTAAAGGAATAACAAAATACAAGTAATCTGATAGAGAAAATGGGAAAAGGATCTCTTTAGGCAAAGGGGGGTTAAAAGCACAGAAGGAGGAGAAAAGAAGGTAAAATAATCAGAAGAATAACAGAAAAAAAGGCACAAATACTTATATATGTAACTCTCAAAAGACTACTGCATGTCTAAATATACACACATAGTTTTAATGAACCTTTCTCATCAGTGCTGACAGTACTCCCTCCAGAGAAAAACACTATATTGGTTTGAAGATAAAATTGAACACAAAGAAAGGTCCAGAGAACTACAAGACTGCCGCCAACTAACAATTTGAGCTTCCGTGGAAAGGCTACCATAAATGCCCTTCCAGATAGTGAGATCAACAACTAACTTATCCATGGAGCCCTCAAGTAATGCCTGCTGGAAACAAGAGCAAACACCCATACATAAACACTGAGTCAAGGTAGAACCCAGATGCAGATGGAGAGAAGACCAGGTGGCAGAAACACATAGAGACAGCTTACCTGAAAAAAGAGGAGCTAATGGGCCCCCTGACTGATAGCTGGGAAGCCAGCATGTGATTGACTCAGGCCCCCTGAATATGGGTCTCAGCCAGAAGGACAGCCAGAAGGCTTCACTGAGACAGTGAAGCCAGGATGTATCCCTGGTGCACAAAAGGACCTTGCGAACACATCCCCCATGGAGGGATAACTGCCTTAACCTAGATACTGGAGAGAAGCCCTAGTCCCTACTTCACATGACCTGTCAGATCTACATGACCCCAACTGGATGGCATTCCCCTACTTATGGAATTGGGGCAGGGGAATGGGAGGGGAGGGTGGTTAGGGTGCATGTGAGAGGGCAGAGAGGGTAAAAGGGAAGGAGGGAGGGAGGGAGGAAGTGATGGAGAGGGAACTGGGATCGACATGTAAAATAATAAATTAAATTAAAAACAAAATGCTTTGACTCCAAAATTTAAGTTCAAGGACAAGTTACTGGGGAAAAGGATTTCTATTTTTGTTTCCACAGAAAATGAAAAGCTGTGGATTCCTTCCAGACTAATGTGTTTTGACCAAACCAGACCACCTGAAACCAGCTGGACAAAGCAGCCTTACAGACTACAGCCATGATTTCTGCATCTTCTTAGAATCCCCCATGACAGTGCCCCTTACAAGCAGGATGTAGTTTGGAACGAACGATACCCAAATTCCCAAATATTGTCTATAAATGTTTGTTTTCACTTAAATGGACTTGGTTATATAAAATAAATAAATACATTAAAAAAAAAAAAGAATGACCCCAATACTAGGCATGAGAAGTCATCTTTTGAGTTGTTTGCTGATGTTGACCAAGAGAACAAGAGAATTCCAATGCCTACAAACTTTTGATGTTGTTGTTGGTTACCCCTGGGAAATGAAAGGTAAATGAAAGCTCTATTTCTGAAGACACCAAATCCAGGATCACAAGGTTGTCAGACCCTGCACAAATGACCACACAAACCAATCACAAGATAGCTCCACTAGTGTTCATATATGCATTTTCCAATGACTGTGCACATTCAGGCCATTTTGTTATATTAGTACTTTTTAAAGATTTGTTTTTGTTTTTCATTATGTGTACATGTCTCTGACTGTATGGGAGATCAGTGAATGTGACTCTATAGGTCAGAAGAGGGCATCAATTCCCCTGAATCTGAAGTCACAGGAGTTTGCTGCTGTATTTACATAGATAAGAACTGAAAACAACATAAAATTTTATAATTAATGAAAGAATAATGAAATGTATGCATATACACTATGGAAATGTAGGGCCCAGGGAGTCCTGAGCTGTCACTGACCTGAATGCCCTTCCATGAGGACAAGTTTTTGTGGAACCTTTTGGGAAGCATTGAAAGCTTCCAATAGTTCCACCTAGCCATGATGCATCTGAAGCACATAAATTACTACCATGGCACAATAACAGTATGGGTACAATAGTGGGCAAGCAGCAGGGGTCCAAAGCTCACGGGCCTTCAACCCTGCACATAGAGCTACAGGGGCAACAAAACACAGCTAGAAATACGAGAGATTAACTTCTCCATGAAAGAGGACACCAGTTTTGTCCAATGTCAAATAACCCTGAAAACATACATACAGGCATTTATATGAACTTTACAGATTATACTTTGGAATACATATAAATCACACACACACACAAACAAACACACATGCAATTGGTTTAAAAAATAGAACCTGTGAACTTGAAGAAAAATAGGAAGGATCTAGAGTGAGGAAAAGTAAGAAACAAAAATGTAAATAAATTTTAATAATTACAAAAATTTCTGTATTACATAAACTAATAGAATTATTTCTGCTCTGTGAAAGTAAAATCTTATTTAATACAGAAGAACTCTAGTAGAATGAAAATATTTTATATAATATTACAGTGGCAATTACATATTTTACATTTGTCAAACTCTATTAATTAATTAAAACAACAGTAACAATTAAATAACTCTTGACTGTAGTTAATAGTTTTACATCAATATGGACTGATTACATAAAAAAATGTCTTACTCTAGCAGGATCATTTGGTGGTAAAGGAAGCGTTATACAATTTTCATTCAATTATGTTCCAAGAAATGTCTGACAAATATCATCAGATAATTTTCAAGGAGCTATAAAGTGATTTAATAAAAAGTGAGATTAAGTGACAAATTAATGTGAAGCATTGTGACACAAAGCTAAATACACAAATATCTTATCTCTTACTACTCTATATTCTCATTCACTTTACAAATCATTTCTTTTTGTATCACTTACATAAATTCTATTTGTATCATTTGTGTAAATTCTATTTTTATAATTGCCTACCTTTTGTTACACTACTATAAAAGTGCTTTCTCCTTAGCTGTGATAATTTCTCAGGAAGGGGAGGGACCTCATGATTCACTCTCCCAGCCATAACAACATGTTAAAGGGTCCAATCATGATTAGATTTTATGTATATATTGATAGGTATTATGTGATTAAAAGTGTAATCTTCATGCCACACCCAGAATTTAGGGCTTCAACACTACTCTTCCCACTTTCGCTAGTTTTGACATATCTTCCTTTCCTTTTGGATTATTCCCTACACTTTGGAAGATGATCTGTAAATGCTCCATTTATGGATTGGGATTCAACAGTAATTTATTCAATGGTCTGTTAACAAATTGTATCTATAATGTGATGGGAGATGTCATTCTGTAAATATGTTTCTCTTATTGGTTAATGAATTAAGTACTATTGGCCAATAGGAAAGCAACATTGGCAGAACTAGGAGATGAGGAGGAGAGAGGAAGTAGTAAGGAGTCAACATGTAGAGACCTGAGAGAACAGAGGTCTGGGCCTTCTCTCCAGTAAGATGAGACCATGTTGAAATATTTATATAAATAGAAATGGTTAATATTTAAGGCAAAGCTAGCCAATATGAAACAAGTAACTGGCCAACAGCATTTATATCTAATACAGCATCTCAGTGTGTTATTTGGGGCTGACATGGCCCTGGAACCAGGTCGGCAGGGAAAAACTACTCATAATACTGTCACCACTTACTAGTGCAAAATGAAATTTCCCTAGCCACAAATGAGTATAGCACTAACTATGGATATAACATTATTGTTTAGAAAGTTCTTTGGCAGGCACATCATGTCTATTTAGCAAAGCAACAGCAGTCATTTCCATACTAAAATTTACAACCTTGCTAATGATGGCTTTAGATTGAGTTTGAAGTATTGGAGGTGAACCTCCTTCTTGTGGAGGGGTCATCAAAATCAACCAGAATTGTTATCTAATCCATAACAGGATTGGCACTGTATTAATTGGAGCATATATTCCTGGTGGATCAGTTGTAATACATAAAGGATCCACATTTGTATAAGTTCACTTGGTCATGGTATTTGTCAAAGAAATATAAAAAAAGTAACACAAAATGTGAATATACAATGGCATTTCCTTACTGAAAATTTTACTTTCAAAGTTAACTTTTACTTCTTTGAAATAGAGCTTGCTCATATATCATTATGATTCAGAAAAATACAACTAGAAGCATTTAATTCTAATGAACACAATTTCCCTATTCATCAAAGAAAACTTTGGACTGCTGACATTTTAAGCATCCATCAAAATAAACTTAGATTTAAGTCAATATAAATCACAGCAGGTTTTGAAATGAAACAGTACTTTGTGAATATCAGTACTAGTGTTTCTCTGTAACTTCTGAATGTAGAAAACATCCATTTTAAAGATGCTGTGTGTACTATGGGAGGGATGATTATAGTTGGTCTTCCATTTGGTAGTGAATATTTCAGTGTCAAATGGCTACTTGCAACAAGCAGTTGGATAGCTCTTAAGGCTAGTCTATTCTAGCATGAAATGACAGGCTGAAGTAAAATATTTGCTTGGATTTTTTAATCTGCATATAATTACTTGAGTTTTTATCTGTCTTGATATGTAAATAATAAGTTTTCTTTCATTTATTCTTATAAACTTTAATTTAGAGTACAATGATTTGATTTAGACCTTTAATGATGTTATTGTTAATAGTAACATTGGTCAAGTTCATAAATATGTTGTATCCGAGGCAAATTTTTGACAGAATAGATGCTTTTCATAAATTCTGTGAGACTGTCTCTTACACTTATTGATTTAACAGATCATTAAGCATGATAATATGCCTGTACCCTATAATGTATTTGTTTATTTATTTTTGCTTCTATCAAAATGTTTTCAATATGCACAACAGGAGAAATATCTTTATTAGTGCACATTGTTGAAACACACACTAAGAATGTAAATAGATGAGCACCCATATGTTTTATCTGGAAATAAATATATAACAAAAAATAAAGCAGAGTACATTATAAGGAATTACCATGTGATCATTTTCACACAACAGGTGTTTTTGAGGGGTTTTTTTATATATATAAGCAAGTGGAAAGATCATAAATATTCTACTCAAAGTGAATTAGGCAGAATAGGAATGGAGGACACATCTCACAAATAGAAGAGATAGTATCAGATTGGGCCTGGGCATATAGAAGTCTCTCTCTGCTTTATAGAAATATGTATAATATACAATATATATACACTATGAATATACATATATTGTGTATAGCATATACAATGTGTGTAATATATATGTGTGTTATATGTTACATCTCATATATATGTACAAAATATGTTTATGTGCATGATGCAACACACATATCATATATTTTCATATATGTTACACATGTATTTATATGTGACTTATTAAATTATGTGTATTCTTCATATTAGAAAATCTATTCATTTTACAAAAGTGTGCTGCTAGTACGACCATTTTGGATATATTCTTCTTGTAATTTTTAAACTGGAAATACAGTATATTATTTTTCACTATATTTTGGTAATTGTTTCTCCTCCCAATCATTCCTACTCAAAAATTTCTTTATCTTTCTTTCAAAGCAAATAGACAAACAAACAAGAAGAAAACAAACTAATAAACAAAAAGAAGAAACACATACACATACATAGACACACACACACACACACACTCACACAAAAAAATAATCCATGAAACAGAAAATCAGAGACTATAAGACCACTCAAGTAAAAAAAAAAAAAAAAAAAAAAAAAAGCCCAAATCAAGTATTAGGGGATCAGGGGACAGACAATTCTCCAAAAGTATGTTTCAGTTGGTTTGTGTGTGTGTGTGTGTGTGTGTGTGTGTGTGTGTGTGTGTGTGTGTGTGTCCGTGCGCGCGTGTGCTCGTGCACATGCATGTGTGTGTTGACCATTTACTAACAAGCATGTTGCCTACACTTAAAAATAGTTTGCATACTCAGTGAAACTCCATTGGAGAAGCAGAAGCAATTTTTTTCTTTTTAGAGAGTTTCTTATTTGGATATAGTGCCTTGCTTAATATGGGAGTTCTTGTCTCAGTGCTGAAAATTTTTCTAATTTGGACCTGTATAGGATCAATGCATGGTGCCACTCTCTGAGTTCATCTGTGCATCAGTGCTTCTTCAGTGTTCAAAAGACACTACTGATTACAATGTCCCCTGTCTCTTGACATTTCTCTGAGCCTGTGCAGAGGGATTTGATGATGCAATCCTATTCAGGACCCATGATCTCGTGTTCTGTGCTCTACATCCAGTTGTGTGTGTATGTGTCTGATTAGTTTCAATTACCTGCATGAGGTAGATGTTCTGATTATGGCTGTGTGATAGGATGTTCTATGGATGGTCTTTGGACATAGTAGAATTTTGTAAGGAGTCATTTAAATTGTTGTTTTCCTTCAGCAAAAAATTAGTGTTTGGCTATTCCCTAGGGACACGGTTTATTTACACACAGTATTGTAAACCAAATGGTTTATAACTAGTTGTGTGTTTTCCTTTTACTAGTTTACCATTGTTCTCTACTATCATGATTGCAACTCAGTAGGATTGACAGTTTCACATAGGTACTAGCTTGAAGTATCTCTGTTCAACGAGTTACATAGGCTTTGTCTTCAGCAACAGAGATTCATGATCTGTTTATAGAAAGTAACCAGAAGGGTTTGAAAAAGATTGGGTTTTCTTTTGTTATACCCTTTGGCCAATATCTCAAAATGAACTAATTCCTAGGATAAAATATTTCTGCTGTTAGCAAGAGATGTCTTGTTGTGCTATGTCTTTTTTATTTTTTGGTGACAATATGCTTCTTTCAAATATATATATACATATACATATATATGTATATAAATATATGTGCGTGTAGATATATATATACACACATATGTATATATTTCTTTTTTTATAATTTTTCATTTAAATTTGAAACAAGCTTGTTTTAATGTCAATCTAAGTTTCCACACCCTTCTGTCCTCACCTGTTTCCCCATCAAACCCCAGAGAGCAGAATTCCATGGGGAGTATTCAAATTCTGTCATATCATTTGTTTCAGATCTGAGGACCTCACCCATGTGTCTAGGTTGAGGGAATATCCCTCTATGTGGAAAGGGCTCCCAAAGTCAATTCCTATACTAGGGATAAATACTCATCCCCATAGACTTACCAGTCCTCCTAACTAACACCCACGTTCAGGGAGTCTGGGTCAGTCCTATGCTGGTTTTCCAGCCAACACAATGGAGTCCATGGACTCTGCCTTGTTCAGGTTAGCAGTTTCCATGGGTTTCTCCAGCCTGGAATTGAACTCTTTGCATATCAATTCTGCCTCTCTTCAACTGGATTCCAGGAGTTTGGCTCAGTGTTTAGCTGTGGGTGTCTGCTTCTGCTTCCATCAGCTACTGGATGAAGGTTCTAGAATGGCATATAAGGAAGTCAACAATCTCATTATCAGGGAAGGGCATTTAAGGTAGTCTCTCCACTATTTCATAGATTATTAGTTGGCATCATCCTTGTACATATGTGGACATTTCCTTAGTACCACACTTCTCTAAAAACCTATAATGGCTCCCTCTGTTAATGGTATCACTTTTCTTGCTATACTCTATTCTCCTCCCTGTCTCAATCTTCCAGCTCCCTCATGGCCACCTCTGCTCCTATTCCTCCTAACTCCCTCTCCCCTCCCTCTGGGCTCACAATTTGGCTGGGATTTCTTGCCTCTTGTCCCTTCTCCAGGGGACCATGTGTGTCTCTCTTAGGGTCCTCCTTGTTTCATAGCATCTCTGACAATATAGATTGTAGGGTGGTAATCTTGTGCTATATGTCTATAAAAAATATATGAAGGAGTACATACCATGTCCCTCTTTTTGTGGCTGGATTATCTGTCAGGGTGGTTTCTTCAAGTTCCATCCATTTGTCTGTGAATTTCAAGATTCCATTATTTTTCTTCCCTGAGTAGTATAACATTGTGTAAATGTATCACATTTTCTTCATCCATTCTTCAGTTAAGGGGCATTCAAGTTGCTTCCACATTCTGGCTGTTACAAATAATGCTGTTATGAACATTGGTAGAAGAGGTGTCTTTGTTGTATGAATGTGAATTTTTGGGGTTTATGCCTAAGAGTAGAATTGTCAGGTCCTATGGTAGAATGATTCCTAATATAGTGAGGAACCACCATACTGATTTCCAAAGGGGCTGTACAAGTTTGCACTCCCACCAGCAGTAGAGGACTGTTCCTCACTCTCCACATCCTCTCCAGCATAAACTGTCTTTGGTGTTTTTTATTTTACCCATTCTGACAGTAGTAATATGGTTTCTCAGTATTGTTTTGATTTGCATTTCGCTGATGGCTAAGGATGTTGAGCACTTTCTTCATTGTATTTCGTCCATTTTAAATTATTTTATTGCAAATTCTCTATTAAGTTCTGTACCCCACTTCTTAAATTGATTACTTGGTGTTTTGGTAAGATTCATGAATTCTTTGTACATTTTGTAAATCAGTCTTCTGTCAGATGTCAGGTTGGTGAAGATATTTTCTCATTCTGTGGATTTTTTTTTAACTGCTTCTTTTGTTGTACAGAAGCTTTTCAATTTCAGTGGATCCCATTTATTAATTATTGATCTCATGTCTGTGCTACTGGTGTTATGTTCATTAAGTAGTATCCTGAATCAATTCATTCAAAGTTTTCTCTCAGATTCTATTCTAAGAGTTTTAGTGTGGCTGTGATGTTGAGGTTTTTGATCCATTTGGACTTAAGTTTTATGCCTGGTGATACATATTGATCTATCTGCAGTCTTCTACAAGTCAGCATTCTGTTATGCCAGCACTATTTGTTGAAAATGCTTTCCTTTTTCCCATTGTATACTTTCAGCATCTTTACCAAAACTCAAGTATTCATAGGAATGGAGTTTACTATCAAGGTTTTCAATGCTGTCCCATTGGTATTCTTGTCTATTTTTGTTCCACTAACTGTTTTCAGGACTATAACTCTATAGTAGAGCTTGACATCAGGGATGGTGATGCCTTCAGAATATTTTACAGTGTTGTTTTGACTATCTCGGGTCCTAGTTTCTATGGAGAAGTCAAGTGTAATTGTGATAGGTTTGCCTTTATCTGTTACTTGTGCTTTTACCCTTGCTGCTCTTAATATTCTTTCTTTCTTCTGTATGTTTGGTATTTGATTTTTATGTGTCGAGTGAACATTTTTTTTGTGGTCATCTCTATTTGGTGTTCTGTAAGCTTCATGTCCTTTAAATGACATGACCCTTATTAGGTAGGGAAAGTTTTCTTCTATGAATTTCTTAAATATCTTCCCTGCACTTTTTAGTTGTGTTTCTTCCCCTTCTTCTATACCTATTATTCTTAAATTTGGCCTTTTCATTGTGTACCATGTTTCCTGAATATTTTGTGTTAGGGATTTGATGGACTTAGGATATTCTTTGGTCAATGAATCTGTTTCTCCTAGTGTACCCTCAATGTCTGAGATTCTCTCTTCCATCTCTTGTATTCTGTTGGTTATGCTTGCATCTATTGTTCCTGATCATTTAACCAGCTTTTCTCTTTCTAGCATTTCCTCACACTGTGATATTTTATTGTCTCTATTTCAGCTTTTTAACCTTGTACTGTTTCAATTGTTTCTGGCAACATTCACTTTTTCTGTTATAACATTTCTTTAAAGTATTTTCTAATTTCCTTTTTTAGGGTTCCTATCATCTTCATGAACTTTTTTCCAGGGTTGTTTTCTTCTGTTTCAACAGTGTTGTTGGGAGGGTCAGGTCTTGCTGTTGTGGAGTCCCAAGCCTCTGCTGGAGTCATATTTATCTTTCTGTTGTTGCTTGTGTTATTATACTGTCACGTACACATCCCTTCTTCCAGAGGGTACCAGTGGGGCCTCTCCTTCTACCGGTGGGTAAGACACCAAGGTTCTCTTCCAGTAGGTGCAAGCAGGTCCAGTACTCAGAGGGCTTTCTTCTTCTAGTGGGTGGAGGTGGGACTAGGAAGCTGGCAGACTCTAGATAGTCCAGCCCTCTGGGACAGGCTCCCCCGCAGACCGTCCCCAGTCCTCAGGAGGCTCCTAGCAGGGCACTAAATGGCAGGCTCTTTCTGTGGTCTATAGGTGGAAGCAGGAACACCTCCCCCCCCCAGTAATTTATTTTAGACTAAAGATTTTCTTCTATCTTGTCTTCAGTGTCTTAGATTCTCTGTTCCATATCTTGTACTTTGTTGATAAGACGGACTTATGAAGCTTTGTTTTACTTCCTATAGTTTTTATGTTTCTATAGACTCTATTAGTAGATTTATCTACATCCTCTTTAATGTCCTTGAACATATTCATAATGACCATTTTGAAGTCAATATCTTTTTCTTCAACTGCATTACATTTCCTAGGGCCTCCATGGAGACATATTGCCCACATTGTTATTCAATATGCTTTAATAGTAGCATGAGGCATCTGGCTTTGGGATGATTGGAAATCAGGCTATAGATATTTGGTTTTGCTTTGTAGAGGATAATTTTTTTTTAATCTATGGTTTCTGTTGTCTGGTTTTGGTAGTAGGAGAATGTTCTGTCTGTGATTTTTATGGTTAGAAGTTTTTCTAAGTACCTTCCAGTTCTGGACACTGGGGGTATTGGGTAGAACCAGTTTCAAGATAAACACAAATGAATTGGGATATGCTAGAAAAAGTTAAGTGTGAAATATCTGAGAGTATCCATAGGAAGGAACCAGCTGTATGTACTACTAGGAATTGTTGAGTCCCAGGTAGTAGAGAATGAGAAGCAAGACAGGCCGATGCTTTTGGTCTCATACAGGGCTATGGATTAGAATGGGAAATTGTAATTAGAGGACTGGAAGAAGAGTGAGAATTGTCTATATGTTTTCCTAGTTGAGTGTGTGGTCATAGGGTTTCTGATGAGTTTGTACCTCTAGTGTTGCTATTTGAGGCAAAAGGGATGATGTCAGGAAAAAAGACTCAAGAATATCTGTGCATTTCCCAAGGAAAGGAAAAAGATTCAACATTGTATTTTATAATGTCAGCTGCAGTACCATATGATAATGAACAAGAACCTGATGCAATATATGTTTTAGAATATTTTCATATTTTAAATATTCCTTAAGCATCATCTAGGTTATTCTTGTATGTAAAAATATTCATCTAAATTGTATAAGCCTCTTATATGTTGTTTATGATGGAAATTTATTTACTTTGGAACTCTCTCAAGCATACTTCATATTGGAAATACTTACATTCCTTCTTGAAATAAGGCCTGACTTTGGGCATGGATTTCTTCAAGTCAAGACCTTAAGAAACTTCTTATTTTCAAGAATCCCAACAGTCATCCTCACAAACTTTGCTAAATTGCCATTTTATTAACCTGTGGTCCCATAAACAACTTCAGCTTAATGTTTTGATTGCTACTTCCAAGTTTTGAGGTGTGTTTTGTACAGGACTTTAGTTGTTTGATGAAAATAATAGGAGATATTGATTTTTTCAGATATATTTTGTCCCTTTGTAAGAACTAGGTGAAGATTTCCACCTTTCTCATACTATTTTAAAAGAAAGAGTCTCACTATGTAGCCCACTCTAGGCTCAATCCCCAGATCTTTTGATTATAACATGTACTACCACATGGTGTTTCTTAGATTTTGACATGAAAACAAAGGCTCCCATTTTATTTCAGAGGTGCCTGTGCAAAAAGTAAAAATATTTTGAAGGGACTGTTGTAGAAATAAAAGTGCTGGAAGGAGACCACTCTACTAGCAACAGTAACCATTTATGATGATGATGATTTGGTCAAAATAACAGGGCAGAAACTGTTCTAAAAAAATAGACACAATCTAGCACCATTGCAAAGGAAGGAGTGATAGTTTTATGGCAACTTGACACAAGCTAAAAACATCTGAGAGGAGGAAGCCTCAATTAAGAAAATATCTCCATAAGAAGAGGCCTGTTAAATTGATTGGATAGGGAGGGATAGATGATATGGAAGGACTTCATGGTGGGACAGAATATAATCAAAGTGTATTGAAATTCAATATATGTTAGACTGGGCTGTGTATAAGCTTGTAGGACATATTATTATTTAGTGATTCCTGGGCTGTTGTCTTTGTTTACTTAGGAAAGCAGCCTGAGAAAGGCAGAGGGAGTAAGCCTGTAAGCAGGTCCTTCTTTGGCTTCAATGTTATCTACAACCTCCAGGTTCTTTCTCTGTTTGGGTCACTGTTCTAAATTCCTCAAGGGAAGAAATGCAGATGTGCAAGCATAAAGCAAGTAAAACCTCTCCCTCCCTAAATTGTTTTAGTCCTGTCCTTAAATCACAGCACAAGAAACTTGAAGCAATGTGGAAAGTTTTCTTGGTAGTGAAGAAAAGTAGAGAAAATTTTACAGAAACTAGAGAGGAGAAGACAAAGAAAATGATGATCAATATTGGTCAGTGTTGACACTTAAGACTGTATGTGTGTGTGTGTGTGTGTGTGTGTGTGTGTGTGTGTGTGTACTGTGTAAGTGTGGTGAATGCATATGTATGTGTGTTTATACTTGAATAATCCAGAGGAACATTCTTCTATTATACTACCACTTACTACTTTGATAGAGTGACTTAAACATTTTTAGTATGTTAAGAATGTCTGTATGAAAATCTACTACTATGTAAGCTAATTAATATAAATAAGAGGAAAAACAAGTTTGAAATGTAGATAGCTCATGTGATTCATCAATACTTTCACCAGAGGATATGAGTTATTAAATGAAAAGCTTAATATCAGATATGAGATGTTTTCTACAAGTTATTAGTATAGAAGCCCAACAGGCTCACCCCAAAACAGTGACATTGTTTTTTATTGTCCAGTATAATTGGAAAATAAAACCATAAGTCTAAAGATACTACAAACTTTGGTTTTAAGTAATATAGAAATCAATTTATAATTGGTTGGTAAATTTCTTCTCACATGGTTTCTTCCAGTATTAATGTCTGTTAATGTTGAAATGGCACCAGTGGTTTTACCCAGTACTCAATCCTGAATGCTATAATACTGGCCTGCCAGTCAGAGTATGCTCACTGTTGCAACAGTGGCATGACTGTTTCAGAGTGGCCAAATGGCACTTAATTGAATTTGAGGCTTTGTGCACAAATGATAATTCTTATTTGGTGTAGTAAATCTGTTGAAAGGCCCCAGGCTGTGAATGAAGGAAGGAACCATCACAGGAGAGAATTTATACTTATTCCAGTATATCTATTCAAAACAACATAGGCCCTTTGGAGGAACCTACTATTTTTGTTATTGTGCACAATGGTTGTGTTGCTAAATTCCCTTTTAAATACTTATTTTTCCATTTATAAATTTGTCCTGATCTCAACATTGGTCAAAGAGGCTTTTTGTCCCCAGTGAATAAATGTTAAAAGTAGTGGCTTATAAGTTGCCAGAGTTCTTGAAATAAATAAATATTCACTCCCAAATTACACTTTTAAGTTAGAAAGCCCAAGGGAAAATATCAGGCTCAGGTAGAATCTCAGAAGAGAGCATGGAAAAAAGATGAGTGCATGAAGATGGGAGTATATAGTGGGCAATAAAGTCTTATGAACATTTCATGAGCTTTGAATTTATGAGATTATAACAGCTGTGGTTTATTTGCAAAAGATTAACATGGCCAAGATCCTGCTTCCATGGTATAATGGGTCATGAGTCAGCATCCTTACCTGGGAAGCTACTACCAGCTGATGACTGCTGTGTAGTAGGTGTATTCACTTTCCTTTGGGGTTGTGGCCACTGGTAATTTGTACATGATTCACTGGATAGCTTAAACCCCATGAACATACAGGTAACATTAATTGAAATTAGGAGGTTATTTAGAAGAGGAAATAAGAGGACTTAAAAGGGAATGGAACACATGTTGGGGGTTTCTGTGAGAGTTGGAGAGGTTTTGGATGAACAAAACAAACATATGTTATATACATATATAAATTCTAAAAGAATATATAAAAATATGTTATATATAAACTACATGTCTACTTCTTACTCTGAGTGGTTTTACTATTTAGAATGTGCATGCTTCTTTTCCACTGATAAAATTTTAATTATGCTACAAAAATCCTACTCTGCATTCTATTTCATTTGCATAGATATCACTTGACCTTTATTAAAAATATGCAGAATATATTTGAATAGAGTTTTGATAAATGGTCATTCAAACCACAACTGGAATACTGCAATGAATTCTAAAATTCATAACAAATAAATACCTTTCTTATGTTATTGAATATGTATCTTTAAAAAGCAAGCAGTTATGGGTGCATTGTCTAAATATTTGTCTTTCAGATTGACTACAATACTTTCTTTGGAAATACAAGATAATTTGAGTTTGATTAGTTACATACAGTTTTAATACAAAGAAAGTAAATGTAGCAGAAAAATTCTTCCATGACTGAAAAAAATCACTTGAATTTCGTATAATTCTCCAACTTTCTTTCTAGCTCTTTTCTCTCTTGTCAGCAATACACCCTTAATCTCCTGTTTCACAGATTATAATTCATTCACTTGTTGCTAAGATATTATTAATATATACAATTGACATAATCTTATGTCACTGTAAAACAAGCAGCTCTTTAAGAGATTCAATTTAATTGAATATGGGATGTAATTTAGTGTCTAAATTGACTAAGAGTAGCATAGAATAAGAACCCTAATTTTGAATAGTGCAAAGGACTCTTGTTTGAGTAGGAGTGATTGCAGGAAATATTTCTTAATTTCTTTTTTCATTCTTTTTATTTAAATTAAAAATAATCTTATTATACATACCAATCCTTGTTCCCTCTCCGTCTCATACTTCCACTCTCCTCACCATTTCCCATCCCATCCTCTAGCCATTCCTCAGAGAGGATGAGGCCTCCAATGGTGAATAATCATAGTCTGTCATATTATTTTTCGCAGGACAAAGACCCTCTCTCCTGTATCTGGACTGAACAAGATATCCCTCCACAGGAAATGGACAAAAAATAGTAAGTTCCCACATTAGGGATTAATAATGGTTCCACTGCCATTTGGTCCCATACAGTGCCCAAGCCCTCCAATTGACACCCACATTCGGGGGACTAGTTTGGTATTATTTTTATGCATGTTCCCCAGCAGTCCTACTGGAGTCCATGTGCTCCCCCTTATTCAAGTCATCTGTTTCTGTAGGTTTCCTCAACATGTTCTTGACCCCTTTGCTCATCACTCCTCCTTCTCTACAACAAACACCTCTAGGAGTTTGGTTTAGTTCTTAGCTGTGACTCTCTGAGTCTGCTTCCATCAGCCACTGGGTGAAAGTTCGAGGATGTCACTTAAGATAGTCATCAATCTCATTATAAGGTAAGGGCATTTAAGGTAGCCTCTCCAGTATTTCTAAGATTATTAGGTGGGGTCATCCTTGTGGACTCCTGAGAATTTCCCTAGTGTCAAGTTTCCTTGCTCTCCCTCTCTATCATTCCCCCAAAAGTACCTTCCTGTAAAGATATTATAAAAAGAGGTTGAGATGATAGGTATAGTTGTAAAATTATTTCCTCTATAAATAATTTACCATAATGTTCTTTTAAAATTCAAATGGCAATGTACTCAAATATAATCCAAAAGAAGCACTTTAAACCTTTGTAAATAAGTTGTAAGCAGAATTAAATACATAACTGTATCCATAAAGTGAGTGGACAGGTGGGGCACTCCTGATTACAGTAAATCAAACTCAGATGTCAAGGTGACAGATACACAAGATTTAGTAGAGTGATTTTCTTTTTTTTTTTTTTTTTCTCTGAGAGACAGCTAAAAGTTTGGGAATCATCTAGCAAAGAGAATAAATAGAATGATCTAACATATACAGGGATACAAAAATAAAGTCATATTTCATAGGTGAAATATAGGAAAATACAGTTTCAAAATAACTAATATGAGAATTCTATATTCTTTATTTTTACCCATTTGTCCATTCATTAGAATAGGTTCAGTGTAAGGGGCAAGATGCCCTTTGTTCTCATAGATAAGCACTATAGGAATCTGGAATGGTAATCTTACAGAACTTTTCCTTCAAGAAAACAAATGAAACACGCATTATCTCTCCAGAAGCATGGGGATTTTCATATATTTTATCCTGGTGACCTTTGTGTACTCTGTATATGGGAGACCTCATGTGACCTGCCAGATATCTATCATAAGCCTATTTTTCTTGGTCAATCTATAGAACTTACCTTTACAAAAAGTGTCAATATATTCACATCTAATTTTTATTTATCTTAATTTGTCCCTCAAAGAGATAAATAAAAGCATACTATATGTGTGCTTTGTAGTACATATATGGATTGAACTAATTTTCAACAAATTTTGTTATGCTTTGAAATATCTAAAATAAATCACTGAGGCTCAGATCCCAGAAGTTTGAACAAACACCAGGTTTTGAGTAGTGTTGCTCTTGTCTTCCTTTGGGCTTTCTGGGGCTTCTTCCTTGATGACTATGGTAGTGAGAAAAAAGTCTTACATGTCAGTATAAAATCCATAGGAAGGACAGATATTTGGTTTAGAAGACAGTTTGTTGTTTAATATGCATTTCAACATTGGTTATTTAACTCAATTTGCCCATCAACTTATATATGACTCAATGTTTTCATCATTTGAAAATAAACCCTTAATAAATATATTCTAGGATTATTAATAAGGTTTTTAAGATTTTTAGCTTTCAATGTGTAATTTCTAAAGCACATCTGCTATGATTAATTATTCAGAAATTTCTTCATTAATATTTTTATTTTTAAAAAATTTTAAATAATTTTTTTAGATCTATAGGTATTTGCCTACATGTATGTCTGTGAACCATATATGTTCATTGCCTGTGGAGGCCAGAAGAGAACATTAAACACCACAGAAATTGAGAAAGACATAGTTGTTAGCCACCATATGAGTGCAAACAACTGAAGTTTTTCGTCCTCTGGAAAATCCTCATGGTATATAGAAATGTGACTTAGGACATACCAGAAAAGATTCTGAAAAGAATGAAAGAGCCACGGTATGAGAACAAGGGCTGTGTAGGTTCCGTTTGGTGCATGGCATGGCTTGCATCACTCAAGAACTCACAGGAGTTCTTCTTGCTTACACCATATAGATGTAAATTTCCAGCAATTCAACATACCATCGTGGTTGAAACATGCTTCCCTCAGGACACCTCCCCTAACAGAAGAGCTATTGATAATGGTTTTGATGACCAGGTGTTTGTAATTTTTTTCAGTGGTACAGCGATTACTATATGCCAAGCCATACTACAATATGTAATGGGAAACCAGTACTCATGCTGGCATTGAACACCAGTGCATCACAAAACTGAAAAGACTTGAAAAATGCAAACTTGTTGAAAAGAAGGCAGTTTAAGAAGAAATGGGATTAGAGTATGTGACCATAATGAAATCAATTTGTTCTAAAGGCATGCATAAATTTTTCAAAGGAAAAGATAAAAATTAAGAGGTAAATGGTACTTTCCTGGTCGTCTTAGGTGGATCAGAGGTTCAATGTCTATAGCTCTGGGTGTGGGGGGTATGGAAGTGGATGGTGGTCAGGGTGCATGTGAGGTGACAGAAAGGGTTAGAGGGAGGAAGAGAGGGAGAGGGAAGTGGGATCGACATGTAAAATAAAATTAAAGTAAAAAAAAAAAAAGAATAGTGTTAGCATATGGGAGATATTTATTCACAGGCTATTGAACAAATACATGAATGAACGAACAAAGTGGATTTTATTGTAACAGAAAAGATTTAAATAAGTAAAAGAAATGGTTAGTTTTAAAACATCATAGAAAACCTTATATATGCTTATGTCCACATTCCTAAATAAAAGAAAAATATCCAATAATAAAAGAAAAGAACAATGGAATGAAAATGGCCATTTCTTTCATGAACTTTACATCTCCAAGTTTACCTGCTAGACATAGATCCTGGTAAAACTAAACTCTTGAACTTAACTTTTTGTACTGAAATCATTAAAATATATCAAAATCTGTTAAAAAAAAAAAAGAGGCAAGTGTTAGGTGGCATCTATAACAAAGGGTTCTGGGAAATGACTATCTGTGATCTTGCAATAGTACCATTCTTTAACTAATAATTCATGATAGTGATAGCCACAGAATAATCATGGATGTCTTCCTTTCTCATAAGAAATGAAGCTTCTACCTTTCTTTTCTAGACCAAAATCTAAAACCCATGATACCAGTTCATTTTATTTAAGCCAGGTAGTTGAAAACTCACCAACTATTGTCTGTCTAGCAACATGAATTAATTTAGTAGAACAAATAAATATCCAAACTATTACTGTTATATATGTTGTCTGACTCTAGGCAGATATTATAAGGAAGATAAAACATTATAAATTTATTCTTTCAGTGACATAATAAATTGTGTGGGATTTAACATACAGATTATCCATCTTTCCTACAAAAGTAATATATCAGAAAAGGTATTATTTCTAATTTAATCATATGTATTTAATTCAGCTTCAGTAAAAATAAATGTACCATATAATTACATAACAAAATGCATACAAATTATTTACATACATATGTGCATTTAGATTGCTAGTATATTTATCATAGATTATATTATATGATGATTTTACAATTTATCTGATGAAGTGTTCTAATAGATAATATAGCATCTAAATACTACAAATTTGAGACATGGTAATTCCTGTCTCTTTTATCCTAAATTAACTGAAAAGTTAAAATTTGACTTTGATGTTTCTTCAGGTCTTTTAATTTTTATTCAAATTGATCACAATTCAGTATAAGCATTGGCTAAAATTAGGTTAAATTATTTATTGAGAGCCATGGAAATACTGCTTCCTTGAGATTTGAATCAATTTACTTTGAGTTTACCACTTGGAGGGAGTTCCCCCCAAAAGATTCAATGTCAGAAGATTTGATATATCTATCTGTTTCAGTGAACTTTATGTGGTAAATTGTACTAAAGTAAACCAGAATGCTTAACAAGATGTTTAGTGTTAAAAAGCTGTGAACCATATAATTTTGAACATTTTTTTCAACTCTTATACTAAGAAAGAACATTAATTAGTGAGTGCTGATATTATGAACATATCCTTGGGGTGAGAGATCGAGGTGACAGATCATTTATTTCAGCTCTCATTTTGAGGATGTGAAAAATGAATTTCCTAGTGAATAAACAGAGGAATGGGAGAAACAGGAAAAACAAGCTTTGACTTCTGCTTCCTCCCATGGGATCCTTGTGAAGACTGGATTTATGAGAAATTACTGATTTACACCTTCTTAGTCATGTTAGATACTGTGTATGTTTCACATATAGTTATCCTACCGTGACTTTCAATTTCTAATTTTGACAGCTTTCTCTCAGCCTCTATCCCATCTTTAATGCAAAAATGTATCAGAATGGAATTATCATGAAAAGTAATGTGAAATAATTTGTGTGTCAATATTAACTTGTATACAGATTCTTACAAAATTTATGTAAGTATGTGCCAAAAATACTTGTAGATTATTATGCACTCATCTAGCTGTAGTGAAAAGTTCTTCCAATACATTATTAAAAATTGATGTTGGTACTGTGAGAGGGCCCTGCGTGTCTTGCAATCTGAAGGCTAATACATTTCATATTAGCATTTCTACTTGGAAAATCCCATACTATGCTGTCAAAGGGATTAATGAATTTGCATTAGAAAGAGACCTTGTTATTTCCTTCATATTTTCTTCATGATTACATTGTTTAAGATTTATTAGTAGAGTCAATAGAAATCTTTCAAATTGCCTGATGGTATCATAACATAAAAATTAAATGCTTTGATATTACAGATGTTGAATGCCTTGGGTGCTTAAATCATCAAGATTATTGGTGTATTATTTTGATAAATATCTTATATTATGGAGCCAGAGGGTCCACCTCAAACTATCTTTCACTTTACAGCCTGGAATTCCCTTTCTTGATACATAATTTACCAGCTTTGTGCAAACAAGAGGGTGAAATCTTGAAAGTAAATAATTCCAATAAAATACAATGTTTTGGCTTTTTTACATTACAAACAAACAAGCAAACAAACCAAGGAATACTGCTTTACATAACTTGGGGGAAGTTTTTAAGGGATTTATATGACACATGAAGACAAGTGTGATAACTATAATGTATTTAAGTACATTATATATTTTAAATGCTTGTAATTAAAAATATGATTGTGCACAACATACATTATTCTCATCATTTACAAAAAATAAACAAGTCTCAAATATTTAAATTACTTTGTTGGTTTTGTAATTTTACCAGAGGTTAAGTATGACAATGCACCTGTGGTGACTTTTCTGCATTATGACCAATACTAGATCTCTGTAGTAACTATTCCTGTTGCAAAAGATAAGTGAGAGGTACATTTATCTGTCGTAACGTGATCACTAGCATGATGGGAACCTTCCTGGGATTCAATCCACAGATTAAAGTTATCACACTAAAACAACACAATATTCTTCACAAGGATAAAACAATATGTCTTAAACTGGCTACATGGGGGCTCATGCTGTGCCTTTATCCAACATCATGCTATCCAAACATGGAGAACAGAAAGACTCAATATCTATTTCAGAAAAGGTAAAAGTGAGTACTTCTTAATTTTAAAGATAAGGTTCAGAAAGCAGAAAGGTTAAAAATCTGAAAATTATATCCTACTATTGCAAATATAATGAAATTGATTAATGAAAATCTAGTTATAAAAGAATGGAAAGAAGAATAACAAACTGTACAGAAATGGGATGTATAAAAATTGGAATATGTGGTAATTAAATTAAATCAGGAAACATTATAAAATAATACATACTTTTACAAACTAAACCTAATAGTGTATATATCACAGTTATTGAATTAGAGATTGGAAAATAAAATTTTTCTTGGAAAATTTTACAAAAGAAAATATGACTTGAAAGTAGTGTTAGACACAGTAAAAATGAATATGGCACAAATATAATAGGGATTCATCACAGAAAATAAATAAGTTAAGGGACCAAAAAGGCATTTATATATGAAGTAAATGATCTCAAAAATTATATATATATATAATGTCTCATTCTATGAATGGAAAACTCAACATGTATATTTTAATTGTGGTTAAATGGATGTCTCTAATATAGTCCTCAGTCCCTTCCCAGAGGTTTTTCTCACACTCATGTAAACTGAATAATATAGAGCCAGAGTATATTGTCAAGAGACTTTCCTGTCTGTGAATGATTATGTCAATCATTGATTACTTATCATCTCTATGAAAACCACTATAACTATCCTTTCTGCCAAGTGCATTGAGGAAAATCAGAATTTTCTTTTGAAAATAATCACAGAGAAGTCAAATCAAGACATGAGCTGGTTTGAATAATCTTCTTTTTATGTTTCTATGTTCTTATTCAAATAGTTGTACCATTTAAACAATTTTTTTCTTTTCACCAGATTGAGGAAAATCATCTGTGTTTTATTTTTAATTAGTTTGTTCAATTTGCAGAGCCTAGTTTTGTCTTTCTTTTTGTTAATTATGAAGGATAATCTGCAACAAATGCAAATAAAGGATGACCTACTTGAAAACTCAGCAGTTAGCTTTTAATCTTGAGCTGTTGTCACCAGTAAGGAAATGTCAATTCAAGTGGATTCCAGTGTGAACTTGCAAGCATCAGAATAGATTAGTGTCACACTCTCGTTCGTCTTACTGAATACTATAACAAAATGATGATGGGGCAATATTGGATAAAAAGACAATGACATTTCTAAAACCAACATCCTATTGTGCCCATCTGAAACTCAGCATCACTGGTAATAAATATTCATTTTTCCTGTGTCTTGTATAAAGACATTAGTTATAGATATGGACTATTGTCTTTAAGGGTTAAGCTGAAATAAATTTTAATTATCATTACCAGCATTACTATCACTAGAGCATCTACATGTATGCTATTTTATTATGTGCATACTAAATAACACTATTGAAATGATTTATAAAATATGTGCTCTGACCAAGAAATAATATCAAGTACATGTTTCCTGGCCCTTGCACTGGATTCAAATGCAATTTGAATAATGCAAATTGAAATTCTCAGTAAGTATATGTTAGTTTGAAGAAGTAAATGGTTAATTTTGTTTGCTATGCTATTTTAAATTTCATACATATATACTATACAATGATGTGATTATGTCTACCCTTCATTCTTTCCCTTTCAAGAGCCCTCCACTTTTCCCTAACACTATTACCTTCCAATTTCTTGGCCTTGTGTAATTAACCAAGTTTGCTTAGTTCTATCACTATGTATATTGGTAATATTTCAAGGGCTGTATCTACAAAGAACACTGCTTCTCCTTCTCCAAGCATTCATTACTTAACAATAGCTCATTACTGAGTTATGGGACTTTGTGGCCATCTCTCCACTCTATAATAGGAATTTGTATTCAAAACTCACCTTGTATAGAACTTATAAATTAAGATAGATCTATTGCCAGGCCATATGTTCACCTTCCTTCCATGTGTATGGAAATCATTGTTTAGCTACAGTCATCCAGTGCCTCTGGCATCTACAAGTCCCTTATTCTTCAATGATCTCAGAGTCTATGGAGGAGATGGAGTGGTTTCCATGTACCATTTGTGTACAAGCACTCTTCAAACACATATTCACTGAATCTTGACCACTTGTGTTTTCCTGCATTAAAAGCTGTACTGTAAAAAGAAGTTTCATTAATGAGGACTGAAAGATTTACAAATTTATAGGTATAAGCAAAAGTCTGTAGGAGTCAGAAATATTTGGTTCATTTAGCAGCATAAGAATTTTAAGTATTCAAGCATGGACAAGACTTACCTAGGCATGATATTAGGGCTCTGTTAACAATGCTGTGTATGAGTTCAGTATTGTTTAGCTGTCTTATGTATAATTTGAATGTTATTTGTGGTTCCAAAGCCAGTTTTGCCACTGAAGAGTAAATGGTTATATCTTTCCAGGTTTGGGTGTTGTTGCAGTCTACAGACATCACAACCAGGTAAAAATGACGAGCACTTCTCTCACCTACAATAAAACGATCTAGCATAGTGAAAGCTACCCTTTAAGGAGGAAGTTTCCAGTTAAGTAACATCTTGATTTGTATGTTCTGTGATTCAAATGTGTGGTATCTCTAGCAATACGATTTTACTATTAAGCTCTGAAGGGCAGAAAAGAACAATGAAAGTATAACAATAGTTGTCTGTCATTTCATATTTTTATAGTAAATATGAGTTTCTTTGAAATTTAATTTTGAAGTTTTAGATCAACTCTTAATATGCAGACCTATTGGTACTCTTCCATCTTGGTTCAAAATTTTTGTTTAATATATTTTTCTGTGTTTGCATATGTATATATGTATACATACATACTACACAAACATATATAATATAATATAATTAATATATATTATATCCTTGCTTCATAATCTCAAATATTTCCTCTGTGATTCACTTATAGGGCTTGCTAAAGGCTCATAAAACATTCCTATGTGCAACTGCCACATCAGGGACCATGGGGTTTGTTGAATCATATGATTCTACAGGTACATTACTCTGCTCAGAAATCTGGACCTGTTGATGAGCCTTCTCCTGTTTTAGCTAGCCATTTTCAAATCAGTAGGCATATAGACATGAGTAACTCACCCACATGAGGAATATGCTGTCTCTTGAAGCCATATCATCCCACTAATATTCGGGCTTCTTTCTTGGTGGTTGTAGAAACACAGTGCAATAACTTACCCTTTACTTTAGAAGGAATACTTCTACATATGCTATAACACTTGGCTCCTTGAAATTTCACTTAGGTATGAGGCACTTTGATTTTGATTTCATTTATTTCATTTCCTCTAGACTCTCTTGTTTATTGGGGCTTGTGTGTGTGTGTGTGTGTGTGTGTGTGTGTGTGTGTGTGTGTGTGTGTTACCAGCAAGTCTAAAGTGATTAGTTATTACCTTCTGCTTTCCTGGTCTAATCAGCATAATGTCATTATTATAGTGAACCAATGTATTGGAAGAGAGAGATGATGAATATCACTTTGAACTAAATTATAGTGTGGGATTGGAAAGTTAATATATCCTTGAGATAAAACTGTAATATTATATTGCTACTCTTGCCAACTGAACACAAATTGTTTCTGGTGGTTCTTTTGGACAGGTACCAAGAAAAGGGAAATTGCTAGATCAATAAACTATATACCACATACCAGGATATTTGTTAATCTAAATATGAAAAACACAATGTACACAATAGCAACATTCAGAATCACTACTTGGTTAAGTTTTTGATATTTAACTATCATTCTCTATATTCATTCTTTCTTCTGCACTGGCAATAGAGAAAAGTTGATGGCTTATGTTATAGGAATAATCATTTCTGCATCTTAAAGTTCCTTGATAGTGGCACTAACTTCTGCAGTCCCATCTAGGATGTGATATTGTCCTTGATTCATTAATTTCTTCAGTAGAAGCAACTCCAATGACTTCCACTTTGTCTTGACAACCATATTGGCCCCTACCTCTCCTCAGGTGAGGGAACTAATGGTAGAATTCTGGTAACTTCTTCATATATTTATCCCAATTATTTCTGGAACTTGAGAAATAAACACAGGATGAATTCTGAGATTCATTGGTCCTACTGTGAGTTGTAATTCAGCTAAAACTCTGGAGGCTTATGGAATCACAACTTCCATAAGCCTCCACTTTAACCAGAGAGCCACTATACAAGAATCAGAATTAGGGTCCACTAAATCATTGTTCCAAAAACTGTTTTCTGCTTTGCTCCTAGTGCCCAGTTAATCTAGTAAAAGGTCATGTTTCCCAGGCAAAGGACTGGAGAAAGAATAAGAGTAAGATTCTGGGATAGTTTAGCAAAGTCCTTCCTTCTTTCAAAAATTTATTTACGTTTCCAATTTTACATATCAATCCCAGGTCCCTCTCCCTCCCTCCCTCTCTTCCAACCTCACATGCCCCCCAACCAACCTCCCATCACATCCACCCCCCACTCCTCAGGGAAGTTTATACCTTCCTGGAGGGGTCATTTAATCTGTCAAGTCCTTTGGAGTAGGGACTAGGCCCTGCCTCCTGCCCCTAAATTAAGGGAGTATCCCTCCATGGGGAACATGTTCCCAAAGTCCTTTTGTGCACCAGAAATAGATCCTGGTTCCACTGTCAGAGGTCCCTTAGACTGCACAGGCCTTGTAATTGAGACCCATGTTCAGCAGTTTGGGTCAGTCCAATGCTGAATTCCCAGCTATCAGTCTGGGCACCCATCAGCTCCTTGTTCATGTCAGATGTCTCTGTGTGTTTCTGTAGACTATTCTTGTCTTTCCTCTCTGCATCTGAAAGGAATCTTGAAATTCGCAGAAATATGGATGGAACTTGAAGAAACCATCCTGAATGAGGTAACCCAGAAGCAGACACACACAGCTAAACACTGAGCCTAACTGTAATCCAGATACAGAGAAAGAAGACATGACCATGCTAGAGAAACCCACAGAGATAGCTGACCTGAACAAGGAGGTGCTAAAACCCTCAAACTGATAGCTGGGAATCCAGCATTGGACTGACTCAGACCCCCTGAACATGGGTCTCAGTTAGAAGGCATGGACAATTTAAGGGATCTCTGGCAGTGGAACCAGGATGTGTCCCTGGTGCAAAAAAAGGACTTTGGGAGCACATTCCCCATGGAGGGATTCTTCCTTAACCTAGAACATGAGGGAGGGCCTAGTCCCTACTCAAAATGACTGGACAATTTTGTTGACCCCTCCTGGAAGGCATCACCCTCCCTGTGGAATGTGGAGGGCAATGGGATGGGAGAGTGGGAGAGAGGGAGGAAGGGACTGGGATCAATATGTAAAGTAAGAAAAATAAATAAGTCATCATAGACTTCAAAATTTCAACATATTAAAAGATCAGTCTCTTAAACAGTACAAAATATTTTAATTATGATTACTTCAAATTAATAATTAGTTGTTCAGTTTTCAACACATGATAATGCAGAGTAATATTATTATATTTTCAAAATTGACATCCCAAGCAATACTTAAAGGGTAAGATACATTTTTTTTTTAATGCAAGCAAACTATCATGTCTATTTTTAGAGTATCCTAATCAGTCTTCTGGCTTTGGTAGTTTAACCACTATAGCTCTGCCAGATACTGCACAGAGAGCCTCTCTTTTGACCTTGGCTAGCTTGGTGATATACCTTTAACTCCTGTTGGTAGATGTCACAAAGCTCTAACATCTACAATACACTCAAGTTTCCACTGAAGCTGGGGTTCTACATTCAAAGCTGCATACAGTGGTTTGTTAGGGGCCCTTCATAGTTAGGTACAAAATGCTATTAATATATTTGTTTCTTTGCTTGTTTCTGTCTGCATTTACTATTATAATGTTTTTATGTATTACATTCCTGTTTCCCCTGTCTTGCACTCACTGAGTTGATTTTTATTAGATAAATATTGAAATATTATTGTCCACAAGCTACAAGATCACACACAGTTATAATTTATTTAGCTATTGGCCACTCTTCTGAAATAAAGGTTAATGCAGTAACTGCAATATTTCAACATTCATCTTTTTGAATGACATGTAATAATGTACCTTAAATCATCTGTCACTACAGGAATCACCATCAATTGCTTGATAAACTGCATAATAACTACTACTGGTATAATCTTTCATTGTGCAACACTTCTTGTCTTTCTTGTCTTCTCCATGATTTTATTTACTCTTCTCCTCATGTTATTGCTTTTAGTATTTGAGGCCATTTTGTATAATGGTATCTTCAACTGAAACCTCTTGGTATTGGTATGATGATGGATAAGTAACTTGAAGAAAACTTTACTTTTGCTATATAGTGACTATGCTACAGAAAAGGCCTTGGATGTTTTAGAATATTAAGCTTTGGGGATACAATTCCTCATACTGGGTGGATTGCACAGCCTCAATAGTTGGAGTGGTACTTCGTACTATTGCAACTTGATATGCCATGATTTGCCATTAAAATTGGAGGCCTGCCATCTTCTGAGTAGAAATGAGGACTAGTAGATGGAGATGAGATAAAAAGGAGGTAGGAGGAGAAAATGAAAGGAAATTTGTTCAGGATGTGAAATCAATAAATAAATAGAGTTTGAAATAATACTTTTCTGGATTAAGTTTAATTTAATTCCTTAAATAAATTTCTAGATATAGGCTAGAATGAATTAATCAAATTAACACAGCTAATACAATATTTTGCTTAAGAATACAAACTAGTTTTATAATGGAGATGTAAATAATGCTTATGCAGTAATAGCACAGTGTACCTTAGCAAACAACCTGAACTTTCATCAGCTCTCTTAGCATTTAAGAGACAGTGTTTGCCAGTTTCCTTTTAATTAATTAATTATTTTTATTAATTTCTTTCATTCTACCTACCAACTCCAGTTCTTCCTCCTTTTGTTCCACTTCTCTACATGTCCCATTCCCACCCCTCATTCACTTCTCAGAGGTAGTAAGGTCTTCCCTGGGGAGTCAACAAAAGTCTGGCATACCAAATTGAGTCAGGACCAAGCCCCTATCCCCTGTATCAAGACTGAGCAAGGTATCCCACCATATGAAATGGGGTCCAAAAAAATCACATTAATCGCCCAGGATAGGTCCTGATGCCACTGCTCAGGGCATTCCTATCAGATCAAGTCACATAACTGTCACCCATATGTAGAGGTCCTAGTTTGGTCCCGGGCAGGTTTGCCAGCTGTCAAAAAGCTCCCACTAGCTCTAATCAGCTGTTCTGTGTTTTTCCTCATCATGATCTTGACCCTTCTTGCTCATATAATCCTTCTTATCTCTGTTCAACTGAGCAATGGGCTGAACTCCTGGAGTTCAGTTGAACAGAGATAAGAAGGATTGGTCCTGATGCCACTGCTCGGGGTATCCCTATCAGATCAAGTCACATAACTGTCACCCATATGTAAAGGTCCTAGTTTGGTCCCAGGCAGGTTTGCCAGCTGTCAATGAGCTCCCACTAGCTCCATTATTGCTAGAAGTCTTAGCTGGGATCATCCTTCGGGATTCCTGGGAATTTCTGTAGCACTGGGCTTCTCCTTAATCCCATAATGGCTCCCTATATCAAGATATCTTTCACATTGCTCTCCCCCTCCATCCCTTACCTAACTTGGTCTTTCCGATCCCTCATATCCCTGTCAACCATCTTTTCTTTTTACAGACAACTCCCAATGTACCCAAGAGATCTTAACTACTTTCCCTTCCTGGGGGCTTTGTAGAGGAACAGAATTGACAGAATCTTTCTATATAGTTTTCTATATGTCTGTCTATCTATCTATCTATCTATCTATCTATCTATCTATCTATCTTTCTATCTATCTATCATCTATTTATTTGGCTTGGATTTATTAGACTAACTTATAATACATGATCCAAGTAGTCGAAAAACGGCTTACTGACTCTAAAGAGTCCAAAACCTGGCAGGTGCTCATTCGGTGAGACTCTATGTCTCTGTGGTGCCAATATGACTGTGCATGTGTAGAGGATTCCGGTAGAGCTGCTGGTCATCAGAAGCTTAGATGCTGTGCAAAATGAACGCCACAGCAATAGAAAGAAATAGAGTTGGAGGCAGGCATGAACACAAGCAGCTTGAAAGAGAAGCTCCCTGCTTCTGTTTTCTAGTATCTTCATTGTCATTTTAAATAATCCTAAAAAGACAATTCCTTAAAAGAGTGTCCAACCTCTGACTTTTTAGTTAATTCCAAATCAAATCAAGCTCTTAACCAACTTTTGTCATCACACAGATTTCAGGATTGCTTCAGTAATCCCTGGAGACTATGGATTGTCATAATTTTTGTACTTACTAACAAATAATATTCAAATTAAAATTAAACACCAAAACTTCTCATATTAGGAAAAAAATAGATAATTTCCCAAGGAATTGTTTGATACATAGCATGTTTGTAAATTATTCTTACTAGAATTATTTTGTTCCCCTTCTGTTTGTGTGATGTAAAGATTTATGTATATATAATATTGTATAAAATTAATTTGTACTCAGGGTATGTAATATAGCCTATGTATTTTTAATGTTACCTCAGAAAAGTCATACAGGGAGCTAACTGTTTCTCATCTTGCTGTGTTTCATTTTGGAAAGCAATATTTTAGATTGTTCAATATAAAACATTTCTAAAACTAATAATGATGTTTACTAAAAATACCTATATTAAATTGCACAATGAGTTAAATTTTTATATCATATTAATGCTTAAAAACTTTCTCACAAAATATTTTTACTGTATTTTTAGCTCTGCCATATGTCCCTTATTCATGAATCACATGTACTGCCCCGCCTATAAGTCCAATTAAAACAAAACTTAAAATTAAAACAAATGTTAAGAGCTTTTTGATTTACTTGCTTTGCAGTCAAACATTTGGAAAGTCTTTATTCTTGTTGAAGTCACAGACATAGAAATAATTGAAACAGGTGTTTTACTTGATTTAAAACATTTCTAAAATTTCATTGTAGTGTCATTCTCTACAACAAGGCTACAGAAATGAGTAATCAATTTAGTTTTCATCAATCAGATTTTATATTGAAAAATAATAAATGTGACATGAAAATAAGTGCTTGTAGTGATTCATTTTTTACAAGTCTGTAATGCTGTCAGCCAACCCGTGTACTATGGCACTGACCGTATCCTACATATTGCATAAAATAAAGATATCACAATAGGAAATAATGAAAGTAAAGTAGCACATGTGAAATTTCTAAGGGAAAATAGCCTAAATATATTAATTATATACAAGTTGACTTTTGAAAAAAATATATAATTAATCATATAGGTATACAGTAGGCACATTTCTATATTTGTATATGTATATGTTCTATTTATTTGTAAAAGACATATAGAATATATTTATATTAATATTTGGTCATTCTGCATAATTAAGAAAAACTAATTATAATGCTATTAAGTATACTAATATTAATACTATAAACAAGTTCTAAAAAATAATCCAAAATAACACATTATTATTCTATTGATATTGATGATATTTTTCCAGTTTTTAAAA
Organism: Phodopus roborovskii; assembly: GCF_943737965.1. Lineage (NCBI taxonomy): Eukaryota > Metazoa > Chordata > Mammalia > Rodentia > Cricetidae > Phodopus > Phodopus roborovskii. The sequence continues at coordinate 9,207,114 of NW_026126540.1, read as the reverse complement.
AGAAGTGAATAAATGTCCAAATACATGTATTATAAAGAAGAAAGTATGTGAAATACAAAACTATGAGTGTGAATAACAATCATTAACTCAAGTATCAAATGAGATAGTGTTTTAAATTCTTGTAGAACTCATTCATCAATACTGGTACAATGATTGTATGTTATAGATTTTTTTGAAGAAAATAGAGAAGATTTGACATACATTCAACTGTGGAGTGACTTCGTATTGCAAATGAAGGGAATGCACTTCTAGCATCCTAATGTGTCTGTGCTGATGGGCTCTTCTGTCGTTCAATGTGTCAAAAGCAATAAAATCAGCTTGTAAGCGATGCCTCAGCAACTGAACACTCCATGCATTCTGGTCATTATGGCAGTATGAAGGCTCAGTTGGAAAAATGGCATATAAATAACGAATAACGTGAACAGGGTCTGATTAATCTTTACTGGCCACTTCAGCTTGAAAGGATTTATGCTTCTAAGGAATTGAACTAAGTAGCATGATTCTAGCTGTATTCTGCCAGCACAAAAAGACTTCTTAGAAAAGGCTGTTTTAGAAATGAGTTCTGGAAATCAGAATAGATAGTTTTTGTATGAAAGTATATACTTTTCACTTCCATTGCTATATATGTGATAGTATTTTGTAATATTTTCCTGGAATGTAGATCTTTGAATAAAAATTCAACTTCAAATTTGAATTGGTATTAGTATTTTTTCTTGTTATATCCTTTGAATATATTCTCTGATATTACTCTATTATGCTTTATTTCATCATAGGCAATGTAATATGTTCCTGTCATTCTCTCTGTCTTTGTGTCTCTGTTTGTCTTTCTCTCATTTTCTGTAGATATTAATCTTTCCAAACATTCTCATAATAAAAAGGTACCTAATATTAGCCCTGGAAGTGGTGGCACATGCCTTAAATCCCAGCCCTCAGGTGTTAGGCAGGCAGATCTCTATGAGGTTGAGGTCAGCCTGATATACAGAGTTAAGGTTTTACATAGCTAGTGTTACACAGTGAAGCCCTGCTTTGAAAAGACAAACAAACAAACAAAAAAAAACAAACAAACAAAACATAAATACACATACTCATAAACATAGAAGGTGTTATGGGAATTCATTTTGCCAATAGCTTTTGGGTACCGGCCTTAGGGCTTGACCTGCTGTGCTACATGAGGAATGAAAAGGTGGAGGAGAAAGCAGTCTTTCTGTATTGTGCTCTCTTGCTCTTGCTTGTTCGTGGGGTCCAAACAGTGAAGAGATGGTGCAGGACCAATGATAACTTCAGCTTTAATCTGTATCTGTGAGTCTACCGTTTTAATTGTACTCCTTAATAAATTATTTTTTAGAGTTTTTTTTGTTTTTTTTTTTTTTGGATAATAGTGGTTTTACTTAAATTTGAAACAAGTTTGTTTTATATGTCAATCCCAGTTCCTGCACTCTCCCATCCTCCCTTCTCACCCCACCTGCACTCTCCCATCCTCCCTTCTCACCCCACCAACCCTCATCCCAACTTTTATCTGCCCTCCAGGGATGGTGATGCCTTCCATGTTGAGTCTTCAAAGTCTGCCATATCATTTGGAGCAGTGACCAGGCCCTTCCTCATGTGTCTAAGCTGTGTGTGTGTGTGTGTGTGTGTGTGTGTGTGTGTGTGTGTGAGAGAGAGAGAGAGAGAGAGAGAGAGAGAGAGAGAGAGAGAGAGAGAGAGAGAGTATCCCTCTATGTGGAATGGGCTCCCAAGATCCATTCCTATAATTGGGATAAATACTGATCCACTACCAGAGGCCCCATAGACTGCTTAGTCTGCCTAACACCCACATTCATGAGTTCTGGGTTGGTCCTATGCTGGTTTCCAAGCCATCAGACTGGAGTCCATGAGCTCCTTCTTGTTTAGGTCAGCTGTTTCTGTGGGTTTCTCTAGCTTTGTCTTGACCCCTTTTCTCATCACTCCTCCCTTTTTGAAACTTGAGTCCAGGAGTTCAGCTCAGTGTTTAGCTGTGGGTGTCTTCTTCTGCTTCTATCAGCTACTAGATGCAGGCTCTAGGATTGCTTAAAAGGTAGTCATTAATCTCATTATCAGTGAAGAGCATTTAAGGTAGCCTCTTTGTTTTACATAGACTCTTAGTTGGGGTCATTCTTGTTGGTCTCGGGATAAATCATTTTTTACAATTTTTTCTTATTTTACATATCTATGATAAATCATTTTTTATACCTTAGTAAGTTCATGCTTCATTAAGGCACTTTGGGCGAGAAGTATTAACATGCTTTCTAAATAGGTGTGGTATCTGTGAATTTAATACAGAGGATTAGGCTTATGTACTATTAAAAGAACAATTGTCTATATCAAATATGATATATTTTAGATGTTCATTTTTATTTTCATATAAATAACTGAAGCATGTGACAATGATATAGCTTTCTATGACTTATGCATTGTCCTAGACAGGGAGACTATCATTTGATAAACAATATTACTTGGCTTCTGAGATGCTTTTCTTAAATTCTTAAATACACAGATCTTGAATGATATATAGAGAGATAAGGGTAAATATGACATCTCATATAAAGACATAATTTACTACTACTACAGAGTGTTTAATTTTATTTATGTCTTAATCAAGCTATTCAAATGCCTATTGGCATGGTAACTACTTTTCACATTATAGGTTATCAATGAATAAACAATGAAAGGTTCTAATCTATATTTTCAATATTATTCTAATGTTTCTCAGGTGCTTAATGATATGCTATCATATTTTTTATATTATAGTTGTACTAATACATTAAATATAAATTGATTTTTTTAATGAAAAATATTACACTATAGTTCAAGGTCAGTGGTTTGGTGTATATCTTTGCTTGTGAGAACCAGTTGTTTAATATATATTGTGGATACTTCAGCCATTGTTCAGGAGAGGTATGCTGTGGACTAAGAGAATAAGGTGGAACACCCAGGACTATATTCTAGGTCTAACTAGTGAATCTCTGCTGGCCATTCATGCCAACTGTAGCATACACAGGAATCAGATACCTACCAACATGTGCTCTATAGTGGAAAATCAATTTTAATAGACAAGTTTCACAAATTAAACATAGATGCATGGAGGACAGGCCCTTCCTCTAGAGAACTATGTGTTTCAGGACCACTATGTCCTATCACATAGGTGTATTCTCTACAATTCATAATGTCATTGATGAACAAACAGACTGATAACAGGCTTTGTACATCATTCTATAGTGTTTGTGAAAAATCCAGAAAGATGAAGTCTGGTCTTTGCTTTGCAGGACTAGAACATCAAAACAAAAACAAAAACAAAAAAAAAAAAAAAAACTGGAACTTTTTCCAATGTAGAAATTTTGGTTTCTCTGATGGCTATGGACCTAAAGTGTTCTTTTATTACTTTTTTCCTCTGTCAGTTGGAGGCACCAGTCACTATCTCTTAGCCAGAGCACCACTAAGTTCTGAACAAAAATGTGGATATATTCAGACAATTGTCTTATATACATCGGGAGGAAGTTATCATTCCTTCATGGAAGTGCAAACATTTTACCTAGTACTTTGTTTGTTTTGTTTTTCCTGTAGAAGCAAAGTACTTTTCTATTACCATTTCCTACTCTGTATCTGCCTTATGGTACCTCATCTAATAATTGTGCCAAGTACCCAGAAAAGGAGTTGAAAAATGAATACAAATCTCTTAGCTAGACTGGAGGCACATGCCCTGGTCTACCTCTAAATCAAGGTTATTTCCCTATATTTGGTGTTTTATCACACTTATAGTTGAAGCTAACAAGCAAACTTGGAATGCCTCCCCATATACCTCAAATATTAATAACATAAACACTGTACAGAATCAGAGACCTGAGGAGAAGCATGTGGCAAATTATATGAAAACAAATATTTAATCAAATAACAATCTCCCCAGATTTTCCTGCCTGCATTATTTACCACACACTGTGACTTGAGTCCCTAACAGATGCAATCACAATTTGTGCTAATTATTTTCATTCACAGATGTAACAAAAAAAAATAGCAACTATCATTTTCAAGATTCAATTTCTTTTCTAGATGACTTGATGAAATATATCCTCAAATTTGTGTTTTCCTATAATCTTGTATGTCACTATCCAGAAGAAATGAGTTTGCAAGCAGTCAATGGTCTTTATCAAACCTCAGGCCATCATTGAAATGATGGTGGAAGTATTAGGGAGTCAAAGTTTTTTTCAATAAATGAAGAAATGTGTACACACTGGGAGTAAAGTGTATGGATGTAAAAAATTTACTCCCATTTAGATCCTGGGTAATAGAAAAAAAACTTTTATTTCACAGCTTATAATTTATGAAACAAGCAAACTTATTTACCATTTTCCAAATTTCATTTCTCTAAAATGTATTGACTGAGCTATTGACTGTAAATATGTGTGGTGACCAGGTGGTTTGGAGACCAGGTGTCAATCATCATTTTCAATCTTACCAGCAAAAAAAGCAGGCCTGCTACATCAGACATTCCTCAAAGTCTAGAGATTTAGATATATCAAGGAGAACTATTTGCAAGGACAGAGTTTTTTTTTTTTTCAGTACCATTACTAAGAGATATGTAGAAATACTGATATGTTGAAATAAATTTATCCATATAAATAAGAAACATGATTTCTGTGTATAAACTCTTTCAACCTACGTTCACATTAGTACATTTATACTTTAGCACTCAATGGAAGCTTATAAATATTTAAATTATGTGACACTATGCCAGTGTTCTGGAAAGAAAAGATGTCATAGAGGGATCAAAAAATTAGGGATAATTTAATAGAGATGACATTAAATAGTGTCTGGTTCAATCTGCACAAGATGTAGCTAGCATAAAATATTAAAATGCAAGTTTTCAGATCTTAGGAGACAAGGTAATAGCAAGAAGTAAGTATACAAATGATCAACAATAGAACATACAAGAGCTCATATAAAAGGTATGTATTACGAAGAAACCCAAAGATTGCAACACAAAGAGATTCAAAGGAGTGGGCTGAATAAGCTTTACCTTCTACGTGTCCTAAAGTGGACATTTTATATAGAGCAGAGGAAAGCTGTTAAGTAGGTTACTTTTTCCTGTGTTTTGGCAACATAAAATCATCTACTGGGGGAGAGTTTTAAAATTTCACAATAGGAAATATCCAGTGTGCTTTTGGGACATGTAAGCCAAGCATATAGATCATCTCATCATCCACTCATTTCTGTCAATCTTTGGGTCTCTCTGGAATACTATTTTTGTTCAATAAAACAGAGTCATGTGCATGTTCTGTTCTCTTGGAAGCCAAAAGAGGACATCAGAGCGTATAGGGCTTTAATTATGCATGGCCATGTGCTATCATATGAACACTGGCAATTGAACATAGGTTCCCTCTAAGACCAACAAGTACTCTTAACTACTGGGTCTTTACCATATACAATTTAATCTTAGAATCTTATTTTCTGCTTATCTGCACAGGTATTTCACTTCCAGTTAGTCAATGATATATAGGATATAGAAGAGATACAGGATATAAAAAAGTCACTGTGCCTTCAAATACATCAGTAAACATATTATTTTTTTCTACTATAAAATAACTTCATTTTTATAATCTTATTTTAATTGCTCAATATTTACATCAGGTATGCGTTTTCACTTGAGGTGTTATACATTGATTTTACAGCCATTTAGATGCTTGCCATGTACCATACAAATTCATTATATACTCAGTAGATTTAAGGCTTAAGGTTTAAGATATAAGTTAAGTATGCATACTGAGGGTTGTGGATATTGAGAGTAATCTAAATTTAGGCTAAGCTTTTGTATAACTGGGCAAGTAAATGTATTTAAGGGTCAAAATATTAACTCAGTAGTGTTTCATTTGTCAGTTATCTGATTCATTGCTCATTTCATATACAAACTGATTGTGTGCCTCACTTCTGTGGTTTGATCTAATGAATAAATCAGCAGACTACTATGGGACACACAATATAAATATTCATTTCCCTTGAAATTTATCTGGTACTTCAATCATTTGGTGCATTTGAAATACCTGGTTCTAGAGCATACATATTTCAAAATTTTTTTAAAAAATTTGTTTTATTTAAATTTGAAACAAGCTTGTTTTGCATGTCACTCCCAGTTCCCGCACCTTCTTGTCCTCTCTGTTCACCCCATCAACCCCCATCCTATACCCTTTCTGCTCCACAGGGAGAGTGAGGCCTTCCATGGTGAGTCTTCAAAGTCTGTCATATCATTTGGAGCAGGGCCCAGGTATTCCCATGTGTGTCTAGGCTGAGAGTGTATTCCTCTATGTGGAATGGGCTCCCAAAGTCCATTCATGCACTAAGGATAAATACTGATCCATTTCCAGAGGCACCATAGACTGCCTAGTCCTCCCAACTAACACCCACATTCAGGGGGTCTGGATGATCTTATGCTGGTTTCCAAGCTATCAGGCTGGAGTCCATGAGCTCCCCTTGTTCAGGTCAGCAGTTTCTTTGGGTTTTCCTAGCTTGGTCTTGACCCCTTGCTCATCACTCCTTCCTTTCTGCAGATGGATTCCAGGAATTCATCTCAGTGTTTACTTAAGAAATACATTGACTATTATTCTGAATTAATTAAGAACAAGATAACATTTTATTTTCTGTTAACCATAAATTAACCTAAAATATACCACCAAATTACCAACCATGTTTTATTTATAAAGTGGTTGCTAGAACAATTGCATGCAAATAAAATATGTCAGATAAAAATTTGGTACTAATTCCCTATAAAATGTATGTTTGGTTTCTTTTTAAATTAACATTTCCATTTTATCCTAGGTAAATCTAATGCAATTCATGCACAAAATATCCAAGAGATCTGGGACACTATTAAAGACTAAATCTACAAATAAAAGGAAGAGGGAAAAGAGAAGAAACCTAGGTCAAATGCACAGAACATACTTTCAACAAAATCATTAAAGTAAATCATTCATAACCTGAATTGAAGATGCCTATGATGATACCAGAAGCAAACAGAACCAGAAAGGGACTGGACCAGAATATAAATCCCAGTTGACCCATAATAATCTAGACACTAAAGGTAAGATGATAGAAGGAACATTAAAAGCTAAAAGGGGAAAAAGTAAGTGAAATAGTAAAGGCAGATACACTAGAATAGACCTTACTTTTTAATTGGAGGATACAAATGCCAGAAAGACATGGATACTGTTCTACAAATTTTAAGAGACTACAGTTGTTCACCCCAGCTACCACAACAAACAAAGCATTTCAATCAGAAAAGTGAAATTTCAAAAAATTCTTGGGAAATCCATTTTAAGCAGTACTTGTCTACAAATCAAACTACAAAGAAGGCTCTAGAAGAAAAACTTCAACACGAAGAGCTTAAATACACAAAAGAAAACACAATAAATAAATAATTGCGACAATTAACCCAAAAGATGGGGAAAAGTGTGCTCCCACTTGCTCAGTTCAACTGTTTCTGGGGTTTCCCCAGCCTGGTCTTGACCCTTTTGCTCATCACTGCTCCCTCTCTGAAACTGGTTTGTCTCAGTGCTTAGTTGTGAGTTTCTGCTTCTGCTTCCATCAGCTACTAAATGGCTCTAGGCTCTAGGATAGCCTATAAGGTAGTCATCAATCTCATTATAGGAGAAGGACATTTAAAATACCCTCTCTTCTATTGCTTAGATTCTTAGTTGGGGTCATCCTCATAGATTTCTGGACATATCCCTAGTGCAAGATTTCTCTTTAAACCTATAATGGCCCCCTCTGTTAAGGACTCTTTTTATTCATACTTTTTTATATCATTAGTATTAGGTTTTACCCTAGGTCTTTGCACCATCTATTCTTGAGTAACCACACAGTGTTGGGTATAGGCTCCTTCTCATGGAGTGGGCTATAAATCATGTGTTGGCCACTCCTTTGTTTTGCATCACCATTTCCCTAGAATACCTTATAGTCAGAAATACTTGTAGGTCAGAGGTTTTGTGCTTGCTTTGCAGTTTAGTTTTCTGTTTTGGTAGCCTGCAGAGTACCTGCTTACACACTAGAATGTAGGGGCAAAGGCTTCATGCAGGGATGAAGCATGTTGGATGTCTCCAGGTTCAATGAGTTGTGTGGGTTTTTGTTCAGAAATATGATCTATCTATCACTTTCCTGCAGCACCATTCACCTGAGTAGGTTGCAGAGTTCTATGGCCAACAATTCAACTCAGTACAACCCAGTTCTGCTATTAGAAGCCTCATTTGGTGACAATAAATGGCAAGTTTAGAAAGTATCACCCATTTTTAGGAAAAATCTGTAGGATCACCTTCATATGTTTAAAAGTTTCCATTGCACTAAGTTTCAATATCATCAATACCTTCAATTCCAGGTGTGTCTCCCTGGGTGCACTCCCTCTACCCTATCTTACTAACTGATCCTCTCTTTGCTGTCGCCACATGCCACCAGGCAGCCTATAATGATCTATTCTGTTTTTTTTTTCTCTCAGGGAGATTCTTATGCCAGAGATCCTTTATAATTACCTAGCATTTCTGGATCTATGGATTATAAATTGGTTATCATTTATTTGTGGCTAATATTCACATATAAGTAAATATAAACTTTTATTTTTCAGGGTCTGGGATACCTCAATCAGGATGATTATCTCTCAGGATTATTACCTCCATCTATTAGTCTGCAAATTTTATGATGCCATTATTTCAGCATCTGAGTGAGTCTTCATTGTGTAAATTAACCATATTTTCTTTATTCATTCTTCTGTAGAGTGACATCTAGACTTTTTTTTCAAATTTCTGGCTATAATGGACTACAGAAAAAGAACATTCTTGAACAAGCATCCTTGTGGCAGGATGGAGTATTCTTTGGGCATATGTTGAGGAATGGTATAGCTGGGTTTTGAGGTAAATTGATGTTTGCACCTTACCAGCAATGGCTATGTATATTCCATTTATTCCACATTCTCATCTGCATGAGTTGTCACTTGTATTGCTAATCGTAATAAGTCTACCAGATTTTGAATCTCATAAGTACCCGTTTATTAATTGATCTTAGTGCCTTTTCTATGTTCTTTTCAAGAAGTTTCCTTGTGTGCTAATGTTTTTAAGGTTATTTCCCACTTTATTTTCTGTCAGGTTCAGTGTGTTTGTTTTTTGGAGAATTTACCTCATTTGGCCTGGCTTGGCTCTATTTACAAAAGATTTTGTTATACAAGTCGTTTACTTGATTGGTAAGATTGCCTCAATACACAGTATCTGAAGTTATTTTGAATGATATTGTTTACTTGATTTCTTTCTCAGCCTATTTGTCATTTGTATATATGAAGGGTACTGATTTTTTTTTTCGTTATTCTAGGATCAAGTTACTTTGTTGACAGTGTTGATCAGTTGTAGGAATTTCCTGGTGGACTTCATCACAAATATATTTTCAAAGTTTTTGAATTAAAAAAAAAGATACTTTAATTCTTTTCTTTCCCAATTTGATCTCCTTCCTTTGTCTTACTGCTTGTGCTAGGACTTCCTATATTTTGAATAGATATGGAGAGAGTGTACATCCTTGCCTTAGTCCTGATTTTAGTAGAATTGTTTGGGGCTATTCTCCTTTTAATTTGATGCCAGCTATATTTTCTGCAAACTGCCTTCTTTTATGGTTAAGGATGTTCCTTGAATCCCTAATATCTCCAGGACTTATATTATGAAGGGGTTTTGGTTTTCACAAAGGGATTTATCTAAATCTAGTGAGATGACCCTGGGTCTTTTTCTTGTAGTTTGTATGGTGGATCACATTTATTGACTTTTATATATTGACCTGTCCTTGCTCATTTGGGATGAAGCCTATTTTATCATGGTGGATGATGTTCTCAATGTGTTTTGGATTTAGTTTGAAAATATTTTAAAAACTAGTATACTCAGGAGTATACTCATGACAGAAACTGCTTCGTAATTTATTTATTTTTGTTAAGTTTTATGTAATTTGGATCTCAGGTTAATTATGGACTGAGATAAAGAATTGAACAATCTTTTTCTGATCTATTTCATGGACATTTTGAGGAGAATTAGAGTTAACTCTTCTTTGAAAGTCTGGTAGAATTCTGAAATAAAAGCTTCTAGCCCTGCCCCCTACCCCTTGAGACTATTAAAGACTTTTTTATTTCACTAGGGGATATAGGTCTATTTACATTGCTTTTCTGTTCTTGATTTAATTTGGGAAGTGGTACTTATCAAGAAAATTATTTGCTTCTTTTATATTTTCTGCTTTGGTGGTATACAGGATTTATTTATTTATTTATTTATTTAGTTATTTATTTATTGTATGGCCTAATGATTCTCTGGATTTTTCTTAGTGTCTGTTGTTATGTCTCCATCTTCCTGTCTGATTTTGTTACTTTTGACATTTTTCTCATCCTATTAATTAGTTCGTATAAGAGTTTGCCTGTCATGTTGATATTCTTGAAGAAACAAGTCTTTTTTTCAATTCTCTTTTATTGATTTAAGCCCATAATTTGATGATTTATGATCCACTCATCTTGAATGTAATTATTATTATTATTTATAATTATTATTATTATTTGGTTATAGAGTTTTCAGGTATTCTGTTACATTGCCAAGAAGATATTTCTTTGGCCCACTAGACTTTCTGTTTATGTGTTTATTTTGTGTTGTTTGTTCTTTCGATTTTGATGATCTGATGTTATCCATCCCCAGTGTTTTCATGGGTGTAGGTAACTTCCTTACTTTGGAGTTTTTCTTTTGGAGTATTCCATTGAGCCATATTTGTAAGTGAATATTGTTTAAATTTGGTATTATCATGGAATATCTAATTTTTTTCTAACTATGGTGAATGAAAGATTTCTGGCTGTAGTATGTGAGCTGTCATCTGTGGTCTCATAAAGTTGGCAGTACATTTGTTCAAGGCTTTCTGGCTTTTGAAGTCTCCATTTAGAAGTCAATTGTAATTCTAACATATCATCCTTTATGTTACTTGGTATTTTCCCCTTTCACCCTTTAATATTTTTCTTTATGTGTGTACATTTAATATTTTGACTATGTGGCAAATGGTCTCTCTTTTCTGAACTAATCCATTTGGTGTTTTGTATGTGCCTTTGACATTTACAGGCATCATGTTCTTTAATTTAGGAAAATTATCTTTTATGGTTTTGTCAAAATATTTTCTGGGTTTTTAAGCTGGGAGAGGGGATTCTTCTCTTACCTCTATTCCCATTATTATTAAGTTTGGTGTGTTCATATTGTCTGAAATTTCATGTCTGTTATTTTTTGTTTGTTTGTTTTTTACATTATCTTTGATCTATGCATGGATTCTTTCTATTTTATCAAAACCTGCAATTCTGTCTTTCATCTTTTGTATTCTATTGCCTCAGTAGTTACAATTTGAATACTTATTTTTTTTCCATTTCCAGAAATCCTTCAGTTGTGTTGGAATATTCTGGGCCTTCTGTGGTAAGATCCTAAAGCTCTATAAGAGACATATTGCCCTACTTTTACTTTTATGCTAGCATCTGTGCATCTTGTATTCTGTTGATCATAGGTTTAGGTGCTAATTTCTGGATGTGTCTTTTTTAGGTGATTGTTTTATTTTTTGGTATCTTTCTTTTCTGGGTGTGATGGTTATGTATTGCTTGCTTTTCTGGCCTGCTCAGATAGTATGTCCAAAGGCAATGACTGCTGGTACTAGAAGTTGTGATACTGGAATGACTTCTGGGAAGGAATGTTGGGAGAGAAAGTATATGTAAACTTCAGAAGTGGGGTCAGAGTGGAAGAGGAGGCCACAGCAGGTTTATAGGTGCAGAGATGTTGGTTAGACTGGGTACTGGGTAATTTGGATCTGCAGGCCAGAAAGAGAGCTGTGGTCCTCTTTCAGCCTACTTGTTGCCCTGGGAGGAGAAGCCCTTGGGTTACCAGTGGGTGCTTCCTCTGTTTTGGGGCTTGGATAAAGTAACAAATAGAGAAGGAAAGTTAGAAATGAGTGATCTGTGAGATCCATGGAGATGCCAACAAGAATGAGAGTCCACCACAGGTGTTCTGCTCTATTGCTGAGGATGAGACTGTGGGATTAAATCGGTCATGACAGAGGGAGAAGAAATCTCAGGCAGCCTACCTGATATTCTGGCAGGCACAGATTGTGTTTTCAGGGGGATGCCTTCTAGAGTTAGGGGCTGAGGAACAGTAAAGAGTGGGGTAGAAAATTTAGGAAGGAATGTCTTAGGGACATATAGCAGATGTGGGCATGCAGAAAGGAAATCTGCAGCTCATTTTCAGTTGCAGGAATTGGGATAGTACAAGGATTGGATTGCAGTGAATGGTGAATAACTTCACTTGGTTTACCTGTTTCCCTGTTCTGCTCAGCTGGTGTGTTACCAGTGAGTGCCTCTTGTTGTAGGAGGTTACGATAATAAGATGAACTGGGGAAAGGAGGCATTGTGGAAAAAAACTTGTGGTCTTTATGGAGATGGGAACAAAAAGGAAAGCTAGATGTCAGCAAAAGAAGTGAGGATGAGACTAAGGAGCAAAAGTAGCTATAGGAGTCAACATTATTGAAGTCTCATCAACTAAATATGTATAGAATACTTAAAGCCAACATCATTAATAATTTTATACTTTGTGTTAACTGTTTATTTTTATATTTGAGAAGTCTTGATATACCCACAAAAGGATTATGCTTTCTTTGAATGATATTGTTTGCTGCTGTTATTAGTTTACCAGGCACTCTTCTCTGTAGTTTCTGATGTCATCAAGGGCAGAAATGATGCACTCCTTATTTTTTCTACCCTGTCCTTTCATGACATTCAATAAACATTTGATGATTGAAACTTTGAGTATCTAATGAGTCCTAGAAAAGGCTGTATTTGTGACAGAAATGTACTGAATTTCCACAATTGTGCTAGCAATCAACATCTAAATTGTAAAATGCTTCTGCCTCTTGTGAACTAATTTTTATTCCAAATATATTCAAAGGATCATGGTATGTTTATGAGAAATTACTTCTGTCCATTTCTGGTGTGTTGATCTAAGAGAAAATAATCTTTGCATTCTTAAATATATACTGAAGCCTTCACCCTGAGTTTTGTTGCAAAAGAAAAAAAAAACAATCTCTGCACTCTTCAATTAATAGCACTGGCTTTTGATTAACATTCCCCATGTAGTTCTCCTATGGGAGTTCCTGGTAGTGGGATGTTGAGTTGAAATTTACTTTGAGGATAGGAAGGCCTGGATGCCACAAACATGCAAACAGACTGGACAACTTGTGGAGAATGAATAAGAAATGAAGTCAATTTTTAGACCAGTATTATTTAGTTTTATCCTAGTAATCTAGGCTATCGAGTCTGTCATGTTGAGTCAACCAGGCAGTGTCTACAATTCATTCCATCTTGCAGAATGTGACAAAATAGAAACTATAAAAGGCCTTGTAATATAGTAGTTGCCAAGAACATAGAATAATGTTGGCTAAACCTAAAGACATTAAAAAGTCACTTGACATAATAAAGCCTGAGATCTATGGTGCTAACAATTCATAAGTAATTAATGTGTAGCACTAATAAAATTCCATATGCCCATGGCAATTGTAGGACAACAAACATTCCCTCTTAAAAACTTCTTTATGACTAGAATTTATCACATATTTCATGATATCAGCATGTAGGAATACAAAATATTTTTCATTGGTATAATTGAGGTGCTATTTCATAAAAATATAAAAATGAAAACAATACACATGTGCTATAGTGAGCACAATGGCCAAGTCTAGAATGTGAGTGCTTCTCTCCACATGAATTTGTCTCCATGAACAGAAATGGAAGGCTGTGTCTCATAGACCCACTTACTTTGCCATCAATTTTTCTTCTTTTTCTATTTAAAGTAGTAAGCAAATCAGAGAATGTGATATTAACAGCCATTTCTGGAATAAAATTTTATATATCCATTTCTATACTGTAACATATTTTTTTCTTCTGTCACCTCAGGACACATGGTATTTAAATGTTCTTTAAGAATTTTTCAGAAAAATCTTTGGAAATAGTTGTTTAACTGAACTAAGTCATAATACTTGGGACATAAAATAGAGGAAAGCAGTGAAGATAAAATTAAATTTATGAGCTGGTAGCCAATGGTCATAGTGTATGTTAATTAGACTAATTGTGAAACTGTACTTCCCAATGAATGGGAATTCAATAGAAATATATGTGCACTGTTATACAATATACAGCTATGGCAGATATTAAAAATATTTCCACTACATTTGTGCATCTGATGTGAAAATACAAGTGATCTCTATATTAAATTCCACCATACTTTACTTCCTCAGAGAATCTCTGTTTATAAAATATATTCTAAAATTGAGGTGTTTTATATACTACATGCAGAAATAGATACTTAAACACTGACACTAAATGGGGAAAGTTACATTTGGCTCACAGGTGTGAAAGAGTTTCTAGAAAGTAGATTTGGCTTATAAAATGATAATAAAGGTTATGTAGGAAAAATCATTGTGTAGTAATGGTTTTAGAAAGGAAGAGGTAAAATCTATTGATGGGATAAGTATGTGACTCTCCTATTTAAAATCTTATATTTCATTATGAGTTTCATCTACTTCATGTGCAATCAAATATATTCAACATACATTCCTATATTAAAGTAAATAATCAATAAATTTTTCATAAACATGGATTTGAATATTTGGATCATTTCATATATAGAAATTATTGTTCTCTTGAACTGTTTTTCATTTGAAAATGAAAAATTAGGACTGTAGTCTTTGCTGTATGTCAAATATCCTCTTATGAGTGACTATATACCACATTTGTCTTTCTGTGCCTGGGTCACATCACTCAGGATGTTTCCTTCTAGTTCCATCCATTTGCCTTCAGATTTCAATATTTCATTGCTTTCTTTTCCCACCAAGTAGTACTCCATTATAAAAAATATACCACATTTTCTGTATCCATTCTTCAGTTGAGTGGTATTTAGGTTGCTTCCAGGTTCTGGCTATTCCTAATAATGCTGCTATGAACATAATTGAACAGATGCCCATTTGGTATAAATGTGCATTATTTGTGAATATGCCTAAGAGTGGAATTGCTGAATATTGAGGTAGACTGATTCCCATTTTCCTGAGTAACCACCATATTCAGTTCCAAAGTGGCTTGTACGAGTTTGCACTCCCACCAACAGTGGAGGAGTGTACCCCGTTCTTCAAATTCTCTACAGCATAAAATGTCATTGTTGTTTTTGATTTTAGCCATTTTGAAAGGAGTAAGATGGTGTCTCAATGTTGTCTTGATTTGCATTGCATTTCCCTGATGGCTAAGGATATTGACCAATTACTTAAGGGTCTTTCATTTGTTTTAGATTCCCCTATTAAGAATTCTCTATTTAGTTTCATACCACAATTTTTAATTGGATTATTTAGTGTTTTGGTAATAGTTTTTGAGTTCTTTCCATATATGAGAAATCAGCCCTCAGTCAGATGTGGGTATGTTGAAGATCTTTTCTCATGCTGTGGGTGGCTGGTTTGTCTTTTTTTTATCCCACTTTTTAAAAATTTATTTTTCTTACTGTACATATCATCCTACTTCCCTCTCCCTCCTTCCTCCCCTTTCTCCCACCCTCCCATGCCTCTCAGCCACCTCCCATCCATTTTCCCCACCCATTCCATATGTAGAGTGATGCCTTCCTGGAGGGGTCATATAAATCTGTCAAGTCATTTAGAGTAGGGAGTAGGCCCTCACTCCTGCCTCTAGGTTAAGGGAATATCCCTCCATAGGGAATGCTTTCCCAACGTCCTTTTGTGCACCAGGGATACATCTAGGTTGCACTGTCAGAGGTCCCTTAGATTGCCTTGGCCTTCTAACTGAGACCCATGTTGAGGGGGTCTGGTCAGTCTAATGCTGGATTCCCAGTTATCAGTCTGGGGGCCAATTACTTCCTCCTTGTTCAGGTCAACGGTCTCTGTGGGTTTCTGTAGCCTGGTCTTATTCTCCCTCTCTGCATCTGGATTCAAGATAGGCTCAGTGTTTAGTTGTGGGTGTTCGCTTCTGTTTCCATCAGCTACTAGATGAGGGCTCCATGATGTGGATAAGTTAGTCGTAAAGCTCATTATCAGGGAAGGGCATTTCCACTGTTGCTCAAATTGTTAGGTGGGGTCAGTCTTGTAGGTCCTTGGACATTTCTTTAGGTTTAGTTTTCTCTTCAAACCTATAATGGCTCTCTGTTTTATGGTATCTCTCTTTCTCTCTCTTCCTCTCTCTCTCTTTCTCATGCTGTCCCTCTCTTCTCTTTCTCTCTTTTCACAAGTCTATTCCCCCCCCCATGACTTAATCTTCCTAGTCCCACATGCTTTACTCTTCTCCTCTTCTCTTTCTCATAGCTCCCTTTCCACTAACTGTCTTCCCCCCACTCCCAATATGCTCAGGAGATCTTGTCCCTTTCCCCCTCTGTGAGGGACCTTGGATGAATCTCTTAGAATCCTCCTTGTATCTTAGTTTCTCTGGCAGTATGAATTATAGGCTGGTAATCCTTTTCCCTATGTCTAAATTCCATATATGAGTGACTATATACATTTTCCTATTTTTGTGACTGGGTCTCCTCTTCAGGATGGTTTCTTCAAGTTCCATCCATTTGCCTGCAAATTTCAAGGTTCAATTTTTATTCCTCTGTGGAGTAGTATTCCATTGTGTAAAGGTTCTACATCTTCTTTATCCATTCTTCAGTTAAGAGGCATCTAGTTTGATACCAGGTTCTTGCTATTACAAATAATGCTGCTACCAACATAGTTGAGCACATGTTTTTGTTGCATGAATGTGGATCATTTGGGTTATGCTCAAGGGTGGGATTGCCAGGTCATGTGGTAGACTGATTCCCATTTTCTGGAGGAACCGCCATACTGATCTCCAAAATGGCTGTACAAGTTTGTACCCCCACCAGCAGTGGAGGAGTGTTCCCTTTTCTTCACATCCTCTCTAGCATAAGTTGTCATTAGTGTTTCTAATTTAGACATTCTGGCAGGAGTAAGATGGTATCTCAAAGTTGTTTGATTTGCATTTCCCTGATTTGCTAAGGATGTTGCGTGCTTTCTTAAATGTCTTTCAGCTTTTATGATTTCCTCTATTGAGAAATCTATCTTCAGTTCTGTACCCCATTTTTTAATAGGTTATTTCTTTCAGGGATCATTTCTATAGTGAGCTGGTTTGTCTTGTTGACTGTGTCCTTTGCTTTACACAACCCAAAAGAAGCTGGGAAACAAGGAGGACCCTAAGAGAGACATATGGTCCCCTGGAGAAGGGAAAAGGGAAAAGATCTCCAAATGGGGGGGATGGGGAATGAGGAAGGAGAAATAGGAGGGGAGAAGGAAGGGAAGAGAATATGAGGAATCAGGAATATTGACTTGGGTTAGAATAGAGAAGGAGAACACAAAAAGAGATACCTTAATACAGGGAGCCATTATAAGTTTAAAGAGAAATCTGGTACTACAGAAATGTCAGGGATCCACAAGGATGACCCCAACTAAGAATCTAAGCAAGTGGAGAGAATACCTTAAATGCCCTTCCTATAATGATGCCCTAAGTGCCATCATAAAGTTTTCGTCCAATAGCTGATGCTAAAGCAAGCACTGAGCTCAACTCCTGGTTTCCAGTTATAGAGAAGAAAGTGTGATGAGCAAAGGGGTCAAGACCATGCTGGGATAAAACCACAGAAATAGCTGACCTGAACACGTGGAATTACAGACACCCCAGTCTGACATCTGGATACCAGCAAAGGAGGGAACCAGGCTGCCTGAACTTGCATGTTCATTGGGAGTCTTGGGTAGTCTATGGGACTCTGACAGTGGAGTAAGTATTTATCCTTAGTGTAGCAATGGGCTTTGGGAGCCCATTTTTTATGTAGTCATACTCTCTTAGTCCAGATACATGGGGCAGGACCTAGGTCTTGCCCCAAATGAAGTGTCAGACTCTGACCATCCTTCATGGGATGGGGCATTGGTGGGGGACATGGCAGGATGAGAGGGAGTGGGAACTTGAATTAATATGTAAAATAGGAGTGTGCTTAATTTATCTAAAATTTATTTTAGAAAAAAGGTAAAGAAAAAAATAGCTGAAAAGAAAGGAAAGTTTCAAATAATATAGTATTAATTAATACAATGCAATAAAATCAAATGCCTTATATTATTTGGCAGACTTTAAATTCAGCCTTTAAAGTCAGACTTTAAAGACTTTAAAGTCAGAGTAGACTTTAAATTTTACTTGTATGTTTATATGTTAGATATAATATAAAGACATTTAAATCATGTAAGATGAGATCTTTGAATAGATACCAGTTTCAAAACTATATATTTTATAATATATAATATATTTATATAATAAATATAATACATAATATGTCAAAATACAAAGCTTGAACTCTATGAATTAATTGATATGCTCAGTTTAGTAAAATCATAGTTCATAAACATATTTATTGTTTGTATTTCTATTGGTAAATTTAATAACTATGACATATTTACCATAAATATATCGTTTTACTATTTACTTAGCCATGCCTTTATGCAAAAACTGGTAAACATATTATTTTTAGCATTCTTCCTTGATATGACACATGTCTGTTACTTTTTTAGTGAAATTAAGAATAGTGAGTTTTCAGAGATATACTATTACATAATTCCCACCAACTTTTGTGTCCAATTCATAACGCATAGATTGCAACCAGAAATAAATGTGCTAGTGACTCTTTAGAGTAACATATTTCTAAGAAAGCAGTATAAGAAGTAATTGTAAAATCTGGAAATCAGAAAAGAAAGGAGATGAACGCTAATTATCCAGAGCAGTAATATAGGTGGAACACTTAATAAAATTAGTGAATGACAAGAGCAGTGAGAAGCTAAAATGAGGGGAGTGAATTGCATGAACATTTGTAGAAAGTAAACTTAGAACTTAACACTATCATATATAATGTTGGAAGCGAAAGTTATGTTCTAGTGGGAACTCGAAAATTCTGACAATAAGAATGTTTGGAATTCAGTATTAGCCAAGAAACATTTAACACTGTCTATATGATCCATTTGCTTTATGATACTTCTGTCAGGTAAGGTATTGTTGAAAAGTGATATTGGGCTTCATTAAAATACAGTAGATAAGACAGATCATCAGATATCTGGTAAGAGCTTATAATTAGAAAAGCAAACAGTTCCAACAGAAAGATAAATACATGTATAAGATACAGGGAGCAAAAGTGAACTCCATGGATACAAAGAAGTTCATAAAGAACAGGGTTATTAAAGTAGTAGTTCTAGGTTCTCCACAAATATAACACCCATGACTTCACAAGTAGTCAGCTAGGTTTTCAGTATCAGTTATAAATATAATTAGAGGTATATAATTAGTGGCCAAGTTATACAGGCCACTACCACACCAGTACTATTACTGTGGCATGGAAATTCATTGTAATGGTTCATATATTCCTTTTCAATGAAGTATATTCTTTATCACTAGTTCTATATGTATAGTTTTCTCCTAATTATATTAAATGCAAATGACAAAAAATGCATTGGTAAGAATTATTTTACTTTTAGATGATATGTTTATCTGTTCAATTTTTAAATGAATATGTATGTGTGGAATGGATGTGAACATTTTGACAGGTATATGTGGAAGCCAGAGAACAATTTGAGAGACTCAGTGGTAGTTTTCTAGCATGTGACTTCTAAGGACTGAATTTGTTATCAGTTATTATGGAAATCACCTTTATTGGTTTCTTGTATTGAAGGACAAAAGAGAAAAGTTAATGAAGGAGTGACCTGGAAACCAATATCTGTTCCTTGGAATTTGCTAACATCCTCTCACAAGGCCCTGAGATAACAAAAATTCACACTGCCCCTCCTTTCCTGTGAGTCAACAGGTGGTAAATAGGGTTGTTAAGAAACAAAGAGATAGCTGCAACTCCGGTATGCCCAGACAAAATTAATTAGCACACCCTGAGGCCCTAAGGTCTGTTGACCCTAATAGCAGACCATCAGGCCTCTAAGGGTCATGTACTCAATGGACAGAGGGTCCCATCCCCTCACTAAGCTTTGGGTTTGCCTTTAAAAACACCTGTGCCCAGGGAAGGGGGCTTCTCTCTAGCCTGCGTGCTGGAGGAGCCCGTTTGTGCAAACGTTTCCTGTTCATTAAAGCCTCTTGCGTTTTGTAGCAACTGGACTGGACATTGAGTTATTGGGGTATCGACCGAAACTGGAAGACTCCTCATTCTTAGGGTCTTACAGTATCTCTGGATCTAGAGCCATTCTATTAATAATTTTAGAAATTATATTAATAAAGTCTCACCACCATGACTGGCTAAGCATGTTCTGTACAAGGAAAACAATAACAGACATGCAAAAGTGGATCTGTAAAAGCCCATCATGTTTCAACTCAAGGCATAATACAAAACAAGAAAAACAAATGGACAGTTTAAAGGAGAAAGCAAAACATTATCATTATAATATGATCTCAAAAATTTAACAAAATGTTTTAAAAAAATAAGTAAAGAAAGCTGAAAGAGAAGAAAAACCATTTTCCTCAGAGAAAAGGACACCAATTGGTTATTCAACATCAAATGTTCAGCCCTTCAGAAAGGTCCATTCAAGTTACATTATACATATATCATATATCAAAAATTAAGAATAAGAGGCTATGAATTTGAAATAGTTGGTGGGTGGGTATATGGGAAGTCTTGGAGAGAAAAAAAATTAGGCAAATTATGTAATTATATTACAATTTCAAAATACATAAAATGTGTCAAACATTGAATACAAAGTAGAAGACAGTAAAATATCCAAATTTAATAAGGACTAGAAGTTTAATTTATTTTAATTTCAGGAGGAATAAAAGATGAAGGGTAGAGAAGGGATAACGAGCAAAGAGAAGGGGGGGATTTTGGAATTGAATTGAATTTTAAACCTAGCTAGGAAAT
Organism: Phodopus roborovskii; assembly: GCF_943737965.1. Taxonomy (NCBI): domain Eukaryota; kingdom Metazoa; phylum Chordata; class Mammalia; order Rodentia; family Cricetidae; genus Phodopus; species Phodopus roborovskii. Next base: position 9,186,160 of record NW_026126540.1, on the reverse strand, counting down.
TTGGAAAAATAAGTGTTTGTAGCTATAACACACTAATATAAAGAAACCTCATCATAATTATCTTCATTACCTTTACTCTGGGTTTGGTCACATTAATCTACAAGGAGGATGAAAATTATGGGAACTTACACAGAACCATAAACTCACATGAAAATAAAAACCATCAAATGGATGCAGGTAATCTGACAAACCCAAGTGAGTGTGGTAGGATTGTGTCAGTCTCAAATTCTTATGTGATGCAATGAATATGTGTAGCAAGTGCACAACAAAGTATAGGGTTGCAATTTCTGAACTTCCTTTTTTACTTCTTTTTTACTGAGAATCAAGCTCAATATTTTAAATAATAAAAAGCTAAAATGTATCAGTTGTTAAGCTTCTAATAAACAATAAGGTACTCACTCTGATGTCTTTAAGTTCCCCATCTGTAATTTGTACTATTTAGCCCATGTTAGTAAATTCTCATCGCCCTGAAAGTAATTATATTTCATAACTCAAAATTAATACATATTTATTACTCAAAAGTCAATATAAATACATAAAATACTTTTATGTATTGCTGTGATTGTGTGTCTTAGTTACCAAAAAAATAATTTGGATTAAATACTTTTTCTCATTGAGGTAACAATATTAGAAATAGAAAAACAATACAACCATTTCAAGGATTATGAGGTATGTGGTTTATTCACTAGGGAACAGTAATATGAGAAAGTAGGGTTTCAGAAGGTAGTGAGGGGGGTGCATAGCCATATCTAGGCTGTTGGGAATGCTTGTACACTAAACATAGAAAGACAAAAGTATCTAATCATAGCAAGTTCATGTATTTGGTTATGTATTGTACATGACATTATTTCATCATACAACACCTACCCATGAAGAAATGAAGATATTCTAATGTGACTCTGTGATACCTCCATTAATCAACCACACTATTGAAAAGGCAGATACCCAATGAATTGAAATCTTTCCAGAACTCACAGCAGCAGAAAGAAAAGGCTTCTGAAAAAACTATTGCAAATAATCCTTATAACTCAGACCTTATAATCCTCAGGCCATGCTGAGGAAGAGAGTATAGCTGAAGCAGTAATGTGTCAGTGATAGGGACGAGCTATACTTAATAAGGGCTACTTATTTATAAATTTATATAGACCCATGATTAAACTAAACCCAATGTCATCACCCAAAAGATAGAAGATGTATTTGGGGCTTCCCAATTGTTCTTCTAATATGGTCACACTCTTTTCTGTTCTTTGTTATTACTTATCCATATAATTATCACAGTGAAGGAGTCTAGCTTGTTAAGGCTATCAAGAATGAGACCGTGACCCAACTGCTCCAGTAACAGTATTGTAACTGAATATTTCAGTCCCATTGATATTCAAAAAAGCTGCGTAATTTTTAGACACCATGCTGGAAAGTGAGAGCTTTATTGGCAATAAGCCAGCATGTTGGAAGATGAGAACTTAAGCAGCACCTTATTTAAAAACAAGCATCATCTTGTTTATATGTAGCAAGCACAATTTTTTCTTCAGGATTGGAGAGGTGTGGCTATCACCAGTTTAGTTGCATGTATGTCTGTCTAATGCCAAGCTTTCTCTTGTCCTTCAGGCACCAGAGAGGTTGGGATCTGTAAACATAAAGAAAAGTCAGGAATTACTAACAATGCAGAGCATCATTAGGATCCAAAAAGCATCATTATCCCAAGAACAGTGGATGATACAGCAAAGCACATTTCACCCAGAGTACAAGGGAGAACAGCTGTCTTAGACAAGCAGCAGGAGTTGTCTGGAAAGCAGATGCCAGCAAAAAAGACAATTCTGATTATCATTTCTGATTATCATAGAGTAATAAGTTTAGTCTATCTAAACTAAAATGCCAAGCAATTAAATGTGAAATAATAATAATAATAATAATAATAATAATAATAATAATAATAATAATAATAAAAGGCAAGATGGCTTATTTGGTACACTGCTTGCCAAACAAGCATGAGAAATTGAGTTAAGGTCCCTAAAATGCTAGCATGAGATTGCTGATATCTATCTTCATATTGTCATTTAACATGTTTTTAAATTTCAAATCTATTTCATACTATACCTTGCAGAAATGTCAAAATTGAGTATAATGCAATAGAAATTGAAGTTAATGAGGAGAAAATAGGCAAGATAACATCAGCTATGTAAAAGAGCAGAATCTTTACCTAAACTGTTGTGTTGTTTACTTAAAGTTTTACCAGATGAGTTAATACTTACTGTAGATACTTAAAACAATTACAGCAACTGAAGATTAACATAACTAATATGATGCTCATGGAGTATATACTTCAGAAAGAGACAATAATTTCTCAGCAAAATAAAATAATTTGTTCCTAGAAAACAAGGCAAAAGAGTTTAATAAATTAACAATAGACTGAATGAAAGATACGTAGTAGGAATCCTGAGAGTCTATAAAAGTTCCTCGGCAAGAGAAGAAAGATAAAAAGGACAGAAATGTTGCAGTGACCTCAGTATTTCTCCATATTGAGTTTTCTTAGCATAATGCTTTTATACACTGGCAAATACATGCACTTGCATGCACACACACATGTACCTACAAACGTGCAACACACACACGTACATGCTTTCCCTCACACACTTTTATAATCATGTTTAATCTGATGCATGCCTCATAATTACTTGTTAACATATAAGAAAGTTAATATATAAGAAAGTTTCAATTCACATGCAGAATATGTAATGTTTAAATTTGGTTAAATAATTGATCTCACATAATTTTCTTATGATGAAATTGCATTTATTTTTAGATTCACTTAATTATTTTTTATAATTTGTTGGCTTAAATTTCATTTTATATTACAGCCATAGTTCTCCCTCCAACCCTCTGTAGTAAGATATCCATTCGGCCAGCACCTGTTTCATGGACCACGCCCTTTGGGGGTGTTTGGACATATGCAGATGTGATCTGTGGGGTCTAGGCCTGGGGTCCCAGACCCCAGCTTGGACATTGGTTGGTTGTGGGGAGCATATGGGACATCCTTGGAGCAGAAACCCAGGTGGTCATCTGCTCCAGGCAACCTATATTTTGTTCCAGAATCTTATTTCCCTTGCAACATTCTGCTGTCAGAAGTGGGATATTGGTAGGAGTTCCGGTTGGCTAAGCCTTTTCTGCATCTTTTTCATCCATGTTCCTGAGTCTGACTCTTGTGTGTGGTCTTCCAAGTGCTTGCAAGGAAGCAGGTAGGAGTCGTCAGACTCATGCTCAGAGGCAATCAGTTCAAAAGTACTCTCTTCACAGATACTGCTGTTGATGTCACCACTGGAGTAATGGTTCAATTTTTGTTGGAATGGAGTAAGGTGGACACACTCTTCCAGATTAAAATCATATGTGTCACTGGAGCCAATAGATGCACTCAAATTGTGGAGTGTACAGTGTACTCATCTTTGACTTTGCTGCCCTTATACCTCAGTGAGAGTTTTGATTTGCATCTCTGGTTGGCTCTTCTTTGCTCTGCTCTTCTTTTTTGTATAAGTTTATGCTTACTTCTCATTTGTTCCGGTTTAGATGCTAAAATGACTTCTTTTGTTTTAGAATTCTTTCCTGGGTATGTCAGTCTAGGGAATCAGGTAACTTAGACCTTGTTCCACAGACAGTCATTTTGTTTAAATTTTCAAGTCTGTGCAGAATTATAGTTAGGTCTCTACACTCACTTCTAACTTCCCAAGATTGTCCAACCCAGTTACTGGCTTCACAGTCCTCCAAAGCAATGGTGTGACTTAGATTGATAAAATTTTCTTTAAATGGCAAAGGAAAGACACAAGACCAATGTAAGATATCATTAGTATACTTGACTTTACCTGAATCAAAATCACTCAATATTGTGCCTGGAGGAATAAGACTTGGTTCTTTAGTTTGGACTAGTCTTTTTCTTCAAGAGCAGTTTGCTGTCAGGTCTTCCCAGAGATGTCACCAATGGTGATGCCACTGCAGGAGACCACTTCTGAGAGATATCCTTTCTGGTTCTGGTCAGTCTCTCCACTTTGTTGGGAAGTTAGCTTATTTTTTACTAGGTATAATTGGCAGGAAAGGTAATAACTTTCTCTTTTCAGCTGAAGGATAACATTTTGGGCTGAACTTCCTGCCTACCCTAGTATTGTTATCTTCCATCTCAGGTCTTTTATAAGGTTGAAGATTAGACTGTCAAAATTATTGTTCCATCAAACAAGGTAGAAATATTAGGTACAAGATTTAAACTTTCCAGCTTTGGACAACTGTATAGTAATCTCTGTTATGTCTTCACCCTAGGAATGGATATATATATTTTTGGCATTTGCTCCTGTCACTGGAAATAGGTGTGTATGTTCTTACTTTTCCTTCTCCCAGACCATACTTTATATTTATTGTGCTTGCATGTAGTTTTGTATCAAGCCTAAATCTTCTCTTTAGACTAAGAAGGGAATTGTAGTGAGATATCCACCCTGCCCACACTTGTTGCACTGATCATGCCCACTGTGGGGAGGAGACAGGGGCAAATGTGAGCTGTAGGGTCTAAGTCTGGGGTCCTGGTTCCCGGTTTGCACTCTTACTTCCTGCTAGGAGAGCATCCGGGGTCATCCTTGGAGCAAGAACCCATGGCGGTCACCTATTTCAGGCATAAGTAATTTCACCCCAAATAAGCATCAATCATCCTATATTGTGTTCCAGAATCTTATTTCCCATGTAATAAACCTCCTCCTACTCCTTCTCCCAACCCCTTTGTCTCCTCCCACAGTCCACCCCCAGTCTATTCAACATCACAGGTAAGGGCTCACATGAGGAGTCAATATAGTCTGGCACAAATAGCTTGGGGCAGGGGCAAACCCCTCTCCCATGCATTAAGGCTGAGCTTGGCATCCCACCATAGAGAATGGGCTACAACCAGCTAGCTCATTTCCCAGCTTTATATTGTGCTCCTACTGGCAGGGGCCCCTTTGATAGTAAAAGCTTCACAACTGTCTTCCACAAAAGGATGTCCTAGTTAAGCCTCCTGAATCTATGAAGCTATCAGTCTAAAGTTCATGAATTTCCATGAGCTTGGTTCAGCTGTCTCTGCAGATTTCTCCATCAGGATCTTGACCTCATTTGAACATATACTGCCTCCTCCCTCTCTTTGACTGGTGGATCTCTGCATCAGGTTCCATTAGTCACTAGATAAAGTCTCTACGATGGTTAGTTGGGGTACTTACCAATGTGATTACAGGGAAGGCCAGTTTCAGCACCCCTTCCACTATTGCTAAGAGTCTTTGTTATCCTTTTAGATTCTTGGGAATTTCTCTAGCACAATGTTTCTCCCTAACCACATAGTGGCTCTCTCTATTAAGATATCTCTTTCATTGCTCTTCCACTCCATAGCCCCATCTTCGAACATTTTGTGCTCTCATGTTCTCATTACCCATCACCTCTCCCTTACTTCCTCAACTGCCTCGAGTTTACCCAGTAGATCTCCTCCCTTACTTCTCTGGAGCTGTGTATTTTAGGCTGTGTGTATGAGTATCTTGCCTGCATGTATGTGTGGGTACTATATGCATTGTCTGTTGCCCAGGAAAGCCAGGGGATGAAATCATAACCCTATGGAACTAGAGTTAAAAACAGTTGTGAGCTATCATATGGCTCTTGGGGGATCTAATCTGAGTCCTTTGCAAGAACAGCAATGGCTGTTTACTGGCAAAACCTTCTCTCCAACAACTGGATGATGACATTTCTAAAGTCATTTAATTTAGCTATCAAAATGTGCAATGCAGAATTATTATCTATAGTCATCAATTTGCACAGTGTCATACTAGGGCAATTTGACCCTCATTATCGGGGTAAATTAGTACCCATATCTTCAAATATTCAGAAAAAAATATAATCTGTCCTTCCTAATAGTTTTGCTGAAATTACAGTTTTAGAATTCTGTAGGAAATCTATCAATATAATATCATTTAAATAAATTACATTACAACATGATGATCAATAAATATAGTCACAACACCCATGGGGTCAAGGTAGGAGGATTTTTAAGAATTTGAGAGTATCTCAGACTACAGTGAAAACCCAGGCTCCAACAAATTAAAAGCTTAGAAAAAGAATTTAGCATGATTACAAACTATTAAAGTACAAAAAAGAACTTTACATTACGGAATATATGGCCTGGCTTGTGTACCTACAGCTTATACTAGTAATTTGCCATTTGAAAAGTCTTTAGTTCTGCTTGTATGTTATTATAGGACCCGATTACCAATCATAAATTAATACTTTTATCAGTACTGTGAATTATACTTGTAACTTAAAATCAGTTGTTCCTTTGTGGACTAACTTTTGCTTTTGCTAATAGCTTAATTTTTTCAATAAATTATGTTTCATAAAGCCCCTAAATTGCATTTCACACTCAGGAGGGCAATGGTACATATATGTTGTTTTTGTATACTTCACTTTTGAAAATAAATGAGAAGGTAAAACTTAGATACTTCAAGCATGTAGAAAAGTAAAAGGATCAAATAGTATTGCTCTCTACCATTGTTGACTGTGTCTCTATCATCAGAAAAACTCCACTGTTCAGACAGGACCAAGCAATTGACATATCAACAGAAAAATCTTCATGGTGTTGAATCAGTCCTCATTCACCTTTGAGAAAGTAATAAATAGAAAGTTTTAATATAAAAATTTGCATATTTTAGTGTGAAAAAGTGATTGTCTTCCTATGTCTTACTGTTAGTAAATCATATTCAATTGATACTAATTAATGGCTAGGAGTTATGAGACTTTAATACCCATGCAAGAAATTAAATAATCATTCTTAACCGTGAAGACAGTCTACACACTTTGTGTTCAATAGCACGTGATTCCTGTGACTATGAAAAGAGTGTAAACACGTTGATATCTACATGAATTCAAATAGGTGACACATAACAAAGCCTTCTTAGAAAAGAGTATTCAAGACTTCACTGTTAGTTGTTATTTTTTTTTAAAATAAAGAGCATTTTATTACACTTGAAACTGTAATATATGAGTGATGTTTGAAAAAATTGAATATTCTTGGAATTTTCAAAATAACTCATTGTAATACATTTTCTCTGCATCAAAAAACTGTCAAGATATTGGAATTGGTATTTAAAGTATAATGAGAACATGATTTAGAAATCATCCTACATCCTATTTAAAAGCATTATCTGTAAAATGTGAACCCTTATATGTAAAAATTCCATTGAATTTAATAAAAAAGATGACCACACATTTTACAAATGACACTATTGAAACAATAGTTTCAATATCAGTTGAGTCCCCTTTGAGGATCATAAGTAAAGAAACTCTTATTTAGAATACTTAGCAAAGGTGGTCATAAAACAGATATTGAAATATTCTAAAGTCAGCTATCCTTTAAAGATTATATTCTCATACTCATTTCATCTATAATTTATCTATAGCAAGAAAAAATAAATAATTTAGTTAAGAATATGTGACGGGAGATGTCATTCTGTAAGTGTTTCTCATACTGGTTCATGAATAAAGCACTGTTGGCCAATGGAAAGCAAGATAGGAGGGACTAGGAGACAATAAGGAAAGAGGAAGTAGTAAGGAAGAATTAACATGGAGAGACTGGGGAGACCAGAAGCCGGTCCCATTCTCTGGTAAGATGAAACCACGTGTAAATACTTAGATTAACAGAAATGGGTTAATACTTAAGACAGAGCTAGCCATAAGAAACTAGTACCTGGCCAACAGTATTATATCAAATTCAGAGTCTCGGCGTGTTAATTGGTGCTGTCGCAGTGGTGGGACAAGACCAGCGGTGGGAGGAAAAACCTTACTCCTTACAAATATGAAATTGTTTTGTGTTTAATATAAAACCAAAAAAAAAAAAAACAAAACATTATTTTTAAACTTAAAAATAGAAATGAGAAATTTGGGGCAGAAATTTATATTCACACTAATACCATTGGTAACAGGATAAATCTTTTAATTCAGTTTCTTGTTGTGCACTTTCAGGAAATGTGGAAGATTTTTTCCCTTAGGTTTTTGAGAATGTCACAGGAACAGAAATATGCCATTTGTAATCTTGAGAAATTGGATTCTGTCACTTGATTTATACATGGAAACAAACTCACTAGTTTTTTTTTTTTTAAATAACTTTTTAACTTAAATTTGAAACAAGCTTGTTTTACATGTCTATCCCAGTTCCCTTACCTTCCCCTTCTACCCTGCCTCCCCACTAAGTCCCGTCCCACCCCCATTCTGCCCCCCAAGGAGGGTGAGGCCTTCCATGGAGAATCTTCAAAGTCTGTCATATCATTTGGACCAGCAACTTGGTCCTCGCCTATATGTCTAGGCTGAGAGAGTATCCTACCTGTAACAATTGGCCATGTGTTAGGTAATGTTTTATAAGTGTTTTAAGGACAAGATGATGTTTGGGGAAGTGGGAAGATGGTGGGAGAGGAAACTGGGATTGGTATGTAAAATAAAATTGTAATAAAAATGAAAAAGGATTTAAAAAAATAGAGATATGTATAAGACTAAAAAGAAGTGCAATCTTATACTTTTGATTTAGAAAATTACTATCCTAGTATGTATTATGATGAATATAATAATTTAAAATTAATTTTTAAAGTAACAATATACAAATTTTATGAATACATAAATTATGTTATAGATGTGAGTAAAACTCTATCAGATATACTATTCATCTTAAATTATATATTATTTACTTTGAAAGAATATAACTATAAGTAACCATAATATGAAGCAGAAAACATAGGTATTAATAAGCAGAAAAAAAGAAGGACTGAAAAATGGCAGTTCTAGCAAAAGCCTGTATAGTAAGGAGTAATTTTCTCTCATGATTACATGGCCTCTTCTGCTTGCCTGGATCCCACTAGACTGATATATTTTTCAAAAGTAAACATTAAGTGTCCCATAAAAACAGTTTTTTAAATTTATAGCTGTGATTATGAAAGTTGCAAGATAAAGCTATATAGACAACATGTAGCTCTCTTAGGAGAGTGTTTTGTTTTCAAATATTATTCAAATTTCAGAAAGATTCAAGAGATCAAAGAAATTTGAGTCATTAACCAGAATTATTGACAAACTTTATTACTATGTCAGCATTTGATTTTAGGCTTTCTAGGTTAGAATAAACTTGATGGTTCTAAATTTACTAATGAAAATTTCTTCATTTCTTGTTGTCAATCTGTGACTAGCTGTGTAAGATGTTGACAATGGAAATTTTATGTGCATTTTTAATGCATGTATGTCTATGTACCCATGAAAGCTAGAAGATTGTATTTAATTCATGGAAATCAAGTTCCACAGGGTTGTGAGCCACATGTGACTGTTAGGCACTGAGCCACAATTCTATGTAAGAGTCTTAATCACTGAACCATTTTTTTGGCCCATTCTAAAGTTTCTTATTCAACACAGGAGAAATCCATCAAGACAAAGTCTCTATTCTGAATATTTATGCCCCAAATACACAGATACCCACATTTGGAAAAACAACAACAACAACAACAAATTATTAAATTGAAATCACACATAAAACCTCACACACTTGTAGTGGGTGATTTCAACATCCTACTCTCAATACTAGACAGGTCCATCAGACAGAATCTTAACAAAAAATCAAAGGAATAACAGAAGGTATGACCCAATTAGTTTTAACAGACATTTATAAAACATTCCATCCAAACACAAAAGAATATACCTTCTTGTTAGCATCACATGGAACCTTGTCAAAAATCAATCAAATACTGGGCAGTATAGCAAACCTTGATAGGTACAAAAAATTAGAATAATCGCATGTATCTAATCAGACCATCATGCTTTGATGTTAGAATTCAATAGCAACACAAATTACAGAAAACTTACAAAGTCAGAGAAATTAAATAAGGTACAATTGCACCACTCCAGGATCAAGGAAGAAATAAAGAAATTAAAGAATTCAATGAGAATTAAGACGCAACATTCCCAAACTTATGGTACATTTTGAAAGAAGTACTTAGAAAAAAATTGAAAGCACTAAGTGCCCCACATGAAGAAACTGGAAAAAAGTTACATTAGAGAATTAACAGCACAACTGAAAGCTCTAGAACAAATGAAACAAACTCATCCTGGAGGAGAAAAACCAGGAAATAATCCAGTTGAGGGCTGATATCAATAAAGTAGAAACTAGGAAAACAATACAAAGAATCAATGTAATGAAGGGTTGGATCTTCCAGAAAATCAACAGGATAGGTAATCTTTATTCAAACTAACCCAAAGGGAAAGAGAGTACATGTAAATTAATGAGATTAGAAATGAAGAGGGGGACTGAACAACTGACACTGAGGAAAACCAGAAAATCTTCAGGTCATACTTTTAAAACATCTCCTCCACAAAATTCAAAAGTGGAACATTTTCTTGATAGATACCACTTGCCAAAATTAAATCAAGAACAGATAAGCAATTTAAATAGACCTAACATATAATGAAATCGAAGAAGCCATCAAAAGTCTCCCAACCAAAAAGAGCGCAGGGCCAGATGATTTCAGTGCAGAATTCTATAAGAAATTAAAAAAATACCTAATACCAATACTCTTCAAAGTGTTCCAAACAACAGAAACCAAAAGGTCATTGCCATGCTATATTTTAGAGGATATAATTACCTTATTACCCAAGACACACAAAACACAATTAAGAAAGAGAACTATAGACCAATATCCCTCATGAATATTGATGCAGAAATACTCAATAAAATACAGGCAAATTGAATCCAAGAACACATGAAAGAACTCATCCAACATGAGCAAGTAAGCTTCATCCTGGGATTGTAGGGATGGTACAGCAAAAGAAAACCCATCAATATAATCCACGATAGAAGCAAAATGAAGAAGGAAAAACCACATCTCACTAGATGCTGAAAAAGTCTTTGACAAAATCCAACACACTTTCATGATAAAGGTCTTGGAGAGATCAGGATAACAGGAATATGCCTAAACATAATAACAGCAGTATACAGCATACCAACAGCCAGCATCAAACTAAACGGAGAGAAACTCAATGTGATTCCTCTAAAATCAGGAACAAGACAAGGCTGTCCACTCTCTCCATATCTCTTCAATATCTCTTCAAGTACAAACTTGAAATTCTAGCTAGAGCAATAAGAAAACAAAAGAAGATTAAGTAGATAGAAATTAGAAAGGAAGAAGTCAAAGGCTCTATTTGCAGATGATATAATAGTTTACATAAGTGACGCAAAGAACTCTAACAGGGTACTGCTATAGCTGATAAACACCTACAGCAAAGTTGCAGGATTCCTTGATTAACTAAAAGAAATCAGTACCCATAATATATACAGACAATATATAAAAATGATAAAGGGGCTAAGAAAGAAATCAGGGAGACATCACCTTTTACAATACCTACAAACAACATAAAATATCTTGGGGTAACACTAATCAAACAAGTGAAAGACCTGCATAGGAGAACTTTTAGCCTGTTTAAAAAAAAAAAAGAAATTAAAGAAGATACCAGAAAAATGAAAGATCTCCCATGTTCTTGAATAGGTAGATTCTATATATTAAAATGGCAATCTTGACAAAAGAAATCTACAGAATCAATGCAATGTCCATCAAAATCCCAGCACAATTTTTCACATAACTTGAAAGAACAATACTCAAATTTATATGGAAAATCAAAAGACCCAGGACAGCCAAACAACCCTGTACAATAAAGGAACATCCCTGACTTTCAGCTCTATTATAGAGCTATAGTCCTGAAACTGCTTGCTATTGCTTAAAACATAGACAAGAAGACCAACGGAACCAAACTGAAAACCCTGATATTCAGGAGATCTTGTCCCTTTTCCCTTATGTACCTTGTATGTCTCTCTTAGGATCCTTCTTGTATCCTAACTTCTCTTGAAATGTAGGCTCATGATACTTCGCTTTGTGTTAAAATCCATAAATTAGTGAGAACATGAAATGTTTGTTTCTCTTTTTGTAACTGGGTTACCTCAATCAGAATGGTTTATTCTAGTTCCATCCATTTGCCTGTGAATTTCAAGATTCCAATGGGTTTTTTTTTGTTTGTTTGTTTTTTTTTTTTTTTTTTTTTTTTTTTTTTTTTTCTGCTGAGTAGTTACTCCATTGTGTACAGCTACCACCTTTTCCTTATCCATTCTTCGGTGGAGGGACATCTAGGTTATTTCCATGTTCTAGCTACTGCAAATAATGCTGCTATGAACATAGTTGATCTACTGATAATATTGAGAGTAGGGGTGGGCAGTGAGTGGAGAGGGAATTAGGAGAAAGAGAAGGAGAGAAGAGGAGGAGAGAGGAGAACATAAGGGACAAGGGAGATTGAGTCAAGTTGGGGGAGGAATAAAGGAAAGCTAGAAAAGAAATACCATAGTAGAGGGAGCCATTATAGGTTTGAAGATAAAAAGGTACTAAGGAAATGTCAAGACTTCATCTAGTAGCTGATGGAAACAGAAGCAGACACACACTACTGAACACTGAACTGAAATCCTGGAATCCAGTTTCAGAAAGAGAGAATTGATCAGCAAAGGGGTCAAAACAATGCTGCAAGTACCCACAGAGACAGCAGTAGGAAGCTCATGGACCCCCTACTGATAGCTGGGAAACCAATCTAGGACTGACCCAGACCCCCTGAAGGTGAATGTCAGTTAGACTAACTGGGAAAGTTAATGGGACAGTGGATCCAGAATGGATCCCTGGTGCATGAAAAGACTTCAGGAGCACATGCATTTAGCCTATAGAGGGAGGGCATATATGCTAGCCTAAATGATTGACTGATCATGTCTGATAGAAGTTGGAGGGGAATGGGACAGAAGGGAATGGGATATGGGAGGATGTGAGGCAGAGGGAACTCAGAGCAATATGTAAAAATAAAAAGAAAAGAAAATCTCTGACATTAACCCACACACCTATGAACACCTGATTTTTGACAACGAAGCTAAAATTATACAATGGAAAAAAGAAATCATCTTCAACAAATAGCATTGGAATAACTGGAAGCTGGTGTCTAGAGGACTGCAGATAGATTAATATCTATCCCCATTCACAAAACGTAAGTCCAAATGAATCAAAGACCTCAACATAAATCACCCACACAAAACTCTTAGAAGAGAAAGTGGGAGGAACCCTTGAATGAAGTGGTATAGGAGACTGCTTCCTGAATATAACCCCAGTTGCAAAGACAATTGAGATCAACAATTAATAAATGGTATCCCCTGAAATTGAAAAGCTTGTGTAATGTAAAGGACACAGTCAACAAGACAAAAAGACAGCCCCCAGAATGGAAAAGTTCTTACCAACCCCATATCTGACAAAGGGCTGATTTCCAAAATATACAAAGAACTCAAGCAGCTAGTTATCAAAACACAAAATAATCCAATTTATTATTATTATTAAATAGGGAATTCTCAATATAGAAATCTAAAATGGCTGAAAGACACTTAAGAAAGTATTCAACATCCTTAGCCATCAGGGATATGCAAATCAAAAAACCTCTAAGATACAATCTTACTGCTGTCAGAATGGGTCAAACCAAAAACAGCAAAGATGGTTTATGCTGGAGAGGATGTGGAGAAGGGGGTATACTACTCCACTTCTAGTGGGAGTTTAAACTTGTACAGCCACTTTGGAAATCAGTATGGTGGTTCCTTAGGAAAATAGGAATCAGTCTACCTCAAGATCCAGTAATTCAACTCTTAGGCATATACCCAAAAGATGCACATTCATACAACAAAGACATTTGTTCAACTATGCTCATAGCAGCATTATTTGTAATATCCAGAACTCTAAATGTCCTACAAGTGAAGAATGGATGCAGAAAATATGGTACATTTACACAAAGGAGTACTATACAGCAGAGAAAAACAATGGTATCATGAAATTAGCAGGCAAATGGATGGAACTAGAAGAAACTGGATTCAAAGACTTTTTTGGTAGGTAGACTTTGATAACTGCTTTTATTTTGTTAGGGGTTATAGGTCTATTTAAATTATTTATCTGTTCTTAATTTAATTATGTAAGTGATATCTATGCAGAAAATTATCCATTTCCTTTAAATTTTCAAATTTTTTGGAGTACAAATTTTCAAATTATGACCTAAAGTTTCACTGGAGTGCCTTGGTGTCTATTGTTATGTCTCCCTTTTCATTTCTGACTTTATTAATTTGCATGTTCTATCTCTGCTTTTTGATTAGTTTGCATGAAGGTTTGTCTATGTTGTTGCTCTTCTCGAAGAAACAATTCTTTATTACATTGATTCTTTGTCTTGTTTTCTTACTTTTTATTTTATTGATTTCAGTCCTCAATTTCAATATTTCCTTGTATCTACTCCTCTGGGATGAGTTTGCTTCATCTTTGGTAGCTTTCAGTTGTGCTGTTACTTACTGAAAGTAATTGTTCTCCAATTTCTTCTTGTGGGCGATTAGTGCTATGAATTTTTCTCTTAGCACTGTTTTCAAAGAGTTCCAATTATCCAAATATTTGGGTATATTGTATCTTCACTCTTTTTTGAGTTGTAGGAAGTGTTTAATATTTTTTTTTGTTTTTACAACATATGATCTTAATTACTGAATCATCTATCCAGATCATGGCTTCATTTCTTAGGCCTTGAACCACACTTGAGAAGATATCAAATACTCATACTACTGATTTAATTATACTAAAAAGTCTCCATTTTGATGTTTGTTCATATACAAATATGAACAATAATATCTTTTAGAATGGAAATATTGTGACTTGACAAATTCTTGAAAATCGAGTCAAGACATTCAACAAGTTTATTTACTGTATAGTTGTCTCTGATACATAATTTAGAATTCTTCAAAGAACACTGTCATCATATGATGTTTAGTAGATATATTTATATTTTAGGTCTCCTAATTGGAGAACTAATGAGTGTTGATTTTCTTTAGCAATTATCATTCTATTTCCTCTTCCTCCTTGAATTTACTCTTGGATGCATCATATATTTCTTATGAAAATCTGTCTCATCTATCAATTTAAAAAATAATAAGTGTCTGTGTTCATGTGTGCGTGTGTGCGTGCGTGTGTGTGTGTGTGTGTGTGTGTGTGTGTGTGTGTATGTGTGTATAAACTTTCAGGGTTTTTTTGTTTGTTTTTTTTTCTTGTTACTGCTGATGATGTTTTTTTGTTTGTTTTGTTTTTGTTTGATTCTTCTACCATATGGACAGTAGAAATCAAACTAAGTGTGTCTGATTAGGTGGCAAGCATCTCTCCACCAACAAAGCCAATTTAGATTGTTGTCTAAAATATTAAGTAAATTTATGATTAATATATTATAGCTGTTTATACCAGATGTCTATTTTTTTAGGCATGCACCTTACAGTTCTCTATTTATGATTATTCTGATTTATAAATGCAGAGTTTGGATTTCAGTGAAAAAGTAGAGGAATTCTGAAGTTCATATACTTTGTACATAATGGAACCAAATCTTACTTTAAGTGTCCCCTCCCATTCTTTTAACTTCCTCAGGCTTCATACAATAATAATCCTTCACATATGTCTTACAATGCATTTTGGTTTCTTTTATATCAAGGAATTATATCATCTCAGAAAATGTGAGACAACCATTACACTCTCTATTTAACAAGAGAACACTTTAAATAAAAAAAAAAATGTGTCATACAATATAAGCAAATTTTATTGGTATCTATAAAGATAAACTTTATTGGTAAAACACTGGAACAGAATATTTACCACACAGTTCTTATTTCTTAAGTCAATCTTACCTGATTTTAATAAGGAATTTAGGACTAGAAGAGCAGACACTTTTCAATAAAAGAATGAAATATAAAATTTAATGCTAAAATTTTCAAAAGGGTACAATATACCAATACCAACGTATTGTGTTAAAACCTCTATTTGGAAAAATGGAAACTTCTTAGGGACCTGAGTTCTGTTGCAAAAAAAAAAAAAAAAAAAAAAAAAAAAAGAAACCTTATTTTGTCCTTTCCACACAATGTATTCTTTTGGAATTCTGGAAGCTAAATGAAGCATACATTGGGGACATCTACCATTCCCTTCTCATCACATCTGCTGCAATTTCATGAAGCCTATTGCATGCTCAGTGGGAAAGAAACTAACTATCCATCTGTGCCATGTATTTTGTTTGGATACTCATGCTTCATTAGTGGGAGTATTTTCAAGTGTGTGATAATCTTATTATTTCTCAGAGATTTTCCATGAAATCTAGATATGAACAATTCAATATAATACCTCACTTTATCTGAATATGCTTCACATTTATTAACCTTTCAAAATCTGAAAATGATCACACTCTACCAAAAGGATAAATGATGGCACTTCCCTTGAAAAAGATATTCAAGGAAGTGATTATATGTGAATTAGTTATGGAATTAATGGTCTCAAATTTTGGACTGGATAAAAACTACATATGGATCCTTCAGAGAGCAATGGCAAAGAGCTGTATATAAGAAATCTGGTACCTTTTTTTGATGCACAAAAAAGTACAATGGCAGCCTGAACAACATGCTTTGTTTATCATATCATCAATTTGCAATAAAGAAATCCCTTTAGAACTTGGGTGAATTTGTCCCTGCAACCAGAACACCCTCTGCAGGAGAATAGTCAGCATTTATTGATGAACACATAAAAATGAAAATAGATAAAATTATCAGAAATTTATGATATTATTTAAGAAATCATATTAATAAAATAATAGTAATGTATTGCTTTAAATGGTTGTGGTACTTTAACTGCATTCTATAACATATTCTGAACAAGTACCACCGGTTTATGTAATGAGTTTGTAGCATGCTCATGTGTGATGATTTACATCATAGATAAGAAGAACTACTTTTTAAAAATGTCTAAACTAAGGGAATTTTAGACTTTTAATTAAAATCCTCCTTACTTTGTCACTAATAGAGGAAATATAATACACTGGTACTATGCACCAGTGAATCATAACATGTAAATTGATGTATTAGTTATTTTAAAATTCATAACATAGTTTAAATGCAAATAACATTTACAATATAGAGAACATGCAAGTTATCTCTAATAACACTTCTTTTTCATCTTTACTTTCGGATAAGTTCTTAAATAATATGAGGTATAGCCAAAAGTATAATTTCAAGCCATCACAAAAGGAGATAGCTAGAGACAGAGATTAAAAATACCCAATGATTTTTTTTTTTAATTTTAGTTGAAAACAAGCCTCTATGTGTAAGATTTTGGTGAAAAATGTCTTTGTAAAAGGCACCTAAAATCTGTCAATTAACATGCTCATAGAAATGCTATTTGCAAGATATTTGAGTGAAACCAGCACTGGGAGTGCAGGTTGTTACAAGGACAGGTACCAAAGACATTTAGTATACTATCGATTGAAACTGAATTTCCTGGAGTGAATACTCAGCACAACTTTAAATAATTCTTTGCTTCCTACTGTGAGAAATCATAAGTAAAGTGGGAAAATTTGTTCATTGAATATTTTGTTCTATGATAAAAGCCCTTAGATTTTCATTGATCTTACTTTCATCATAAATCAATTAATTCAGTGAATATAAATACTTTTTGAAGGGAATATGATGACAATCTGGGGAAATATTATTGATGTTATAGAATCTCCACTTGTCACTGAATAGTAGGGGTTATTATATTTTTTCTTTGGTTTCAGTATGACTTTGTTTTTTACAAACTTTTCTGCCAGTGGGAAATATGTGTTTAAGTACATATCCACCCAGAAATGCAAAACATACCATCAAAGCATACAGATGAATATTTATCTTTTATGTTTCAGATCGCATAAAGTATTGCCTAAATACAGGGGACATAAAAATGTGAGGATATGTGATCTAAATTCTTAGTCTGCTCTTTAGCACACTTTAATAATCCTTATATGTATCTTTCATTTTGATTACTGCCTTTGTGTAAAAGAGAAATATATTTTCTTATATGAAGACATTTCTCAGTCTTCTCTACCTCTAATAACAATGTGTTTAGTAATAATAAATGAAGTATGTAAGGCCTAGTGCTAGTGAATATCTGGTGGAACACAGAAAAATCTGCTTCTTTAAGTGAAACATGCATGTCTCCCGTGTGTCAAAGACAAAGTGCTTGGTAACTGGTAACTGTGGGAATGTGAAAAGTGAGTTTTCTCAACTGTAGCAGAAGAAAGAATACAAGATATTTGCTTCCATTTCTTTTTCATTTGCTCTTTGACAAAGGGGAATTTATGTTCAGTTATTTATTCAGTATATTCTTGATTTCAGGGAAGATTTACCCAAATTATATGTATGCACCTTCTGTCAACTGATGTAATAGTGGTATTTATTTACAATTTTGTAATTTCTAAGGCCTGATACCACGAAATCAGGTGGAAAGCTCATATCAGAGGGTAAGTTTGTATCTCATAATTAATTAAGCACCAAATAAATTGTAATATATTGGGAAGGCTGAGATTCACCCTCAACAAGAGAGGTATTATTTATGGTCATATTTGAGAATTGTAAAGCCATATTCCAAAAATTAATCAAACAAAGCAATCAAATAAACAAAAAGCTCTTTAAACTGCCACTATTTTCACTGTCTCCAAATAGGATTTCAAGTACTAGGGTCACTTTTCCAGTATTCAGAGCCGTATTTACAATCCTCTGAACCTGCTGCAGAGATCTTTGCATGCCTAGGCAAGGTAATCAGAGACTTATAAACATAATGTCTAAAAGCTGCAAATCAGGTAAATGGTGCTGATACTTCTTCAGTTACGGTGGGGAAAGGGCTCTGATGCAATAACCACATCTTAAAATATTTGTGATAGGAGATGCCATTCTGGAAATAAGTTTCTTGTATTGGTTAATGAATAAAGCACTGTTCGCCAATAAGAAAGCACGATAGGCAGGACTAGGAGACGATGAGGAGAAAGGAAGAAGGAAGGAACAGATTCAACATGGAAGACAGAGAGAGGATAACTCCAGACCCTTGCTCCGGTAAGCTAACACCATGTGGAAACATTTAGATTGATAGAAATGGGTTGATATATAAGACAGAGATAGCCAATAAGTAATGTTAGTAAGAGGCCAACAGCCTTATATCTAATACAGTGCCTGTGTGTTATTTGCCACTGGCGCAGCACAGGGACAAGGCTAGCGGGAAAAATACTTGTAACAAATTTGGAAGTTTATTTTTATTTTGTACTTTCTTTGTGGAAGTAGTCATACAGTACTGAGTCATACTTTGATATATTTATACAATGTATACTTACAAGTCGTAATAACTAGAGCTTTTTATTTCTATAAATATATTTTACTTGTTGTCCTTAGAAACTAAAGGTATCTCTATTTCTTTGTAAACTTTCTAACAAGTTGCTAGGATTTTGGTTTTCCTAATTCTAGTGGTTAGCATATATTTCACATATGTGTTATACAGTTTTAAAAAGAACATCATTTGCCAGTTTAGTCATATTAATATTATTATTGAATTTCAATAACTTATTCATTTTAATAAATAATTTAAAAAACACCTTACCATTTGATATCCACCTCTAAAATTCAGATTTGTTATATAACTTTTTATGCACAAGTGTTTCAATAAAAAAAAATCTGAAGAAGTTGTTAATTCTGTAGTTGTGCATCAAAATTTCATTTGATTGATAAGCTGGTACAATAACTTATGAAAGAAAAAATACAATAAGTTTCAAGTTATCAATGTAGTAAATTATGACATAAAACCAGTTAATTGATATACACATGTGCTGTGGTAATAAAGGTTTTTTTGTTCTTGGCCTTGCCTTTGCAAAGCAGACAGCTTTTGGTTAGCTTTTTGAACAGGTACAGAAGAAAAGAAATGTAATAAACCAACAGTTGCACACCAGCAATGGGGGATTGTGTTAATTTACTAAAGCTATGAAAGTACATCTTTTACATCAGCTGTAATTGAAATCAACACTTGGTTAAGCTAATGACAATAAACTGTCTTTCTCTACAGTCAGTTTGGTATTTTTACAGATTATGTATATGAGTTAAAACATATGTTGAAATCATGATCCCCGTCTTCTTAAGACTATGAAAATGGTACTAATCTTTATAATTTTCAAGGGATTACATATTCCTTTTGTTAACAATTTTTCTAGGTAGAGACTCATTCAAAGGCTTTCACACAGACATTCTAATTCAATAATTCTCATTCTACAGGTTTAGAAAACAATTGAGAGATTTTTCCAGCTGTACAACATGCCAATTCTTAAATTGCAATTTACAATTGGAGAATTAGCTTCATAATCATCCCTGTGATTAATAACCAGTGGTCTGAGAAATCAGACACTCAATGTAATGGATATGAAACAAAATTCTTTTGAATTTCTTGGTTCAGTGAGTTATTAATCTGACTGCTGAGTCACAGGGATATTTTGAGTTCTTCACCTAATATCATGGTCAATTTCTAGAATTCCCTGAAATTTTTTATTAATGTCATTTCTATTTTAAAAATATATAAATTCTCTTGAGAATGCATAGGAAAACTTCACTGCATAATTTTCATAATCTTACTGATTATTTTGTCAAAGTAAACTACCCTCCACTTTTGCTATGGTTTCCTTTACAATCCTTTTGACAGTCACAACTAAACTGAACTCCCAATGCAGAGTACATTTAGCAGGTCTTCTCCTCACTAAGTACATAAGCCATGATATTAGAGCCAATGTGTATGGAGATAAGAAGCCTGGCAAAATATTCAGGTTTGTATCATGTGTTATCTTTGTCTTTTGTCCTTTACAACATGTGAAAATGGGAATTGTCTCAGGGTAAAGGCAGGCATCACTCACTATACATGGACTCTCTTCTCCTTCATCTTGGACCTTATAAATTCTCAGATCATAAAATATGATTTCATGATATTGATAAATTGCCTTGTTTGTCCTATATTGCTAAAGAAGCACAATGTATGACACTTTACTGATTTTGAACCAAATGGTTAATTGAACAACTGAGAGGTCACAGATGCTGAGATTTACACCAGATAAAATTTTCCTGTGAATGTTTACCAAGGAAAAGTTCCATTCTTTCATATCTTTTTTTTTTAATTTCTAGAAAAATCATGATTCAGTATCCCAATTTCCCTTTGCCTGTGGCAATCTCTGTCTGTATATTTGCAACAAGTATTGGTTTCCTCTTTGTTTGCATGAGTCTACCCTTTTACATGTTCCATATCATCAAGAAAACAATCCAGTAGAACTGTTTCTATTCATAGTTGCACAATTAAATAAAAAGTTTTAGTGAAAGTGTCCAATAAAATTTATTTACGCTTATCCCACATTAAATTATCTCTACCAATTCTTTTCCCTATTATTTGTTATTTCTTTCTAGATGTAATGTTAAGATTTTAATATTTGAGCAAAATCCAAGCTAGTTTTTTTATGTTGTGTGTGTGTGTGTGTGTGTGTGTGTAGCACCCCTTTCTGGGATAGCCATTCTAATTCAGTTTTAAAAGTCTTGGGGCCATTTACAGATCTAGAAAAAAAAGTAATATAAATGGTACCTGAAGCAATTTGCATTGTATATTGATGGGGAATGTCCTTCTGTATGCTGTGAATATATGTTTAATCTTGTGGGTTGATGAATAAAGCTGTTTTGGCCAATGGACAGGCAGGATTTTGCCAGGCAGTAAATCCAAACAGGGACAAAGAAAGGTAGTAGGCAGAGTCAGGAGTCTCCATACAGCTGGCAAGGAAACAAGAGGCCAGGGCATCACTGGTAAATGAAGAAAAATTAGAGACACACAGATGAATAGAAATGGATAAATAATTAAGAAATAGGTAGCCAATAAGAAGCCAGACAGTTTGTAATTAAAGTAAACCATTCTGTTTATTTGGAACTAAATGCTGCTATACAGGGTGGAACAGAAGATTACATTTACACGTGGCACCCAAATATCTGGCAAGAATTTCAACTTTATCTTGGCAAAAGTTTAAAAAGAGTTCTGAATACACAGAATTGGAGCAGCACTGGGCTTTCTGGTCTCAGAGTCTCATGCAGGCAATGATGCAGAAACACCTTGACATTGAGGCTTGAGCACAGCATGCTGCATGGAAGATTTAACTTTCACTCATATAAGTACAGACAAACAGGTTTATGGGCAGTGTGCTATTAGCCACTTGTTGAATGCATAGATCATAGTAGAGGAGGCAGTGAGCACAGTTCCAAGAACTGGCAGTAAACATACCACCACCATGCCAGAAAGTCTAAATGGCTGAAGGAAGCAGACAAAATGTCCATTTTAATCCCAGCCATGAAGTTTAGCTGAATAAAGACCAATATCATCAGAATAAGATAGATATATAAAGTAAACTATGGAGGACCCTGTATTTTATAAAATCTAAATGGTTTTGAGGAGGCAGTGAGCACAGTTCCAAGAACTGGCAGTAAACATACCATCACCATGCCAGAAAGTCTAAATGGCTGAAGGAAGCAGACAAAATGTCCATTTTAATCCCAGCCATGAAGTTTAGCTGAATAAAGACCAATATCATCAGAATAAGATAGATATATAAAGTAAACTATGGAGGACCCTGTATTTTATAAAATCTAAATGGTTTATGGTGTGTTTTAAAATGTATGTAGCCTTGGGATGGAAAAAAAGATTGAGAAAGTCCTTAAAAAAGAAATAGAGTATATGGCTGTGGTTGCACATGCTTTAATCCCAACACAAGGGAGGCAGAAGCAGAAAGCTCTCCCTGAGTTCAAGGCAAGCCTGGTCTATAGAGTGAGGTTCAGGGCAGCCAAAGACACACAGGAAAACCCCATCTCAAAAACCAAAAAGTAAAAACAAAAGAAATAGACTATTTAAAAAAGCCACATATATATGGAAAATACACAGAAAGTCTGGATAGTCTATGGTATTGTGTTGTCTTTGAATTATTTGACAAATGAGGTCAGAACAACAGCTGGTAAGACATTTAATCATAAATGCTGCTGGTTTAATACAATGTATTAACATGTATTAAGGAAATGTTACATTGGAAAAAAGAGTTTCTGCTTTTGTTTCCACAGAAGATGAAAAGCTGTGCTGTCCTTCCAGACTAATATGGTTTGATAAAACAAGACCCTCTGTAGCAGTGGCCCAGGTGATTCAACATCTAAAACAGTATCACAGACCACTACAGCCATGATTTGGACATAGTTCTGTTTTTTTTTTTTGTTTGTTTTTTTTTTTTTCTGGATCCCTTTGGGATTGACAGAGCCCCAAACAGCAGGTACAGTTTGGAGAAAACTATAGCCAAATTCCAAAATATTGTTTATAAATTTTTGTTTTCATTTAATTGGGATTAGTTATAAATGGTTAATGATCACAGCCAATGTCTTCCTTTAAAAAGAAGGTATGGATGTGATACAGGAATGGATATTTTGCATTGTTATGGATTTTGGCTTATTGATATGAATTTTAGATCAATTGTATTTTATGTATATTTCTTCTCTAGTTTATATATTGTGTTTATACAGCTCACTTAAAAATGTAACGTATAATTGAATACAGATTATAGTCAGTCAACTATAATAGTAAAAATTCATAGTTATGTCAGTTAGGTTTTCTAAATATACAGAGATATATTTCAAATGAACAGGCATTCCTCAAAACTTTTCAAAGACCTACAGAATACAGCATACTAAAATTGACTAGTATAGTCTTTCTTGACAAAGGGAGATACAACTTTTCCTGGAAACCACCAATTACATCAGAAAGGGATATGGACATTAAGGAAACTAGTTATAGCGATTTCCTTCAACATTGCAGAAATAGCCATTTGGACAAGAAGCTTGCTTTTGCCTTGACAACATTCTGTCCAAACTGGCAAAGAAGGTAACAAAGAAAAGTGACTGCTGAACTTGCCAAGGGACTAGATGATCCTTCAAGGTTCCCAATTCACCAAAAAGTCTGCCAGACATTTGGTGTCTATAGGTGCAAGAGGGATGCTCAATGTTACAAAGGAGCTTTGGATGACTGTCCAGGCAGTGAGATGTCTGTGTCAAATCTAGAGTTCACATATTATCTGTGTGGGGTCTTTGATGGAGTTGAAGAGAGATTGTTTTCCTTAGTTATGATAAAAGATAAGTCACATATAAAACTATAGGCTCACAAAGGTAGAATAGATGAAAGAATATTTTCATTAAATTTTGCCAAAAGTTAGTGGACTAAATATTGTTCATTATAATTCTTGCTTGATATCAGTTTTGTTATATATAAATTTACTTTGTTAAAATAAAACTTTTCTTTTTATTTAGACAGAAAGGAGAAGATAATGGGGGGTATCCTTCTATATGCTGCGAATATATATTTCTCTTATTGGTTGATGAATAAAACTGTTTTGACCAATGGACAAGCAGGATTTAGCTAGGCAGGAAATTCAAACAGGGATAGAGAAAGGTAGGAGGCAGAGATAGGTGACTTCAAGTAGCTGTTAAAGAAACATAAGACCCATGAAGCTAGATATACAGATTAATAAAAATGGGTTAAAAACTAAGAAAAATGCAGTCGATCAGAAGCCTTGACCATCAGCCAAACATATACTAATTAGTATAAGCCTCCACGTGTTTATTTGTGACTAAATTGATGCAATATAGGTTGAGAAAAAGCACTTCTGTCGACAGTATATCAAATGCCTTAAAGAAAGTAAGTGTGGCTTCCTGAAGATAGCACTGAAGATAGCAAATATAATTTCATATCCTGATACTTTTCCTTCATGTGGAAAATAGATCAATATAATTGTTGTAGAGAGCCCACTACTACTGAGTGCAGTAAAATTTATCCTCCTGCCAGCAGTGGTAATCATAATTCATCAAAATTAACAGAACAATGTTCTCAGCCTCAGGAGGGTCTTCATACACATCAGTAACCAAAATAAAAGCATAATACTCTTGGAAGGAGTAAGTTTTTCCTTTCACCACCGGTCTTGTCCCGCCCCTGCGCCTGCCCCAATTAACACACCGAAACTCTGTATTTGATATAATGCTGTTGGCCAGGTACTAGTTTCTTATCTGCTAGCTCTGTCTTAAGTATTAACCCATTTCTGTTAATCTAAAATTTTCCACATTCTCTTACCAGAGAGGCAGCTGGCATCCTATTCTCTCCAGACTCTCCATCTTGACTCCTCTTTACTCCTTTCTCTATCCTCGTCCCTTGTCCCTCCTATCTTGCTTTCCTATTGGCCAATAGTGCTTTATTCATTAATCAGTATGAAAAACATATACAGAATGACATCTCCCATCATCTCCTCTTTTCTGTCTAAATAAAAAGAAGGGTTTTAACCTTAACATATCAAAATATATAACACAACAGTTATTAAATAAGAATCACAGTTAACAATATTTAGTGCATTAACATCTAGCAAGATTAAAAGAAACTATTCTATCATCTATCCTATCATTTGTGAGTCTAAAGTCCTATATGTAACTTCCCTTAAAGCTTAACTAAGAAAAATTATAAACATAACTATCTGTCTTCAACTCCTTCAAAGACCACAGAAGGATAGTATATAAACTCTAGAAATGACAGAGACATCTTGCCTTTTCAGTCACCTGAAGTTCTGTAATCTTTCATCTTCAGCCCATAGGCCATAGTGTATCTAGCATACTCTTCAGAAAAGGAGGAAACCTTAAACTGTCTTCATGTATTGGCTGTTTGTCAGTCACTTTTTTCTGTGCCCTGCAGACTGGCTGGCAGATTCTTGCATGAAGCAGGAACCCTGTGGCAATGTCCATCTTGTTGGATCACCAGGAAAGCTGTTTCAGGGGGTCTGGCTTTTCATTTTCTGTGGAAACAAAAATAGAAATCCTTTTCCCTAGTAACATGTCCTTGGACTTAAATTTTGGAGTCAAAGCATTTTTAAAATATATAAATTGGATTGATCCAGCAGCATTTGTGTTAACAGTTGTTGTTATTTCCTCAGTAGTCAAAACATACAAAGACAATATAACACCATACAGTAACCAGATTTTTTTCTGAGCTTTTCATCTTTACGTGGCTTTTTTATTATTCTGTTTCTTTTCAATTTTTTTTTTTTTGAGACAGGATTTGTCTGTGTAACTCTGATCTGTCCTGGAATTTACTCTGCATACCAGGTTAACTTTGAAATCACAGAGGTCTGCTTGCCTCTGTCTCCTGAGTGCTGGGG
This sequence comes from Phodopus roborovskii, assembly GCF_943737965.1. Lineage (NCBI taxonomy): Eukaryota > Metazoa > Chordata > Mammalia > Rodentia > Cricetidae > Phodopus > Phodopus roborovskii. The sequence continues at coordinate 9,159,994 of NW_026126540.1, read as the reverse complement.
TTAAAGGCATGTGCCACCATACCCAGCTCCTCCTTGTATTTTTAAAACCATTTTATTTCTTTTCTCTCCCAAACCTACATATATTTTAGAACACACTGTAAAACTTTAGTGCTTTTTTGAATGTGAATCTGTCTTTACTGTAAATCTTTATCTTTTTTTGGCCATGAGTCTTTTATCTGGTAAACAACAACTTTGCTAAAATGAAAGTCATAGTTGTTTCTGCCTCGGTTTATCTTTGATAAACAGATAAAGCAGTGAGAGCTGTGGTCACTGTCTTGGTCTATGCTCCCATCCAGCGGCATGTTGATTGCTTGGAGATGTGGTCATTGCCATTGCCAGCTCTCGTACACACCAATAAATTGTTAGCAGTGCTTCTTAAAAGCCATGTGGTTTTTTTTGCCGCTTATGCTGAGTCAGAAAACTTTCTTTAAAGGAGCCCCAGAAATTTTTGCTTGTCTCACACAAAACAGAGTGCAACTCAGAAAAATGTTGTTGCCATTAAACCTTGCTTGTCTCTGTTCTTTTGTTTCTAAAAACCATTTTTTAAGCTTTTGTTAAATTTTAAGTGGAAGTTCTTATTAGCCACATGGGTGCCATTTGTAAGGAGTAAGGTTTTTTCCTCCCTGCCGCGGGTCTGGTCCCACTGCGCCAGCCCCAAATAACACACCAACACATTGTATTTGATATAATGCTGTTGGCCAGGTACTAGTTTCTTATCTGCTAGCTCTGTCTTAAGTATTAACCCATTTTTGTTTATCTTATATTTCCACAGGCTTTCATCTTACTGGGGAATGGGACAGGCATCTCATCTCCCCAGCCTTTCCATGTTGACTCCTCCTTACTCCTTCTTCTTTCCTCCTTGTCTCCTAGTCCCTCCTATCTTCCTTTCCTATTGGCCAACAGTGCTTTATTCATCAACCAGTATGAGAAACATATATACAGAATGACATCTCCCATCATACTCTTGCTTAATAAATGTTCTTATTTAACATAAGATGGAAGAAGCATGGAATATCATTTTGTATTGTAATCTACATCATCATATTTTGAGATATTGCTTTTAATTTTCAACAAGTACACCCCTTGTTTGAAAATGATAAAGATTCCTCTTGGGCCCAGTAGAAGATTCTAAGTTAATTATACTGTGTTTGGAATGGGAATTTGAATACCTCATGCAGTGATAGTATAGTTTTCTTCAACTGTATTTAGGGCAAATGGCAATAGTCATTGTGGTCCTTAGTTTTCCTCAAAATGTTTAAATGTTCTCAATATTTAGAGAAGAAATTCTAACATTAGAGTTACCCAATGTATATAATGTATTTATCTCTCTAAACAATTTATGCCATGTGTTATTTTTAGTATATTTATTACGAGAAATAGTAGCTATACTTCATGAGATTGGTAAACATATTCAAGAAACCAATATGTCTCTTTGATTTTGTGAATAATTACTCATTTTCATATTTTAGGCCTTTTTGTTTCTTCTGTTTGAATAATTTATGTTCATACAAACATGGTTATCCTCACTAATTTTTAGAAATTTCGCATAATAGTATGCACAGATACCTCAAACAAAACACTCTTAACCTGTGTGTGCACACAACTTATCCTGCATTTGTGCTTTTGGTCCTGTTTTATCAGGTGTATGTTTGCTCATTTCTAGATAGTGCCTTCTCTATGTCAGAAGTTCTATGTATAGAAAATCTCAACAATTTGATTTCATAAACAAGATAAACTCCCAGCACAATTATTCACTGACCATGAAAGGATAATAATCAACTTTATATGGAGAAACAAAAGACCCAGGATAGCCAAAACAATCCTGTACAATAAAGGAACTTCAGGTGGAATAACCATCCCCTACTAAAGATCTACTACAGAGCTATAGTCATGAAAACATCCTGGTATTGGCACAAAAATACAAAGATAGACCAATGGAATCAAAGCAAATATCCAGATATTAACCCATACATCTACAAACACATGATTTTTGACAAAACAGCTAAAGAATACAATGGTGTGTAGAAGACGGCAGATAGACCCATGTCTATTGTAATGCACAAAATCAAGTCTAAATGGATCAAATATCTCAACATAAATCCAGCCACACTGAAGCTCTTGGTTCAGTGGGGGCCACCCTTAAACAAATTGGTATAGGAGACTGCTTCCTGAACATAACTCCAGTAGTATAGACATTGAGATTGATAATTAACAAATGGGACCTGGTCAAACTGGGAAGCTTCTGTAAGGCAAAGGACACAGTTGACAAGACCAAACGGCGGCCCACAGACTGGGAAAAGCTCTTCACCAATCCTACATCTGACAAAGGGCTGATCTCCAAACTATAAAAGGAAATCAAGAAACTAGTCAACAAAACACCAAATAACTCTACTAAAAATGGGATGTAGAACTGATTAGAGAACTCTCAATAGAGGAAATCAAAAAGGGTGAAAGACACTTAAGAAAGTGCTCAACATCCTTACCCATCAGGGAAATGCAAATCAAAACAACTATGAGATACCACCTTACTCCTGCTAGAGTGGCTAAAATTAGAAACACCAATGACAATTCATGCTGAAGAGGATGTGAAAAAAAAGGGAACACTCCTCCACTGCTGGTGGGAGTGCAAAGTTGTACAGCCATTTTGGAGATCAGTATGACAGTTCCTCAGGAAAATGAGAATCAGTCAACCATAGGACCCTGCAATCTCCCTCTTAGGCATACATCCAAATGATCCACAACCATGCAACAAAGACATGTTCATAGCAGTATTTGTAATAGCAAGAACCTGAAAGCAGCCTAGAGGCCCCTCAACTGAAGAATGGGTAAAGAAGATATGGCACATTTACACAATGGAATACTATGCTGGAAAAGCAAAAACAAACAAATAAACAAACAAAAAAATCAAAAAGCAAACAAACAAACAAACAAAAAAAGACAATGAAATCTTGAAATTCACAGGCAAGTGGATGGAAATTGAAGAAACCATCCTGAATGTAGTAACCCAGTCACAAAAAAGAGGAACATGGTATGTACTCATTCATATACGGATTTTACACATAGAGAAAATATCACCAGCCTATAATTCACACCGCCAGAGAAACTAGGAAACAAGGAGGATTCTAAGTGATTCATATAAGGTTCCTTACACAAGGAGAATGGGACAAGATCTCCTTATCATATGTGGTGTAGGGGGGCAGTTAGTGGAGGGGTTTCTAGGAGAAAGAGAAGGGGAGGAGAGGACTAGGAAGATTGAGTCAGGGGAGAAATAGATGTGAGAGAGAGAGAGACCATGAAAGAGGGAGCCATTATAGGCTTGAAGAGAAAACTGAACCTAGAGAAATGTCTAGAGACCTACAAGGCTGACCCCAACTAACAATTTGAGCAACAGTGGAAAGGCTACCATAAATTCCCTTCCCTGATTATGAGAATGGTGACTAACAAATCCACCATCATAAATCCCTCATCTAGTAGCTGATGGTAACAGAAGTGGACACCCACAACTAGACACTGAGCCAAATTGTAATTCAGACACAGAGAGGAAGGACAAGATCAGGCTACAGAAACACATAGAGACAGCTGACCTAAACAAAGAGGAGCCCCAGACTGAGAGCTGGGAATCCAGCATGGTATTGACTCAGATCCTCTAAACCTTGGTCTCAGATAGAAGGCTTGGGCAGTCTAAGGGACCTCGGAGTGTGGAACTAGGATGTATCCCTGATGCGCAAATGGACTTTGGGAGCACACCCCCCATGGACGGATACTCCCTTAACCTAGAGACAGGAGAGAAGGCCTAGTCCCTACTCCAAATGACTTGACAGATTTGGGTGACCCCTCCTGGAAGGCATCACCCTACATGTGTGGGGATGAGGGGACAGGACAGTGGTCAGGTGCATGGGAGGGTGGGACAGAGGGTAAGAGGGAGGGAAAAGGGAGGCAGAGGGAACTTGGATCAATATGTAAAATAATTTATTTTAAAAAAGTAAGAAAAAAGATCTTTTGTTGACTGCTACTAGGGAAATTTGATAGTTCTCAAACACTAAATGAGTAGCTACATATAATCAATGCCTGCAAAGAGAGAAAGAAGCAGTTCTGTACAAAGAGGAGTGTACTGATCTTAAGTTCTTAGCAAAATTCTGTACATATAAATAGAATTTCAGGAGGAGTACATGAAGACCTATGGGATATCAGTGAAAGTGCAGGGGACACAGAAGAATGTAAATCAAGACATAAGGATAAAATGATATTATTGCAGTTTAATAAGGATTAACATAAACAAATAGGCTGAATAGATGTTTATTCAGGGAGAAATAACTTACAACCTGGACAGATGAATAACCTGGCAAGTTCCACTGGATGCTCTCCTCTCCACATTCTGCCAGCAAGAGAGCCTTCCCAGCCACCTCCTCAGACCTAGTTCCACAGGTCATTTCTGCCCCTGGCTCCACTTCCCAATGGGTGTGGTCAGTGCCACAGAAGGAGACAAAGTAAATATCCCACTACATGATATAAAATACTCAGGATTATGTTCTCAAAACATTAATGATTTTATATTTAAAAATTGAATAATTTACTATCATTTTCAGACTAGATATAATATATTCTGCTTCAAATAGACTTGAGGGACACAGTCATTTTACATAATTTGGAATAAATTGAAATTCAAAGTGTACTTTTTATCATAGGTTCAATAATTCAATTACTTCGATTAGATTCTCAAATTATTATTTCTAATCTTTGATTCACTGGCAAAAATCTTCAATCTTCTTTCTTTCTTTCCCATATGTACATTTAGATAGACATGGTATCTAGTCTGCACATTTATTTATTTTTCTTAAATTATCCAATACCAGTCAAAAATTCAAAACAGCATATGTTTCCTAATATTTAACACATATATTAGGTATGTTTACTTGAGTCGTCCTAAGCTAAGTGTGGAGGATTTACAACATCTACAACTAAAGTTCATGAGAATCTCCCAGAGATTCCAGGACATCTGAAATAGCTAAAACAGTCTTTCTATGGATAACACTTCCCTCAGATTTTACTGTAGTTTTAGAGTTAAATGTGGCCTGAGAAGCCTGACTATGGTGTGTTCTGTGGCTAATAATCCTGTTGTAAACATCATGCTGTAGTGTTAAAGGAATAATTCATTCAGGTGTATTTATAGAGTAAAATCACTGAAAATGTAAATATGTGGGTGAGATATATTCTTATCTAATGTCAGTTATTTTATTATTAATGTTGTATAATTTATCATCTAATAAATTGACCTCTCTATCCTTATATTTATATGTTAGCATCTATAAATCTTTTTTGCCTTTGATACATATTATTTGGTGTTTACTAAGCTATTTTTAAAGAATGTCTTGAATGAAATACCTGTTATCTTATTACAAAATAATTAAAACTTAGAGCTCATTTATTGGCTTTTTCTGCATTTTATTTATTTATTCTGTGTATATATGTTGTGAATATATTTGCATGTGCCATGACCTGCTTTCAGAGGTCAGAGTATAATATGTGAAGTCAATTATCTCTTACTACTATGTGGGTACTAGAGATTGAGTTCATGCTATAAGCCTGTCAATGTGCATATTTACTCACTGTATCATCTTACATGTCCCTTCTTTTTGGTTTTATAAAAATGGAGTATATGAGAAAAGTCTTTGCATTGTTCATGGCCTGCAGTAATGCCTACCTTTTAGAAACTCTGCACTTGAACTGAATTCTTTACAAGATCAATACACATTAAGGCAGGGCTTCCGCTAAACACTCAATAACAGCTAGTTAGTGGTTTGATGATGAAAAAAAATGCACCTTTATATTTGATAAGACACTATTTATTATCATGATATAGAACTGTCTTGGAATATTATTGCAAAAATAATAGATGTGATGGGTTAGTAGACTGTTTTGTGTTCTCAGTTCCAACTTACCTCACATAATTATTTTTAAAATCCATCCCTTTAACTACCTATTATATATAATCATCACTCCTCCTTCCTATGACAAAATAAAACAGCTAACCTGTTATAAAACTGATTTAATTCAGGTAGTAAATGCCTTTCAAACACATTGCTCTTTTTTATAAGGAGCATGTTTCTTAGTGATAACTATTACTTCTTTTCTGAAACCTTGCATAGCTTCGGTTCTTTTGTAACCTCAGAATAATTTCATTTTTTTATTATTCATAAGATAGTTCAGAATTGCTCTTCTTTTGATAGCTGCAGTATGACTGCTTGTTTCCTCTGCTGGGAAACATAAAGAAAACCACTCCTGGGACAAATTCAATCCTAACAGGATGCAAAGGACATGTGGCAACACTACTGACAAGTAAACAAAACAAGATTAAGTGAAATGAGATGCATTGAAGAAAATCCTGTTACTCATAAGTTTTATAATGTTAGACTGTGTATGTTCTTAATTTTTAAAACTCTGTGTTGTGTGTGTGTGGGTTTGTGTGTGTGGTGTGTTCAGAGCACATGTGGGGAGTGTCTTAACTTATGTGAATAGGTCACTCATCCTATTAAGTGGGTCCTGGGAATTAAGCTAAGTGTCAGTTTTATCTATCCTATATGCAAATTCATTGGCCTTTATCTCATGATAATTTCAGTGTCATTTCATTGTTTAATGACTGACCTTAGTCCTATTTAATGAACTGCGAAGTAAAAATGTTTCCTAGTTAATGTTACTATTGCTGTGAAGAAAGACTAACACCAAAGCAACTTGGAGAAGAAAGGATTAATGTGACTTGTGATTCCACTTCACAATTAATCATCAAAGGATGGCAGTACAGGAACTCAAACAGAACAGTAACCTGGGGGCAGGAACTGATGCAGAGGACATGCAGAAGAGTTGCTTACTGGCTTGATCCTAGTGGCTTGCACAAACTGACTTCTTATAAAATACCAGATGGTCAGCCCAGAGATTGCACCACCCACAAAGAATTTAGTACTCCCACATCAATCACTAATTAAGGAAATGGCCTACAGGTTTGCCTATATTTTTAGACAATTAACTACAGGCTGGCTGTAAATAGTTGTCTATAGTTAATTGTCTAAAGGTTCCAAAAAGTCAGCTCTTGATCCAGGGATGGATCCTAGTACCACTGTCAGAAATCTCTTAAACAGAATAAGCTACAAAACAGTCATCCACCAATAAGGGCCTAATTTGGTCCCATTCAGGCTTCCCAGCTATCAGTCTAGGGTCTATGAGCTCCTACCAGTTCCGGTCAGTTGTCTTTGTAGGTTTGCCTATCATGATCTTAACCCTACATCTTGTTAATATAACCCCCTCCCTCCTTTCATATGGACTCTAGGAGCTCAGCCTGTTGTTCCTAGTGCTTGGCTTTGCATCTGCTTCCATCAGTTACTGGAAGTTTTTATGATTATGGTTCAGGTAGTCCCTAATCTGGTAAGGCCTGTTCAGGCACCCTTTCCATTATCACTTAGAATCTTAGGGTCATACATGTGGGTTTCTGGTAATTTCCCTAGCACTGGGTTTCTCCCAAACCCTATAATGGCTCTATCAAGATATCTCATGCTTTCTCACTCTGTCCCTCCGCTAATTTGACTATCCTATTCCCTCATGTTCTCATTCCCCTATGTTCTCATTCCCATCTCCTACCCTACCAGCACTGCCATCAGTTGAGGGGAACTGGTATTGTACAGGAAAACAGAAAGCTTGAACTAGATTTTCAGGTCTGAAAGATAGACCTAAGCCCAAAAAAAAAAAAAAAAAGTCCACATGGCCACATGGATCGCAGCTTTGTACTTATGACTTTGCTGAGATAATTGCATGGAAACTGAGAACATATGAGAGTCAAAGAATTCCAAGAAGACTTGAGGAATGGGATTACTAAATAGATAAGTGTGTAAAAGTGCTTGCTACGAAGTCTGGTGACGTGACTATCAACTGTTAGAAACAGTTAATTGGCTACAGAAAACTGGACTCGTACTTCCCACGTACACAGTGCATTACACGCACATTTGTGCATTGGCATGTAAACATACTGGAATATGCCCACAGCATGCAATGTAATTTTAAAAATGTAAACAGATAAATTAATTTAAAAATGTGACAGAAGCCACAACCATACACAAAGAACTACAGGCAATAAAGTAATGTTGAGAGAGGGGAAATAGTACTCCTGGGGCAAGAAAATAGCCACTGACTCTCCAAATGGTCAGCCCGAAAAACACCCAAGTAACACAAGAATAACAAGGTTGTATTTATGTATTTAGAAATATGTATATGTATATGTGTGTGACATATATGTAATATATAATATATAGAAATAATTAAGAAAAAGGAGGTATATTTGAGAGGGTTTTGGAAGAAGGAAAGGGAGAATTTATGTAACTACATAATAATTTCAAAATAAATAATTAAAAATACATTAAGTAACATTATCATATCTCTACCATTATATTTAAACAGTTTTGTAATGTTTTAAAGGACTTTGTAATTTTTCTTGAATCAAAAATTGTTTAGAATAAGATATTAATCAGTGAGAAAGAAATAACCTGGTTGATCTCTTCTATTAATAAATATAAAACAAGATGATTCAACATAATATTTTATGCTAGATGGATTGCAAAAACCATAATAAACATTGAAATGAAATAAAATTAAAATGAATATGAAATGTAATTAATAATAGTCTATGAGGGTTTAGTTGTGGCTATTATAGCACCATGAAGTTAGGTTATTTGTACATAAGGAACTCATATTGTCAATGAATGTTTATTGTAGAAATAATAGTTTCTCAAAGTTGTACATTCAGTCCTGAAACCATCTATTGACTTTGAATATTTCAGTAAAATGTTATCCTTAATTATCTGTGAAGTATAAAGAAATGTTTAGAGGAATACTTAAATTTTATTTTATATTAATTAGTGGTGACTCTGAAGATCCATATGAGGAAAATCAAGTGCTCTGTCTATTTAAACTAGCTAATTTTCACAAATGAAGACATCATTTACTTCTCATATTCCTCTTATCTTTTTAAACTATATCCTAGATTTTAACATGGTTTTGATTAAAGTTGGCATAAATTATTCTAGGTGTTATTTTTCACATGTGTGCTCTTCTCTGTATGGAATGGTGGATATAAATGATGTACATCCTGACCTATGACCTCCAAAATCTTAAAGGTTAATGTAACAGTAGGATGATTGATGGTCTGTGCATAGCTATGATTCATTACAACAGTGTAATAAGAGATTTTTTTTCCAAAGGAAATTATTTTTCATTAGATTGTAAGACATTATTTGCAGGACTTTAGGTCAGTTACACAAGGGAAGTGTTTTTCTTTTAAAATCCATGAATAACATGCTGTTTTCCCTTTCTTACTAATATTACCATTATTGTGTGGCAAGATACATATATAAATAGGTGAAATATCTTAAAATATGTTAAACTATATTTATATACACTAAATTATAATGTTATAAGCATATATTTGTATTTTATTTATTTATTATATCTATTTAAATTAGAAACAACTTTATTTTACATATCAATCTTATTCCCCTCTCCTCCATTTTTCCTATGGCCTACACTAACCCCCCATCCAATTCCCCTTCTGCTCCACAGACCGGTTGAAGCCTTCCATAGAAAATCATCAAAGTCTGTCACATCACTTGGGGGAGGGCATAGGTCCTTCTCCTGTTTATCTAAGCTTAGAGAGAGTATCCCGGTACGGAGGATGAGCTTCCAAAGTCTATTAGTACACTGGAGATAAATAGTGTTTTCCTACCATAATACCAATAGACTTCCCAGACCTCCTAACTGACACCCATGTTCAGGTGGCCTAGTTCAGTCCTGTGCTGATTTCCCAGCTATCAGTCTGGGGTCCATGAGCTCCCCCTTGTTCAGATGAACTATTTTTATGGGTTTCTCCAGCCTGGTCTTAACCGCTTTGGTCATCAATCAAATATATTAATTTTCATTAAACATATCAATCCAAAAAATAAATAGTAACTAATATTAACATCAAAATTGTCTTGGTGAATTATCTCCCATTAGAGTATAGTATATAGTCTTTAATTTTTTTCTGTGTGTTTTTGTGTGCAAGTATGCATACATGTACATGTTCTTTTGTTCAGGTATTCCTGAAATCCAATGGACTCCAATCCTCCTTTAGTCAGGATTATAGGAAGTTTATACCCTTGAAATTTATGCTGGGGAAAGAAAAAATAATGGACATTTTTTGACTCCTTTAAATTAGTTCAAGGACTGATAGTTAAATTTTTAATAGTTATATATGCATACTACATGTTATGATCTAATCATCCACTATTCTTCACCCTCTTACTCTCTGCCTGATGGGAGATGTCATTCTGTAAATATGTTTTTCATACTGGTTTATGAATAAAGCACTGTTGGCCAGTAGGAAAGCAAGATAGGTGGGACTAGGAGACATGGAGGAGGAAAGAGGAAGTAGGAGGGAGGAGTCAACATGGAGATGCTAGGGAGACCAGATGCAGGCCCCATTCCCGGGTAAGCTGAAACCACGTGGAAATACATAGATCAACAGAAATGGGTCAATAATTAAGACACAGCTAGCCAACAGCATTATAGCAAATACAGAGTCTCTGTGTGTTAATTGTGGCTGGCGTGATGGCAGGACAAGACCAGTGGTGGGAGGAAAAACCTACTCCTTACATCTGCCCTCTCAACCTACTACATTTCCTTTGGAAGTATGTTTGCTAATAATAATGACTCCACTTTCACTTCCATGCTTGAGTCATTCCTTTGTCTGTGTCATTATTTGTTTTGCTGGGCCATTAATGACATTTACATGTTCATCAAGTCACAAAACAATCCTCCATCCTAAAACACATTAAAAATCTGCTTGCTATATAGAGGCTCTCATGGGTAGAGGCATTGTTCATAATTGGGAGCAAAATGTTTGGGTATTGTTTAATTTATGCTGTGCTATGTTAGACCAAGCATCATTCGTTGTTTCTCTTCTCTTCTCTTCTATTCTCTTCATTCCATTTCCTCTTCTAAAACAATATTTATCATATAAAGCTACATGTTATGAGCAAAATATTTTCGTAAATGTTTTATTCTGCTAATGATTCATTTAAAATTTCCAAGTTTAAAAATTTTCTGTGGTAACTTCACTATTTGTTTTCTCATAAGTGACATGATTGAATTATTTATGTAAAGTATTTACTTTATGTATTAAAATAACTATGATTTCTCAAAACAACATAAGTGTACTTGAATAAGATCTCACTGACTTACAAAATAGCACACATGGTGAACAGACATACATGTAGATGAAACATCCATACTCACTAACTTAAAATAAGTAAATATGTAAAAATCTGTCTCAGAATAACTCAGTTTGAATATTATATTGTTATATAAAATATGGTGTCACTTAGCCATGTTTAACTGATCTCTACTCTGTCTAGTCACTGCCTCCTTAGATTTAGCAAGAATCGTCCTTATCCATTACTTGAGTATTTGTCTCAACATAGAATCAGGAAGGAGAATGTAACTATGAACTGGAATCTCTGAAAAAAGAAAAGGCTGAACCAGAATAAATACTTTCCTTAAGCTGTTTTTTCACAAGTAATGTTTTGTCATAATGATGAAAGACTGAGTAAGAAAACATTGGAATGGATAAGTGGATCACTGATGTAACCATATTTGGCCATATACATCTGCTTCAGAAGCTTATGAACGAGGTTGGCAGAAGGAATTTGGAAAATTTTGAAGACATATTCTAGGAAATACTAAGAATGATATAAAAATAGCTAAATGAGTTACCTGGTAAGAGCTCTGAAAAGAAGAATGAACAATGTCAGAAGTATTGGTATGGTATCTATAGTGAGTTTAAGGACAGGCAACATTATATAGTGAAACCCAGACACATGATCTCAAAAGGTAAAATGGTACAGTCAGATTTTAGTTATAAATATGAATACATATACATACATATATAAAAATGTACATGTACACACATAAACATATATACATATGCTCAGAGATTAGAACAAACTGTTCTTTTTTCGAACCCCAAATTTGGTCCAAGAACCATCTAGGAAACTCACAATTTCCTGTTAAACCAACTCCAGGAAACATGACCAGGACTCTTCCTCAACCAGTTTATTCAGGAACCTTGTACATCAGCTCCTGCCTCCCCCCAGCCCCAGCAGGCCCTTAAATGAGCGCTCACTGCCCAATCAGCTCATGCCACCTGGCGATCCCAGATAGGCCACAGAAGGAGAAAGCATACCAGATCCATCAAGCACTTCCAAATAAGTCTTGTTTACAGCTAAGTTCAGACTACTTGGCATCCAGCCAGGCGCCATCTTGGGGCTGTGGCTTCCCACAGTTTCCCCTTTTTTGTTTTAAATGCAACAGGCAAGGGTAGAGGTCTGACCTCTAATGAACAAGGGACATTTTAATGGCCCCATGCCGTTATCAGCCAAGCTGATGCCACACAAGTCCTGTATCTTTTCTCAGAGATGGGATTATGATACCAACTCATATGGAATCAGACTTGCCCTCCATGAAGCAGCTAGAAGCTGGCCTCAAGTGCAGTACTTCGTCTTGCATCCTGAGCATGACTGCTTAGCCTTTTAACACAGTTAACCAAGCCTGAGGTGATTGCCCTGCCTCCAGGGCTGTGAAGGCTTGTGCAATCATGGCATTACTTCTCCGCTGTGTAACCCTCATCCTGCAGATACACCATAAGGCAATGAGACTGACTAGTATTATCACCCCTCCCAGGGCACCCATTCCCGCCCATTCTTTCAGGTGGTTCATGGCTTGAGTGATCCATGTGGATAGTCCCTCTGCAACCGGGACATCGACCCAGGTGGAAATCACATGCATGATGGAAAGTCTCAGGTCCTGCATTAACTTATCGAATTCGAAGGACCAATTGCCTAAAAGATACTGAGAAAACTGGTTAGAAATATTGGCAGCCACTGAATACTTTTGATATGGCACAGAGGTCACACATAGCCCGTCATCTTCCTTTCACATCCTATTTGTGCTAACTGCCACAACGTGTCAATCTGTTCCTGAACTAGATCAATTCGTTGATTCAGGACCATAATGCCACCTTTCAATTGAGCATTAAGGAAAGATTGTATGTCCAAACCAGTGGCTACATTCGCTGACAGGTTATTTAAGGCAGCTGCAGTCTGGACAGTGGAATGCATGGCAATGGCAGCCGTAGTGGCTCCCATAGATCCAGCTGTAATGGCAACCAGGATAGCAGCAGTGATTCAAAAATCCCTCCTCTGTCTAAAGAGGGTCATGGTGCTCGGGCTCTCTACCAGAACCAGAACATACATGGGCATTCTGGTCACAAGTGCCAAAGGAAATTTTCCTCCATCCCAACATTAAGAATAGAATCATACTTGAGGTGTACAATTTAGCATTCTCTCACTAGATCTTGCAAAGGTGCTATTGCTAATCACAAACACAAAAGGGGGCCAAACACACATAGGGGTGGGTGCAAAAGACATATTCCTTCCTGGGGCTATCAACTTTACTGTGCTTCCAAACAAATCTGATGTATTTCATTGAAAGGAGGCACTTCTTACCATTCCTCCTTTAATCATAGTCATGGGGGAGAGATCATTGCAGCTACCATTAACGCCACAGAGTAGCCAATAATCAAAAGGATTAGAGACTCCACATTGATCTGGGTTTTGATTACAATAAGGAGCCCACCTGGGTTGCCGGGAAATAGTCTAGTTAACCCTCTCCTGGGCTCTAGGCCATCAACTTCTAATCCAGGTGGCATTACTCTTCAAAATGATTTCAACTTGTGCCCATTAAGAGCTTCCACCTGCGCTATTGCAAAAGCAGCAGTTATTTCAGGGGGTCTAGCTTGCTCAAACCACATTAGTCTAGAAGGAATCCACAGCTTTTTATTTTCTGTGGAAACAAAAATAGAAATCCTTTTCCCCAGTAACCTGTCCTTGAACTTAAATTTTGGAGTCAAAGCATTTTTAAAATATATAAATTGAATTGATCCAGCACCATTTCCTTTAACAGTTGTTGTTTCCTCAGTAGTCAAACAATACAAAGACAATATAATACAGTATCCAGATTCTCTCAGAATGCAACAGCTCCTGAAGAACAAGATAAATGGGTTGTGATGTTGAATTCCCCATACTCTCATTTTGGTTACTTTTACCTTGTCTCATCCCGGAACTTTATCGCTCCTAACGGAGACCTTATTGCCTCTTTACTGAGGTCCTTAACTTGGTCCCACCTTACCTAGGACTTATCAGTCGACTACCCTGACTGCAGGAAGTTCTGAGCCATTCACCCATGGAAAGAGGTTCCCAGTATGGGCCACCACTCATCGCGTTAACCTGGGCCAGCAAGGTAACATGACCATGACTGTTCTTCAAGCAGTTTTTTCAGGAACCTTGTATATCAACATCTGCTTCCCCCAGCCCCAGCAAGCCCTTAAATGTGCGCTCACTGCCCAGTCAGCTCATGCCACCTGGTGAACCAGGATAGGCCACAGAAGGAGGAAACTTACCAGATCCATCAAGCACTTCCAAATAAGTCTTGTTTACAGCTAAGTTCAGACTACCTGGCATCCAGCCAGGTGCCATCTTGGGGGTGTGGCTTCCCACACACACATAAACATATATACATATGCTCAGAGATTAGAACAAACTGTTCATTTTCAGAACCACAAATTTGGTCAAAGAACCATCTAGGAAATTCACAATTTCCTGTTAAACCAACTCCATGGATCCAGCCCCTCTGATCTCCATGTGCACTCACCTGTACTCACATGCTCATATCCACACATAGTCAAAAACACATAATTAAAAGTGATAAAAATGAAAAAGTGATGATCAATTAGTATTGGGGCAAAAGGCAATATGCCTTGATGATACTTGAGAAGTGAGAAAGACTCGGACTACTGAAGCCTGAAGGTCAAGAAAGCAATAAAATATATGAAATACTTCGCAATAGCAAATAGATTCTTAGCAACCTACAGATTCATAGTGTCTTTCTTATCTCAAACATCCAGGCACGATGAAGTTACTACAACTGTGTTTCAACATTTCTTGCTGTTGTTTGAGCTTGTAGGTGATCTTGATTTCATCCATATTGTTTGTAATTTCTCAAACATGCAGACAATAAGAAAAACGTTGTTCTAGGTCCTTCTCTCTAGATGTCAAAGGAAGGTAGGTAAGTCTAAGGAACATAGCACAAGGTCTGAATTCCTTTACTGTCTCGAGTGTTACTAATAAGGTACCCATATATCATACCTCAATATGACATTAAAATCACAAAATAATTTAAATAATTAGTAAGTACACATTGAAAATTAATGAACATCACATAGAAATAAAGTAATGATTTATACTAACCTCTAACATTGTTTTGCATGAGACCACTTTATAAAACTCTTTTTGTGAAATTATAGAATTGACCCACTTAAATGATGTTTATAGATTTCTTTAGTTTCTCTTAATTTATGTATATGTGTGTATGTATCTCCTTGAGTTTATATGTACTATGTCCAAACAAATCTCTGTAGTATCCAGAATAGAACATTGGGTCCCTTGGAAGTGTAGTTATAGCTGGTTGTAGGTCACCATGTAGGAAAAAGAAAACAACTTTTATGTCTTTCATAGGACTTATGAGTGCTCTTAAATGCCTAGCCATCTCTCTAACTTCAACATAATTTATTTTATACTTTCAGGAAAATCACATTTGAACATACCATAAATATATTGATAAAATTTCTTCAATAAATTTTAAAAGCAATGTTTAGTATTTATTTCATTATGTGAGTGCAAATGTTTCTATACATACACAGATTAAACTTAAGTGTACAATATGTGAGACTACATTCTGTTTATCTACTATATGTGGTCAGGGATAGCACTGATATAATCAGAATAGGTAGAAAGCACTTTTATTAACAGTCCTCTTATTGGCCCTTCAATAACCAGAGGTGAATACAGAATTCTACTCTAATGCCTTTTCAAAAAAATAACTAGGGACAGCCTTCCCTGGGAATTCCCTGAATTGGCCCTGGATCTCGCTCCTCACTGTGTTCTGTCCCCAGCAAGAACATTCCTGGTGCTCTGATACACCCCTACCTACCCACACCAAGAGCCTGCCCTCTCTCTACCCTGTGCACTATTGCCCACTGCCCCCTTCTCTGGTTGAACACTGGGACAGAGGGTGGATTCAACAATCCTGCCATCTTCAGGGAACGTACTGGAGCTGTTCTGAGCACATTAGACCTGCTTATGCACACTGGACCACCTGGAATCTCCATCTGCCTGATCTCTGACCCCTACACCTGCTCCTCTGCTGGAGTTCCCGACACTTTAGAGATCCACCTATCCCCTTGATACCATCCTGAGTCCTTGCCTACTGGATCTTTGACACCCACCCCAGGCCCCATGAATGAGGGGAGGCCTCCTAGAGACCTTGGACCACCCAGAGCTACAGACATTGAACTTCTGACCTACCTAAGCCCAACTGGGGAGTAACATAGAGTGAGAAAGACCCCACCTGCACCTACTGGAAAAAGCAATGAGAGGTGGCAATATAAGAAAACACCTAACAAAAGAAAGACAAGCATGACACCACAAGAATCTAGGGACTCAACACCAACTACACCTGAACATGCCAAAGCAGATGAAGCAAAATGGAACGACTTAAAAAATATCTTCATAAAAATGATGTAGGCCAGGGACAGAGGGTGGAGCCAACAGTCAACCCTACTTCAGTGACTTCTCAGAGCAACTTTGAACAAAGGAGACCTGCCTATCCACAAGGAACCAACAGTAATTTCCAACTGCTTGGTCTCTGACCCCACCTCCAGTTCTCTGCTGGAGTCCTGGGCCCCTCCCAGAGATCCACCTATTTCCACAGGTCCACTCAGAATTCTGGCCAGCAAGATCCCTGACCCCCAAAGCAAGGCCTCTGCTAAAGAAAGAGGCCTCAGCTGGAGAGTTCCAGTTTCCAGTGAGATCCAACTATCCTGCAAAAACTTCCCAAGTTACAGCTCAGCCTTTGTCCTCTTCCACCAGCCATTGGCTAGAGGTGAGTCTGGTCCCAATTGGGGTGGCCTCTACTTTACAACCTCTCCCCTCCCCCCCAACTCCCTGGGTTGGCCCTGATCCCGCTGCTGCTCCTGTGTCCTGTCCCCATCCAGAGCACTCTTGGAGCTCTGATACATACCCACCCATCCCCAACAGGAGCCTACCCCTCCCACCCTGTGCCCTACCCTGCCCACTGTTCTGCCACTCTGGTTGAGCACTGGGACAGAGGGTGGAGCCAACAGTCCACCCTACATAGGAGATTTCTCAGAGCAACTCTGAACAAAGGAGACTTGCTTATTCACATGGAACCACCTGTAATTTCCACCTGTTTGGTCACTGACCCCACCCCTAGTCCTTTGCTAGAGTTCCAGGCCTCTCCCAGAGACCCACCTAAATCCACAGGTCCACTCTGACATCCTGCCAGCAAGATCCCTGACACACAAAGCAGGGCCTCAGCTAAAGAAAGAGGCCTAAGCTGGAGAGTTCCAGTTTCCAGTGAGATCTGACTATCCTATAAAAAACTTCCCAAGTTACAGCTCAGCCATTTTCCTTTTCTTCCAGCCATTGGCTAGAGCCATTGGCGAGAGGCATCTTCTACTAGATCCTCACCCTGACTGCATCCCTGGGTCCCTGTCTGCAGAGAGACCTCCTAGAAAGCTTGGACCACATAGAAATACACACATCGAACCTCTGACCCACCTGAGCCCACCAGGGAAGGAACATAGACAGAGGGAGAGACCCCACTGACACCTACTGGAAGAAGCCATGGGAAGACAGCAATACAAGAAAACACCTAACAACAGAAATATAGGCATGACACCACTAGAATCTAAGGAATCTACACCAACTAGACCAGTATACAACAAAGCAGAGGAAGCAGAAGGGAATAATTTAAAATTACACTCATAAAAATGATAGAGGCCCTCAAAGAAGATGTGAGAAAAAATCCCTTAAAGAAATGGAGGAAAAAGCAAACAAAAAAGTGGAAGAAATGAAAAAATTCCTTAAGGAAAGTAAAGAATACAGAAAACCAAGAAAAAACAATTAAGAAGGTGAAGGAAAGGGTTCAAGACTTGAAAACTGAAATAGAGAAAATAAAGGCAACACAAACTGAAGGAATGCTAGAAATAGAAAAAAAATGAGCAAAAAAATCGGGAACAACAGACGCAAGCATAACCAACAGAATTCAAGAGATGGAAGAGAGAATCTCAGGTGCACAAGATAAACTAGAAGAAAGAGATTCATTGACAAAAGAAAATCCTAAATCCAAAAAATCCTTAACACAAAACATCCAGGAAATGTGGGACACCGTGTAAAGGCCAAATCTAAGAATAATAGGCATAGAGGAAGGTGAGGAAGTCCAGCTCAAAGATGCCGAAAACATATTCAACAAAATCATCGAGGGAAATTTTCCAAATCTGAAGAAGGACATGCCGATGAAAGTACAAGAAGCAAACCAAACTCCAAATAGGCTGGACCAAAGAAAAAAGACCCCTCAACATATAATAATCAAAACACCTAGTATACAGAATAAAGAAAGAATATTAGGAGCAGTTAAGGAAAAAGGACAGGTAACATATAAAGGCAGACCTATCAAAATTATACCTGACTTCTCCATGGAAACCCTCAAGGCCAGAAGGACCTGGATAGATGTTCCACAAGTATTAAGAGAACATGGATACCAGCCTAGGCTACTATATCCAGCAAAACTCTCAATAACTACAGTTGGAGAAAACAAGATATTTAATGACAAAACCAGATTTCCCCAATACGTATCTACACATCCAACCCTAAAGAAAGTATTGGAAGGAAAACTCCAACCCAAGGAAGGAAACTATGCATACAATCATGTAAGCAATAGATAATCCAAGTACACCAGAAACCAAGGGTAAATCAGAACAAATATATTTACAATACCACTGCCAAATCAAACCTAAAACAAACAAGCATCAACAATCAATGGTCCTTACTCACCCTCAACATTAATGGTCTTAACTCACCTGTAAAAAAGACACAGACTAACAGAATAGATACTAAGACAGAATACATCCTTCTGCTGCATGCAAGAAACACATCTAAGCTTCAAAGATAGACATTACCTCAGGGTAAAGGATTCAGAAAAGATCTTCCAGTCAAATGAAAAAAAAAAAAAAAAAAAAAAAAAAAAGCAAGCAGGTGTGGCTATCCTAATATCTAACAAGTTAGAATTCAAACCAAACTTAATCAAAAGAGATAAAGAGGGTCATTTCTTATTCATCGCAGGAGAAATCCATCAACACAAAATCTCAGTTCTGAACATCTATGCCCCTAATACAAAGGAACCCACATTCATAAAAGAAACGCTACTAAAAGTCAAAGCTCATATAAAACCTCACACACTTATAGTGGTAGACTTCAATACACCACTCTCAACACTAGACAGGACCACAAATCAGAAACCCAACAAAGAAACAAAAGAACTAACAGAAGCTATGTCTCAACTGGGATTAACAGACATCTATAGAACATTCCATCCAAACACAAAAAAAATATATACCTTCTTCTCTGCTCCACATGGAACCTTCTTTAAAATCGACCACATACTAGCTGGCATAACAAAACTCAACAGATACAAGACAATAGGAACAGTCCCTGTATCTTATCAGACCACAATGCTTTAAAATTAGAATTCAACAACAACTTAAATAGTAGAAAACCTGCAAACTCATGGAAACTGAACAATGTGTAATTGCACCGCACCTGGGTCAAAGAAGAAATAAAGAAAGAAATTAAGGACTTTCTAAAATTCAACGAGAATGAGGACACAGCAACCGAAATAATGGGAAATATTGTTAGCAGTGTCACTAGGGATGTTCATTGCTCTAAGTGTCCATATGAAGAAAACAGAGGATAGTCACAATAGAGACTTAATAGCACAACTGAAAGCCTTAGTAAAAAAAGAAGCGAACTCACCCCATAGGAGCAGATGCCAGGAAACAATCAATTTGAGGGCTGAAATCAACAAAACAGAAACCACAAATTTTCACTGACCTTGAAAGGATAATATTCAACTATATATGGAAAAACAAAAACCCAGGATTGCCAAAACAACCCTATGCAATAAAAGAACTTCAGGAGGCATCACCATTCCTGACTTTTAGCTCTACTACAGAGCTATAGTTCTGAAAACAGCCTGGTATTAGCATACAAAATAGACAAGTAGACCAATGGAATCAAATCGAAATCTTGATATAAACCCACACATTTATGAACACCTGATTTTCAACAAAACTGCTAAAAGAATATTATGGGGGGGGGAGGGAGGAATACATCTTTAGCAAATGGTGCTGGCACAATTAGATGATGGTATATAGAAGACTGCAGATAGACCCATGTCTGTCACTATGCACAAAACTCAAGTCCAAATGGATCAAAGTTCTCAACATAAATCCAGCCACACTGAACCTCTTAGAACAGAAAGTAGGAGGTACACTTGAACAAATTGATATAGGAGACAACTTCCTGAACATAACTCCAGGAGCATAGACACTGAGATCAACAATTAATAAATGGGATCTCTTCAAACTTAGAAGCTTATATAGGACAAAGGACACAGTGGACAAGATCAAATGACAGCCCTCTAACTGGTAAAAGATTTTCATCAAGCCTACATCTGACAAAGGGCTGATTTCCCAAATAAACAAAGAACTCAAGAAACTAGTCAGCAAAACACCAAATAACCCTATTAAAAATGGGGTACAGAACTGAAGAAAGAATTCTCAATAGTGTAAAACAAAAAGTTTGAAAGATACTTAAATAAGTCCTCCACATCCTTAACTATCAGAGAAATGCAAACCAAAACAACGTTGAGATACCATCTTACTCCTGCCAGAATGGCTAAAATTAGAAACACCAATGATGACTCATGTTGGACAGGATGTGTAAAAATGGGAACACTCCTCCACTGCTGGTGGGAGTGCAAACTCATACATCCATTTTGGAGATCAGTATGGTGGTTCCTGAGGAAAATGGGAATTAGTTTACCACAGGACCCGGCAATCCCCCTCTTAGGCATATACCCAAATGATCCACATCCATGCAATAAAGACATCTGTTCAACTATGTTCATAGCAGCACTATTTGTAATAGGAAGAACCTGGACGCAACCTAGATGCACCTCAATTGAAGAATGGATAATGAAGATGTGGCACATCTACACTAAACTGTTTTTATGAGGCCACAATCACCTTGGTACCCAAGCCACACAAAGACACAACTTAGAAAGAAAACTACAAAACAATTTATCTCATGAATATTGATGATGCAAAAATACTCTATACAATACTGGCAAACTGAATACAAGATTACATAAAATAAATCCTCTACCATGACCAAATAGGCTTTATCCCTGTGTTGCAGGGATGGTTTGACTTACAAAAATCTATCAACATGATCCACCATATATACAAACTGAAAAAGAAAACCACATGATGATCTCCCTAGATGTTGAAAAATCCTTTGACAAAATTCAACACCCTTTCATGATAAAGGACTTCCAGAGCATGGATAAAAGGTACATACCAAAACATAATAAAAGTAATATACAGTAAACCAAAAGCCAATATCAAACTGAATGGAAAGAAGATTAAGGTGATTCCTCTAAATCAGGAACAAGACAAGGCTGCCCTCTCTCTCCATATCTCTTCAATATTGTACTTGAAGTTCTAGCTAAAGCAATATGACAACAAAACCAGATCAATGGGATACAACCTTCTCTGTTTGCAAATAATATGATAGTTTACATATGCAACAACAACAAAAAAAAAACTCTCTAGGGAACTCCTACAGCTGAGAAACACCTTCAGCAAACTAGCAGGATACAAATTAAACTAAAAAAAAAAAAAAATCAGTAGCCCAACTTTATTCAGATGACAATGTGTCTGGGAAAGAAATCAGAGAAACATCAACCTTTACAATAGCCACAAACAACATAAAGTATCATGGGGTAACAAATACCAAACAAGTGAAAGACTACATAGTAAGAACTTTCTGGTTTTAAAGGAAGAAATTAATGAAGATACCAGAAAATGGAGAGATCTACCATGTTCTTTGATAGGTAGGATAAACAAAGTAAAAATGTCAAAATTGCCAAAAGTGATCTACAGATTCAGTGCAATCCCCCTTAAAATCCCAGCACAATTCTTCACTGACCTTGAAAGAATGAATAATAATCAACCTTATATGTAAAATCAACAGTCCCAGGGTAGCCAAAACAACCTTGTACAATAAAGGAACTTTAGGAGACATCACAATCCCCAACTTTAAGCTCTACTATGGAGTCCTGAAAACAGCCTGATATTGGCATAAAAATAGACAAGTAGACCAATGGAATTGAACCAAAATTCCTGATATTAACCCACACACCTATGATCACTTGATTTTTGACAAAAAAGCTAAAAGTATTCTATGGGAGGGGGAAGCCATCTTCAACAAATGGTGCTGGCACAACTGGATGATGAGTTATAGAGGACTTCAGATAGACCCATGTCTCTAGCCATGCACAAAACTCAAATGCAAATGGAAGAAAGACCCCAACATAAATCTAATAACAATGTACCTCTTAGAGATTAAGTGGGAGGTGCCCTTGAACAAATTGGTACAGGATACTGCTTCCTAGACATAATTGTAGTAGCACAGACACTGAAAAGGACAATTAACAAATGGGACCTTCTCAAACTGACAAGCTTCTGTAAGGCAAAGGAAACAGTAGAGGAGACCAAAAGGCAGCCCACACACTGGGAAAATGTCTTCACCAACCTCACGTTTGACAGAGGGCTGATCTCTAAATTATACAAAGAACTCTAGAAACTAGTCAACAAAACACCAAATAATCCTGTTTAAAAAAAAAAATGGAGTACAGGGCTGAATAGAGAACTCTCAATAGAGGAAATCAAAAAGGCTGAAAGATTACTTAGTAAGTGTTCAACATCTTTTGCTGGGTATAATAGCCTTGGCTGGCATCTGTGGACTCTTAGTACTTGTAGAACATCTATCCAGGACCTTCTGGCCTTGAGGGTTTCCATGGAGAAGTCCTGTGTAATTTTGATAGGTCTGCCTTTATATGTTATTTGGCTTTTTTCCTTCGTTGCTCTTAATATTCTTTCTTTATTCTGTATGTTAGTTGCTTTGATCGTTATGTGTTGAGGGGTCTTTTTCTTTGTTCCAGTCTATTTTGTGTTTGGTATACTTCTTGTACTTTCATGGGCATGTCCTTCTTCTAATTGGGAATGTTTTCTTCAATGGTTAATTGAATATGTTTTCTGCACCTTTGAGCTGGGCTTCTTTGCCTTCCTCTATGCCTATTATTCTTAGGCTTGGCCTTTTCACGATATCCCTCATTTCCTGGATGCCTTGTGTTAAGGATTTGTTGGATTTAAGATTTTCTTTGCTCAATGAATCTATTGCCTCTAGTTTATCTTTAGCACCTGAGATTTTCTCTTCAGTGTTTTGGAACTTGCTTTTACTATCAGTTACTCATGACAGTAGCCATAATTACAATTGCAGGAGTGAAACAGTCAGAGAATCTTACTTCAGACATAAAGGTAAATTTTCTGAATCAGTAAGTAAAAAGTCCCATCGGTATGCAAAAATAATGTCTTCAGCTATGGCTGTCTTGATAATGGCATTGCCTAATTACTTTTTAATTATGCAAGAGATTATTATCTAGGAAAAATGATTTTCTTTAAAGTAAAACTCAATGACTATGATGTTGAGGTAACAACAAGAAGATAAACAAATGAAAATGTATTTATGAAACTTAGGCTATCCTGCTTCTCACTGTAGAGAGAGGCATTGGGTACATGCTATGTGTGATTACTTGGCTGATGACTATAGTTAATACAGATTCTACCTGAGATAATGGATAAGGAAGTAACAGATTTAATGCATTTGCTTAGTATTGGTGACTTTCCTTGCTGTTAGTTTAACCTACCAAGGTTTTTGATAAAGTTGGTCAAATATGTTAAAATAACAATCAGTGACCTAAGAATTAGTCAAATATTATATTGGTGACTAGAGGGAAAAACATAATAGAATGTCAGCATGAGGTTAAAATGAAGTAATGAGTAATATGATGAAATCTAACATCTATAGAGAAACATTTAAGCATGGAAAAAATGTGCTGAATTGATGAGTTGAAGCATACAAATTTTAAACACAAATGAGCAAAATGCATTTTTATGAAAGATGTGCTTTTTGGGGAATGATTACACATTTTCCTTAAAGAATAGTGTTTCATTACTGCCTCAGCCTTTTGAAACTCTTTTAAAATGTTAGCAAAAAAAAAAAATAAGAAGAAAGTAAATAAACTTTGTAGTCATTATAACTAAAATGCCCATTCTATTTTGATTTAGAAAGTATCAAATTATTATTAAAAATGTATCTTGCATTTATTAATTTTGTAGATATTTATTAAATACCTAGGTTTTATATAATAAAACTGCACTACAACACACACCATTTCCTAGATAAATATTATGATGGTGATGGGAGTGAAAAATAAGCACAATATATATATTACTGAAGAGTGGTTTGTATCAAGAAGAGAATAAAATGAATGCCAGTGATTTTTCAAAAATTAGTCACAGTTGTTTCATGGAGAAAGATATGTGAACAGGTAAATTATGTTCATAATTAAGAGAAAAATATTCCATATGGAAAATAGAGTATAAGAACAATGGGTAGTGCATTTCACAAAAAGTAAAAAGTCTGATTTAATATGAGCCACAGGAGGGATAGTAGAAGCAAGGGTCAGATCTTAAATTATAGGAAACCTATCAGAAAGACATTAGGTCGTCATGTATTTCCCTTTTGATTGATTTTGATTATCATTTGTTTATTTTGTGGTACAAATGACAATCTATACAACTTGAGAAATGCCA
Source organism: Phodopus roborovskii (assembly GCF_943737965.1). Lineage (NCBI taxonomy): Eukaryota > Metazoa > Chordata > Mammalia > Rodentia > Cricetidae > Phodopus > Phodopus roborovskii. The sequence continues at coordinate 9,135,003 of NW_026126540.1, read as the reverse complement.
AAAAAGAAAAATCAACTTCCAACATCAGAGATAATTACTCAGCTATATTTATTACTTTATATATAATAGGTAGGAAATGGCCATCATGTAAGTGCCTCTCAATTGGATGAATGTATATATTTTGGAATGTGTGTTTCCATACAATCAATTGATCTAAATAATTATATATCACAATACTAATAAGTGTCACAAAAACTGAAGCTATTTACTTCCATCTCTTTTCAACAGTATTGTATATCTATATTCCTACTATTTTATAAGTTGATTAATATTTCTCTAATATACATTATACTTAAAATAATTATGCAGCACTAACCTTTGGGGGAATAATTTTGTTATTCATTCAGTGGCAATGAATGGTTGGATGCCAATAAAAAGTCAAAATACCCCTACTTCTATTTTCATACTACTAATATTCAAACTTTCTGAAAATAGCCCACTTAGGAAGATGTTTGCATTTACATCAAAGATAATATTTTGCTTTAATGAATTTGCAAGTCCTGATATATGTAGAAACCATCACAGTTACAAAATTTAATAATGACATTTTTAGTATTATCATAAACATACACATGCACTTACATTCACTGAAACATAATATATATTTCAGCGCACTGTATTCTGTTAGAAAGAGTAGATGATTCCCAGCTCAAAACAATAGAGATGAACACATAGAGATATTTATTACCATAAGCCTGGTATCAGCAACTGGATTATATATAGCATATATAAAGGCATGGACATATATCTAAAAATAACACAGATCTAAAACAAATGTATCTTCAAAATAATGTACTCACCAGAGTGAAAAATTCATGCACAGAAAATTATAAATATTAATCTTCATATCTATGTACATATATGTGTGTTGATATATTCTTCATATATTTCAAACTATATAAAGTATTATCATAGAGAATGTTATATTTACAAGGGAGAAATATTACACACATATTTTTGTGAATACAATTAGATGTTTGTATTAAAGTTCTCTAGAGTAACACTATATAATATATATATATGTTCATAGATATATATGAAATTTATAAGAATGACTAACTGGCTTCAGTCTACCTAATCCAATAATAGCTTACTGTGGTTGGAATGTTCAAAAATGCAGTATTTGTTGATCCCATGAGGCTGGACATTTCCGCTCATATTCAGTATATGTTGCAATCCCAAAGAAGTAGGTGCCAATGCAGGTAATGAATCGAATCCTAGCAAGGTGAGGGCAAACAGGCAAAAAAGCAAAGTCTTCATTTTCCCATGTCCTTCCATAGGCTTCCAGCAGAAAATATAGTTCAGATTAAAGATGTATCTTACCAACTAGAAATACAAAGTAGAAGCAGATCTTCCTACTTCAAATTGATCAAGTATCCCTCAATGTAGGGCAATTCATTTTTGGATTTTTACTTCCATATGTAGTCAAGTTGACAACTAGAACGAGCCATGATGAATTGTATGATGTATTATTTCTGATTTATTAATGCTTGTCTGAGGATTCAGAAAACAAAGTCACCCACACACCTTTAATTCCAGCTTCCAGAAGCTAAGAGGTGGTGGTACACATATTTAATCCTAGGACTCAGGATTAAGAGGTAGAAAGATCTCTATGAGTCCAAGGCCACTCATATCTACACAAGACTGATCCACTTCTAAAGAGAAACAGCTCACACAAAGATGATCTCAGCATCTGGGATCATATGCCTTAAATCCCAGAATTAGGAAGAAATATAAGACAGGAGCAAGGTCTAAGTATCAGGCATTCATTATCTAGCCACACTGAGGAAAAGAAGGATTAATTCTCCAGCCTCATTGAGGATAGGAAAACATTCCATCTCAGATTCTATAGCCATGCTGAGGAAACACAGCGGGATCAGGCCATTCAACCTGATGTAAAGGTGGGAGCTAGTGGCCCACTACTTTGCTTTTGTGGTTTTCAGCTTGAAGTTTGAATCGCAATATCTGTCTCTGGGCCTTTTATTTTTCATGCAACAACAAATCTGTCCCTTGTCAACTTGGCATGTAATCATATGATCAAATGCCACACTTAATTCCAAATGAAAATAATAATCTGAACATAACAATTCCTAAGCATAACTATCCCACATAAAATTACAAACACATTATATATTTAACCAGATCATAATTGCATCTAATATGATATTGCTATCCCTCATACAACCCCAAATACATTACAAAAAAGTTAGAATAGGTGTTAATATCCCTTGAAGGACACTCTTTTAGTACCTCAAATTTAAATGCTACAATCATTGATATTTTCCTAATTGGTGTTACATCACATTACAAATTTCAAAGAAAACAAATATCTGTACCAATGCAGTTTTACAAAATAGAGTTGAAATATTCCTGATAAGTATAATCCTCATTTCTGCAACTAGTCACATGGCTTTAGCTGCTATTTATGATTACCTTCCTCTACTACCAATTCTTTGTTTCCTCCAACTTCAGCAAGAACATCAGCAGCTCTTGGTTCTTCTGGAAGCAATAACCCATACATTCGTTTCTGCAGGGTCTGTACCTTTGGCAATCTTATGTGAATTAGGCTGTGGCATTTTCCCATTGATTTTAACCACAGAAAATGATAGTGCCAAGAGATGCCCTAAAGGATCTTTCACACTCCACACATAACCTTTCTTACTTTCATTGTAGAGAAACAATCTAGTTTACCCATGATAATTTGGATAAATAACCCCTCCTAATATTGTTACTCCCTTCATAAATCATTGTTTTAAGGGCATTAGAAGCCTAAAGTTGCCAGGGGGGAAGTTAAATGAAAGGTTTATTGTGACTCCTGGCAGGAGTATTCCTCAGTCTGGAACCAAAACTTCTAAGTCAGCATAGCTTAAAGTCATAGGAACAAGAAGCAAAAATTTTTATAGTGGTTCACTAAAGTTGATAATGAGAGGAACTATATTCTTTTGTACCCATTGACAAATCTATTGATACTGCAGAAGCAGTATTATATATTTGATTGTGACTAAAGCATGTACCAACTTGTGGAGTACACTGCCTTAGATATCCAGGTTGTTGTCATTGAATTGGTGCTTTTATTCTGTCTAGAAAAGGTTTCTTCCATCTTTTTTTGTCAGGCCAGTTACTTCTGAATGATGATAACACTAGTGAATTCCATGACTGTGAGCCCCTTGTCTTACATCTCTGACTGTCAGAAACAATAATCTATGAAATGTCATGATGATCGATCAGATGTTCTGTGGTTCCATGTATGGTAATTTTGGCAGAATCATTACAGGCAAGAAAAACAAATCTATAACCAGAATAAATATCTACTCCAGTATGTACAAAGTGTTGTCTATTCCATGAAGAAAGTGGTCTAATATAGCCAACCTGGAAATAAGTTGCTGGCTGATCAACCCCTGGATTGTTATCTATATATGGTGCTTGGTTGGTACCTTCATTTTTTTTTTTTACTTTTTTATTATTATTTAATTTCTTATTTTACATATAGATCTCAGTTCCCTCTCCTTTCCATTCTCCCATGTCCCCCGCAATGCCTGTCCATTCCCCACCCACTCCACAGGGAGGGTGAGGCCTTTTTGGAGGGATCATCAAAATCTGTTATGATCTAGGCCCTCTTTCCTGGCTCTAGGTTAAGGGAGTATCCCTCCATGGGAAATGTGCTTCCAAAGTCTTTTTGTGCACCAAGAATACATCCTGGTTCCACTGTCAGAGATTACATGCATTTCCCAGGCCTTCTAATTGAGACCCATGTTCAGGGTGTCTGGGTTGGTTTAATGCTACTTTCCCAGCTATCAGTCTAGGGGTCCATGAACTCTTCCTTGTTCAGGTCAGCTGTCTCTGTGGGTTTCTGTAGCCGGTTTGGCCCATTTGCTTATCACTTCTCCCTCTCTGCAACTGGATTCCCAGAGTTTGGTTCATCAATGTCAGCTTATGCTGCATAGGATGTGGAAAAGGGGGAACACTCCTCCACTTCTGGTGTGAGTGCAAACATGTACAGACATTTTGGAGATCAGTATGGTGGCTCCTCAGGAAAATGGGAATTAGTCCACCACAGGACCCAACAATTCCACTCTTAGGCATATACCCAAATGATCCATATCCATGCAACAAAGACATCTTTTCAACTATGTTCATAGCAGTAATATTTGTAATAGCAAGAACCTGGAAGCAACCTAGATGCCCCTCAACTAAAGAATGGATATAGAAGATGTGGTATATTTCACATTGGAATACTACTCAGGGTTGGTAACTTCTATTGAAAGATTTAGCAATCAGAAGCATCTGCAACCCTATCAGCTCTGTTGAGTGGAAAGTTTATATTGTTGAGCTCATGTGTAATCTTGATCACTGCCACTATGGCCAATTTGTTCTTGGACCCATTGGGAAAAGAAGGGATGACTGGGATGAGTTTGACTCTTCACAGAACAAGCCATCCTATTTATTTATTGAACTCCTCCTTTGCTGGAGTCAACCTTTGATGAACAATTACAGGGAACACACTTATTTTCACATTCTTCCTTCATTTGCGAGATCAGTCCACATACTTTTTCCCCATAAGTCTTTCACATCAATTTTCCAATCATACTTTTTCCAAGTCTCCGACTACATAGACAATTCATTGGCTAGAGACAAAGAATCAGTGAACAATCACACATCTTAAAAATTTTCAGTCCAGAGAAGATATATGACCATGTGCACTGCACCAAGTCTTTCCACTCATAAAGATTTCCCTTTACTGGTGTTATTCAGGATTGTCTCAGAAAGGGATTGTAATGTTGTAGCTGTCTAATTCTATGAAGAACTAATGTGAAGAACTAATAGTAAACCAGGCCCTAGTCTTATCTTCTTTAGTAAAATGAGCATAGGGATATAGTTACATACTTGAGAGTAGACAGCTTTGTAATGGAATTAGAAAGTATAGACATTTGCTCAACTTCTTCATGGAACTTGCTTGTGCCTTCAGGACCAGATTGGGCCTAACCATATGCATACCACTTCTATTTGATGGTAGATTGCTACTGTGTATGTCCTACTTTATGAGTTGGTGGGTCAAATAACACCAGGTAATGATAGGCAACACAAATTGCATGGTAGCTTGGTGGCCTATTATCAAATATTCACTTTCCCCTAAGGCCCAAGAGCATGGTAAGAATTTCAAAGAAAAGAACAGTTATCTACAGATGATGGTAGAGCTAGGCTACAAAGTTACAAATTTCATTTCTGTGATTCTCCTCAAGGTGCCTGACAAAGTCTCCAAAGAGCTTCCTTACCTGGCACTGTCACTTCAAATACAACTAGATCTATTGGATCATATTATGCAAGAGGTAGTATAGTCTTAAAGGCAACCTGGACTAGATGAAAAGACTTCTGCTATTTCAGGGTTCACACAATAATGAGTAGTCACTTGGCTTATGCATGGGAATAAACACCCAAGTGAGGAAGGTGCTATCCAGAACCCAAATAATTTATCATTTACATTAGAAGGAATATCTCTGCATGGCCCTTACAACTGGGCTCTTGATAATTTCACTGATACAGAAGGCCCTTCGATTTTGTTTGGATTTATTTGTCATCCACTGATATATACATTTGTTAACAATTCCTTGCAAGTAGTTACACCTCCTACTCACTTGGTGAAACCAGCATAATTTCATCAACATAGTATATTAATGTGATGTTTTGTGGAAGAGAAAATGATCAAAATAACTTCTAACTACATTATGATACAAAGACGGAGAGTTAATATATCATTGAGATAAAAGAGTAAAGATATACTGTAAGACTTGTCAACTGAAAGAGTCACTAACTGATTGAGTTTTTGATAGTCAATTGTCATTTTCCTTTATCTATCTGCACTGGACAGATAAGAGAGCTAAAGACAGATGTGTTGAAACCAACCCCCACCCCTGAACCTTTCACATCCTTGATGGTGGCCCTGTTTTCTGAGATTCTTCCAGGAATATGATAATGTTTTTCAATCAATATTTTCCTTGGCAGATGTAATTCTAAAGGCTTCCATTTAGACTGACCAGCCCTAATGGACATCACTCCACAGGTAAATGAACCACTCTGAAAATCCTACATATATATATATGTAAACACACACACACACATTTTGGGACTAGTGATTTAATACAGAATGAGTTCAGAGTCCCACTGTACTTACTGTATACTGCATTTCAACCAAAAATTATTAATCACCTGACTTCCATATATGCCTAATTTTACTGGAGGGCCACAATATTTCTTGAAATATCCTGAAATCATAGTCAATTCAACACCAATATCAAAATGACCGCAGAAATTCTGATTGTTTCTTTTCTCCCAGTGTATAGTACTCTTGTAAAAGGTCATAGGCCCCTCTGGGCTATTACTGGTAAAAGGTAAACAGTAATTTTTTTGGTATTATATCAAGGTCCTTCCCCTGATGAAACTGGCCACCACTTCATTCAACAATTTCTGGGCTTCCAAACTGGCTCAAGTCCTTCGGCCATGATCCAATGTACTTTTATTTCATATATTTGATTTTTTCCACTTATAGATATGAAAGAAAAATCCAGTAGGGTTTTTATCTTTTTTCATGCCTGGAAACACAATGATTGATTTATTTCCCTGTACCAAAGGTTTATATGAGTAATTCCACCATAAAATTTATTTTATCTGTTCTCACTGTTATAGTTTACATCATTGTGAAAATTGCTATGTCTATGCTGCCCATCACAATAACATGATCATCTCATCATTGGCAATTCAGGATTGCCACCTCGCTCCTGCTACCTCAGGGCACAATTAAACCCATTGCTGCATTTAATTCTTCCAACTGAAAAGCAACACCTCCAACCCTAAGGTTTGGCACAAGGAAAGGAGCTTCAAAAAACTCTTCACATGTGCTTACACTCCATTTACTATTTTATAGCCTATATGATTAGTGAAAGGCTTGGCTTCAGGGCCTTCCATTGTGGAGGTTTGGATTTTACACAATGTACACACTCAAGCACTACAATTTTCTTCAGCCTTGAAATCTGTTCATTAATAATAAACTAATAAGGCATTTAAAGCATTTCCAACTCATTTTAATAGGCAGTCTTTTGATAAAGGATTGAGCCAACCATATTAAAACTTTGACAACTTTTTAACTGTGTGAGCTTCTGCATTAAACCCAGGCTCTCTACTGAGAGACAATTACCAATAAAAATTCAACCTGATCTAGTTTTACGTTCTTCCCCCTATTATCCTACTCTCTTAAAAATCCACTCCCACACATTTCCCCCAGACTTCTGCTTTAATAAATTAGTAAAATCACTAAACGTTTAAGCAGTGTAATATACCTCCTTGTGGAATGTACTTTCTTCCTCTCCTCTAGAGGCCTTCTTTGCCTAGAGGCAATGTTTTTCTTTTAACGACTTATTCATGTATTATCCATACAATATTCTGACTACATGTATGCCTGTGAGTCAGAAGAAGGCACCAGATCTCATAAATGGTGTGAGCCAACACTTGCTTTCTGGGAATTAACCTCAGGACCTCTGAAGTTCAGTCAGTACTCTCAACCCTGAGCCATCTCTCCAACCCCAAGAGGCAACTATTGGTGAGTCCTAAGAGACATCAGTATTTTCCTGCCTGGAATTTAATTCTGAGATCACTGTTGGGTTGGAAGACAATGAAAAGTTAATTTCCTCAAAAGTGAAAAGAACAATATGTAAGGTTATGAGCATATAAGCACATCTTCTGCTGAAGGTTGAAAGATTATTTCTGTAAGTTTGTTAAACGCTTACAAATCTGAGGGCCCCCTCATTTTAAGTAAACAATAGGCAGAGTATTGGGAGAGTTAGAGAAGTGGAATATTTTTGTATCCATGCTTCCTGTTGCCTTGGAGTGCCATGCTGACTCAAGTGGTCTGGACTGCTTCCTGGGACCGAGATTGAGTTCACAAGCCATGCTGCCCCTGGGGCCATAGTGATATGGGTAGCATCTTCTGTCAACTGGCCAATGATAATATTCAGGAATAGCTTGCTGCAAAGGACCATGTCTGTGACCATGGTCCTACAACACATGAGGTCAATATTGATATCCATGTCCCCATAGTAACACCAAAGGCAACATGAAGCATGGGGTCTGAGCTACACTCTTTGTCCTTGTCGGTCGGTGTCCAGGGACCATGATACCATTAGATCTATTCTGATCTGAGTGTCTGGGGCTACTACTCAGAAAAGGACATTGACAAGCCCAAGCTCCTGCCTGAGGCTATGGCCTATGCTCCACCTGTAGCTGTTGTCTGCAATAAACTCTGAGGCACAGATTACTACTAGGCTCCATAAAGAAACCCAGGATATGGGAGGGAGACTATGGCTTGGGTGAAGTCAAAGAGGCCATGCCATAGCAGAGGCCTGTGCTACCCCTGGGGACAGGGTGTCATTTGGGCTCAGGATGCCACTGAGGGCCCTGAAGCTGCCAGGGTCCTGATTAACATATGTGGTTCCAGTTGTACAAGCTCTATGAAGAACCAGTAATTCAAATCAGCAACCTAACTTGGTGTCTGAGGACTAAGATGCATCAATGTTTGAGTGAACTGTTCTGATACTCAATGGTATGCTGAAATCTGAGCTGTAGCTGAGGGCCATATCAGGGTCTACAGTCCAACATGCCCAGTGCTCCTGCTACTTTCAAAAGCATCCACTCAAGGGCAAGAGTCAAGCTAGTGCCTGCGGGCCATTACTGCTTATGGAGACAGTGGTGACATCTATTCCCAGGTGCTACTAAGGGTCATGTTCCAGTCCATGCTTCAACACTGGCTGCAGATTTCACCTGAAGTCTGGGCTCCACAGTGCCAATAATAGTCATGTAGAGGCCCAGAGTTGGGGCTGCAACCTGAGAATTTGTTGCTGTCTGGTGATTATACAGCTGCTTTATCCATCCCTGCCATAGTGGCCATTCCCTACACTCATAGCCAAGATGTCATCCAGGTCTAAGTGGTAGCAAAGGGCAACTTATGAGGTCATAGTCCACCCACAGATGGAGTTGTTGTTGATGCATGTGGCCATTGATACCTCAGAGTTCTTAGGAATCATGCAAGATAAAATCAGAGGGCTATATTAAGCTATACCCACCCTTTAATGATCTGGAAAAGCTGGCCTTACTTATCAGTGTCCACTACAGTAAGTGTTCTGCCCTATGCATGAGAGAGAGAGTGCCCCACCCCTTATCACAGGTGAAAATGAGCTTATTCTGAAGACATTCATGTAGGGGAGCTCCACCACCACACCTGAGGAGGTTGGCCCTAAAGGCTCAATTTGATACACTACCACAACTGGGCTTTAGGTTGAATCAACCTATTATCTACCCCATCTAGGTCTTGGTAAAGCTCATGAAGGGACTGTATCTGTGGAACGATATCTGCAAGACAAGTAAAACTCAGAGGATCTCTAGAGAAGATCCAGTGAGGATGATGTACCAAAATCAGAGGCCTTGAATGAGACCAATGACTCATTGCAATTTACATTTGCCAGTTGTTTACAGGGCTGTAATCCATCTAAGCCAACAATTGCTGTCTCAAAATGGAAAGTCCAAGTAAGCAGCAGCTTTTTGTCCTGGAACTAGCTCTTATAGACCAGGCTGGTCTCTAACTCACAGAGATCCCCCTGCCTCTGCCTCCCAAGTACTGAGATTAAAGGCTTGCACCTCGAGTGCCAAGTTTCACAATTACAATTTTTAATTCCAGGGTATTCATAGAAATGTGTCCTTCCACAAGAGCATTTTCTACTTACCAAATGCCTCAATCTTAGGTGAAATTGACATTGCCTATTATGGCAGCCAAAAATTTCTAATACCTTCTAAGCTACTGGTTAGACTGCTTCCCTATCTTTTCAATTCATGCTAGAATTTGATGTTGCATGGTCCTGCACAGTTCCAGTGTATGCTCTCAAAACAGTTGTGACTTCATATGAGCACCTGTCATTTTTTTGTGAATAAGACATTGTTACTTCACATTCACCCATTGCCTCTGGCTCTTACACTAAAGCTTGTTCTCTGCAACCTGTTCAATTACAGATCTTTGTATTACTCACCATCTGCTGCAAATAGAAGCTTCTCTGATGAGGGTTGAACCATGTATTATGGGTGTGAGTGTAAATAAATAGAAGTTGCTTCAATATTATGCCAACTTTTCCGTATAATAATAGTAGATTTTCTTCTACACTGTATAGCCCATATACCAATAGTATATTAGCCCAGTAATGGTGCAAGGTAAGGGTTTCATCTTGTGGAATAAGACTCATAGTCAATCAAAAGTGGTAGCTTGTTCCAGTGATATTTGTATCATTACTACATCAGCAGACATGTCTTTCAGAGTCAGACATTATTGTGACTAGAAAGGTTCATATAGGGATTATATTGTTGAAAGTTTTCCTCTGGATGTGGGCAAAGCAATTTCATCACACTGTATCTAGTAGATAGCACAGCTAAGACATTAAAAGCCTAGTGGCAAGAATGGGTAACTTCTCTTGCAGCTGCTGACTAGTAAAGGCCCAAAGACCCCTAAGTATTACTGACTATTGTTAAAGTTCTTAGTTTGGTTTTTCCATTGCTGTGGTAGAACACTGTGACCTCAAACACATTGAGAATGAAAATATATATTTTCTCATATTGTCAAATACAGACCATGGCAGAGATGTCAGGGCAGAAACACAAGAGGGTAGTAACCCAGAAGCTGGAATGGTACAGATGCCATAGAGGATTACTTCTTATTGTTTTGCTCCTTACTGCTTGCTCATCCTATTTTCTCATACTATCTGAAACTTCCTGTTTAGGAGTGACACTGTACCAAATACATGGGACCGTCTATGTAAATCATGCAGCAAGGAAAATATACTATGGACTTGCCTACAGGCAGAGATTTATGGGAGTATATTTTTCAATCTTGAGTTTCTTTTACCAAATGACTCTAGATATTTCATGTTAGCATAGATGTAACCATCACAGATACTTGCCAAACTTGACAGTAAGACCCTACTATTGAAAGCACCACATGTTAGAGTCATGGTCCATGGAAGAGCCAACTGCCACTTACCTGAAACCTTCATGAATACTGGATAGCTTTAACCATTGCTGTTTCAATTTTGCATTCTACAGCTCCACTTTACTTTGATTATTATTTTGTGGACATATTTTACCTTAAACCTAGATGCAAAGAAATCAAAACCAAAAGAAACAATAATGTTTGCTAACAGAGATGTGGATGTAAGTAGAAAAAACACAAATTCTGTATATGAAAAGTTGACAGTCCAGAAAAATACATTCTCTGAAAAGAAGACACAATCTAAGCACCCTTTCCAGCATAAGATCCCAAACATTTAGCAAGGAAGTACAGAAGGTATTGAGGTGGAGGGGAGCAACCTTGCTCAGAGGACTTAATGGGAAGATAGCCTTCATATGCACTGTTTAAATGTTGGAGTGATAGAAAAGTTTCTCTTTGCTTTAGTTAGTCAATCTCCTTTGCTTTAGTTAGTTGAACTCCACATGCAGCAAATAAACCTGTATTTCCTCTCAGAGATCAAATTGTCTAATAACAGGGGTGTATGAAGTATCATGAAATATGGGAAGAGATTCAGATTCTCACATTAGCTGCCCATACATAGATAGAGATTCTCAGGTCAAAGATGAGTGACAGCAGGATGACAGCAGGAAACTGAAACCAGAGCAGGAAGCTGGCTCTGAAGAATTCAGAATAAGCACTAGAGGAAGAAAACACACTATCATGATGAAAGCACACACTGAAATGGTTTGCTCACCAGTGGGTATATCATTTCTATTTTTGTAGCTGGTCTAGGGTAAAGGAAAGCTGTCTGGGAAACTGTTATAAAACAACTCACATTCAACATTTCCCAGTATGAAATATAGCTGATACTAGATAACAAATCACAGAATGAACGAGAGAAGATAACAACAAAGGATACCAAAAAAGGAAACCAGAAGGTGATGTTGAGGACAACTGAGAAAGGACAGTTATACACTGAGGTCAAGGAAAAGGCCTGGTAATTCACAAATGAAGGATAAAGAATTTACTTCTATTTTTTAATCTTTTACAAAAAGAAACCTTTCAAGACTAGAGAACCCCTATTAGGACTCACAGATTCACTACATTGCAAAGCAAAGTATTAGCTTTTACATTTTGCGTTTCACTGGAATATGCAGTTTTAATTGCAATCTACCTCAAATTAGAATAATCTGGGACAAGCATATTAGAGTTTGCTGAGATATCCCAATAATACTGTGACAGAATTCAATAGTTTTCAGGGCATAGATTTCTATGATGGAATGCAAAAGTAGTTATTTGCCAACAGCCCTGCTTGCTTCCATTAGAAGTATTATGTGACAGATTTAGATGGTGTGAGAACTGTGGGAAGCTGTTCACCTTTGTTCAAAGTCCAAAAAATTGCAGGTAGAATAATTGGAAATTTCCACAGATGGAAGACATGATCCTTGATTGTTAGCATAATTGCTTACAGTCCCTCAATATCTCAAATTTCAGTTTTGGAAGAAGTTTCTTTACATAGCATTCTGGAGAAAATAACTGATGAAACCATGACATAGCTCAGTTCAGTGGATGCAGGGAACTAAGGCTTCATTCTCCATACTGAGGAATCCAAACTAGGTCATATATAGCTAAGTTCGGCAGATGCAGGGGACTAAGGCTTCATGCTCCATAATGGGGAATCCATCTCAGACATGGCTTTGTTTTGATGTATTGTGTTATAGTTTCTCTTACATTGCAGCATTCTAATCTCAGCAGCTTCGCCATTGAAGGAGATAACAAATATAGTGTTGCATCTGCACAGCTAGAGTACCAAGCTTGGCAAGGGTATTGGGATTGAAAAACTTAAAAGACCACCAAGAGAAGTTCAGAAGAAGCTGCTGCCATCACTATATATTACAGAGAGTAATGGGCTTATATACCCAAGCCAGGGGATGGGCAAAATATAGGAGGAATCATGTACCACCCACACCTGGGGTCAAGGCACACCTGCATTCTGCACCTGAAAGTTTTGAAAACAACCTTGTTTTCTCAACCTTGTTTGCATAAAAGTTCTACATCTGGGTGGGGAGAAGAAAGCTGTAAGGGACAAGTACTTAAATTTCCCAACAATATAGTTCTGACTGTACAGCATCTATAATGGTGTTTCTGAGTACAACTAATGGAGTCAAGGAGTCAGTAAAGGCATTTCCTTTCTGTGAGAAGAGGAAAAAATATAGTGGACAAAATAAAATATCAAATCAGTCTCTGATGGGAGATGTCATTCTGTAAATATGGTTCTCATACTGGATAATGAATAAAGCACTGTTGGCCATTAGCAAAGCAAGATAAGTGGGACTAGGAAACAAGGAGGATTCAAGGAAGTAGTAGGGAGGAGTCAACATGGAGAGATTAGAGAGAGCAGATGCAGGCCCCACTATCTGGTGAGACCACATGGAAGTACTTAGATTAATAGAAATGGGTTAATAATTAAGACAGAGCTAGCCGATAAGAACTGGCCAACAGCAGTATATGAAATACAGAGTCTCAGTGTAGTATATGGGGCTGGTGAAGCAGTGGGACACAGCTCAGGAAAAACCTTACTCCTAACTTATGGCACCATAAGGTTGCTAATAAGAACTTCCACTTAAAATTTAACAAAAGCTTAAAAAAAATGGTTTTATAAACAAAAGAACAGAGACAAGCAAGGTTTCTTGGTAGCAGCAATTTTCTCAGTTGGACTCTGCTTTGCAAGAGACAAGCAGATATTTGCATGGCTCCTTTAAGAAAAGTTTCCTGTCTCAGCATAAGTGGCAAAAACCTCACTGCTTTTAAGAAACTCTGCTAAAAATTCATTGGTATGTAGCAGAGCTGGCAATGGCAGTGACCACATCTCCAAGCCTGCAGCATGCTGCTGGATGGCAGCTTAGACCAAGACAGTGAGCACATCTCTCAGTGCTGGCCATAAAATAGCTGCCGCCATCTTGAATAAGACCACGGCTAACACAGCTATGACTTTCATTTTAGCAATGTTGTTGTTTACTAGATAAAAGACTCGTGGCCAGAAAAAGATAAAGATTTACAGTAAAGACAGATTCACATTAAGAAAAAGTGCTAAAGGTTTACCGTGTGTTCTAAAATATATGTAGGCTTGGGAGAGAAAATAAATAAAATGGTTTTAAAAATACAGTGAGGAGATGGGTGTGGTGGCACACACCTTTAATCCCAGCACTCGGGAGACAGAGGCAAGAAGATCTTTGTGATTTCAAAGCAAACCTGGTATGCAGAGTAAATTCCAAGACAGATAAAAGTTACACAGAGAAACCCTGTCTCAAAAAATGAAAAAATAGAAGTAAAATAAATAGTAATAAAAAAGTCACTTAAAGACGGAACACACAGAAAAACTGTGTATGCTATATGCTATTCTGTTGTCTTTAAATTTTTTCACTACTGAGGAAATAACAACTGTTAAAGGAAATGCTGCTGGATTAATTCAATTGATATAGTTTAAAAATGCTTTGACTTCAAAATTTAAGTCTAAGGACAAGTTACTGGGGAAAAGGATATCTATTTTTGTTTCCACAGAAAATGAAAAGCTGTGGATTCCTTCCAGACTAATGTGGTTTGATCAAGCCAGACCCCCTGAAACAGCATTCCACGTGATGCCACATTCAAAATAGTTGGGACAAGGCAGCCTTGCAGACTACAGCCAGGATTTCTTCATCTTCTTAGGATTCCTCATGACAGAGCCCTTTACAAGCAGGAAGTAGTTTTTAAAGGATGATGCCCTAATTCCCAAATATTGTTTATAAATATTTTTTCATTTAAATGCTGTTGGTTATAAATGATTAATGATCACAGCCAATATCTTTTTAAAGGTAAAAAGGAGATTATGATATAGATATGAATACTTTGTTTTGGAATGGATTTTCATTTATTGATACAAATTTAAGGTCCATCTTGTGATATGTATATTTCTCCTCTTGTTTAGGTATTATGTTTGCATTGCTCATTTAGAAATGTAATGTATAATTTAGTAGATTATAGATAGTTACCTATAATATCAAAACTTATAGTTGTTAGTTAAGATTTCTAGATGTACAGACATGTATTTGAGATGGATAAGCCTTCTTCATACCTTTTAAAGATCTACAGAATATGGCATTTAAAACAATTTAGGGTTTTTCTTGACAGTGAGATATAAATGCTCCTGGCAACACCACCTGTGTCAGAAAAGAAGATGGACATCGAAGAAACGCATTATGGAATTTGCCTGCAATGTGGGCAAGATATTGCTCTTGTCTGGACTGTTTTAATTTGTGCTGTATAAACTGGACCTGCAGGACCCACAGGATAGTGACCGTGATACAAGATGGACATTGCCACAGGGTACTTGATTCATGGAAGAGTCTGCCAGACAGTCTGCAGAACACAGAGAAAAGTGACTGACAAACGGCCAATACAAAAAGACAGTTTAAAGTTTTCCTGCTTTGCTGAAGAGTCTGCCAGACACACTATGGCCTATGGGCATAAGTTAGAAGATTACAGAAGAACTTCAAGTGACTGACCAGACAGTGAGTTGTCTCTGTCATTTCTAGAGTTTATACTATCCTTCTGTGGTCATTGAAGGAATTGAAGAGAAATAGTTATGGTTATAGTTTTCCTTAGTTAGGATTGAAGATAAGTTACAAATAGGACTTTAGACTCAAAAATAGAATAGATGATGAAATATTTTCTTTAAATCTTGCTAAATGTTAATGGACTAGCTATTATTAACTGTGATTTTTATTTGATAACTGTTGTGTGATACATTTTGCTATGCTGTTAAAACCCTTACTTAATTTAGACAGAAAAGAGGAGATGATGGGAGATGCCATTCTGTAAATATGTTTCTCAAACTAGTTAATGAATTAAGCACTGTTGGCCAATGGAAAAGAAAAATAGGCAGTACTAGGAGAGAAGGAGAATTCAAGGAAGTAGTAAGGAGAAATCAGCAAGGAGAGACTGGGGAGCCCAGACACTGGCCCCACTCCCCAGTAAGATGAGACCATGTGGAAATACTTAGATTAATAGAAATGGGTTAATACTTAAGACAGAGCTAGCTGATAAGAAACAAGTACCTGGCCAACAGCATTATATCAAATACAGGGTCTCTGTGTGTTATTTGTGGCTGGTGCCACAGTGGGTCCAGGCCAGTAGGGGAAAAACCTTACTAGTAACAAGTCTCTGACTAGCTCCATAGTTTGATTAATCAATGAAAATAATACCAAGAAAAATCCTTGTAAAAATTTAATGCAAGAATCTGTTGCAATTTTATTACAATTCTTTGGAACTAAGCCAAAAAATAAAAAAGAGAACCTGCCTTGTATTCAAATTGATGTATAACAAAAACTATATTTTAATTTTCTTGATCATTAAATTACAAAGGAAATAATGCCAATATAGCTAAAGTTCATATTAAGTTTCTTTTATAAAGTCATATTAAAAATTTAAAGTATTTCAATCAGATTAAGTAAAGCTAAGTTTAAAATAAATACAAACAACCATAACTTGTGAGTAATTGCTTTAGAGTGGCAGGGTTTATCAATGGGATTATTTTGAAGGTTCAAAGTTATTGATGTTGAGCTGAAATAATTGCGAGGTGAATGTCATTAGATTATAAGAAATAATTTTCGTATAATAATTGTAAATAATTCTGTAATCTTTGTGATTATAAAACCGAAGACTATGTATGATTAAATTATTGTTGTTCAGGTGTTTTATTGCTTTTCTAGCACCTGGGAAGCTCTGGTCTGGCCATCCATAACTACAAAAATCATAAGGGGTTATTTATGCTTTATATACCAATAGACTAGAAAGATCCAAAGTTCAAGATTTTTGGCCACTATGTAGTAGCCAAAAATAGTAAACCCATGTGAGTACTCCTATGACATTATTAATTTTGATCCTTACTTTTAAAACTTCCATTTTCCAAACAAAACTGAATAGTAGATGCAAGTTCCTAAAAGCTTTGGAATTTTAAACTCAAAACTTTACAAAGCTATTTTTAAAATGAGTTGTCTCATATAAGTTCATCAAAGATAAAAGTGCATCAACTTTTCATTTTAAATTATAGTTATTCCCTTTATTCCCTACTAGCAATACACAGAACAGCTCAGTTTTGCTGAATTTTTATTTATTTATCCAACCATAAATTTCTTGCTTATGATTAATAGGCTATGAAATCAATTATAAAATGAAATCCAATAAAAAATTAATTTATGGCAGGGCAAACAATCCTCATGTTTACCAAGGAAAGAATCATGCAGAAATAGATTTTTAATATTTTTATTAGTTTTGTAAATATGGACCCATGTGTATAGTGCATTATTTATAAATTACAAATGTCAGCATCATTATTCATACATGCACACATACAAATATTGATGTTGAAAACAATATTTCAAATAATTTTCAATAGTAATACAATTGGAAACATTTTAAAACCATCATCTCTCATTCATATTCACTTGAGTATTTAAAATTAGCTTATAAAAACACACTTTCTCCAGTATTGGGTTCTAAAGCAAGTGACATGACATACATACAATATTTACCTGGAAGTCAATATTGAGCAAAACAACATTCCATTTTAAATATTTGCTGATGAGACTGCACATAAAATTCAGTGCAATGAATACTTATCTAGAAAGTTGTCTGTGTCAATGTTTTCAATCCCTCACATAGCCAAAAGTAGTAAATGGAAAAAGGAAGGAAGAAAGAAGGTAGGAAAAAAAAAAAGAAAGGTTAAACTATTTGGAAAATAATAAAATAGAATAAAGTATGGGTAATATGAAAAAGTAATGATTTTGTATTAAAGAACAACTTGAAAATATCCATAAGCTTTAGGTACATTTAATTTTACCATATTTCTGTTATTCCTCATCAGGACCCCAAATAGCTTTCTAATACAAATATGGAATAAAATTCCTAGACTGATACTTCAGTGAAACAAGAGTAAAATTTATATAGAATGACTCTAACCTTCATCCTCTAATCACATGTAACCTAACTAAACTACACTATAGGTATGTAAAGATACTCAAAGGTTTACCATTAGCAAGTATCCCATTAAATTTATGTAGCCCACTAATACTTTTCCAACCATCTCTTAAAAATCTTCTTTGGTTTATGTCTTATCAGTAGCATTTTAAATAGTTTCTATTTAAATTAAAAACAGTTTATTTTACATACCAATCCTAGTTCCCTTTCCACCATGTCCTTTCCCTTCTCCCACAATCTCAGTATCCAACCCCCCATCCATTCCTCAGAGAGTGTGAGGCCTCCCTTGGAGAATTCTCAAAATCTATCACAATATTTGGGGCAGAGCTTGCGCCTCCCCTGTGTAACTAGGCTGAGCAAGGTATCCCTCCATAGGGAATGGGTTCCAGAAAGGCCATTCATACACTAGGGATAAATATGGGTTCCACTTCCAGAGGCCCCATAGACTAATCCCACAACTATCAGCCACATTCAGATGGCTGAGTTAGGGCTTATCCTGGTTCCCCAGTTGTCAGTCTGGAGTCTGTGAGCTCCCACATGCTCAGCTGTTTTTGTTGTTGTTGTTGTTGTTGTTTTTTTTTGTTTTGTTTTGTTTTTGTTTTTTGGTTTTTGTTTTTTGTTTTGCAATCCCCAGCATGTTCTTGAAACTTTTGCTCATCAATCTTCCCTCTCTACAACTGAATTCCAGGAATTAAGCTTAGTGTTTAACTGTAAATCTCTGCTTCTGCTTTTATCAGCTACTAGATGAAGACTGTAGAATGCCATTTAAGGTACAAGTTACAAGCAGTTTTTCCACTCATCTGGTCTCACAGCTGCACCAGCCCCATATAATTCACAGAGATGCAATATTAGGTATAATGCTATTGGACGGTTACTAGCATTTCTTACAGGCTAGCTCTATCTTAAATATTAACCCAGTTTTATTAATCTAAGTATTTCTATGTGATCTTATCTTACCAGATAGAGGGCCCAAGGTTCTACCCTGTTGATCCTATATCTTGAAACTCCTCCCTACAACTTCCCAAATCCTCCTTGTCTCCTACTTTTACCTATCTTGCTTTCCTATTGGCCAACAGTGCTTTATTCACTAAACAATAAGAGAAAAATATTTACAGAATAAAATCTCTCATAATCTCCTCTTTTCTATCTAAAATTAAGTAAGGGTTTTAACCTTAACAGAGAAAAATAGCTAACAAAACAGTTAACAATATTTAGTTCATTAATATTTTGAAAGATTTAAAGAGAAATACTCCATCATCTATCCTATATTTGTTGAGCCTAAAGTCATATATGTAACTTGTCCTTAATCCTAACTAGGGAAACCTATAACCATAGCCATCTGTCTTTAAATACATCAAAGACCACAGAAGGATAGTATATAAACTCTAGAATTGAAAGAGACAAATCACTGCCTGGTCATTCACCTGAAGTTCTTCGGTAATGTTCCATCTTTTGCCTATAGGCCATAGTGTGTCTGGCAGACTCCTCAGCAAAGCAGGAAACTTTAAACTGTCCATCTGTATTGGCCATTTGTCAGTCACTTTTCTCTGTGTCCTGTAGAATGTCTGACAGACTCTTTAATAAAACAGGAATCCTGTAGCAATGATCATCTTTTATCAGGAGTCATTTTCCTGTGGATCCTGCATGTCCAGTTCATATAGCATAAAGTCAAACAGTCCAGACAGGGGCAATATCTTGCCCAAATGGCTAGGCTTGCCATATTGGAAGTAAACTCCATAACAAATTTCTCCCATGTCCATCTTCCTTTCTGACATTGGTGGTATTGTCAGGAGAAATTATATATCACTGTCAAGAAAAACCCTAAACAATTTTAAATGCCATATTCTGTAGGTTTTTGAAAGGTTTGAAGAATATCTATTCAACTCAAATTCATCTCTGTATATCTAGAAATGTAACTAATTTAACTATAATTTTTTACTATTATAGGTAAAACCTAACTAAAGTTTTGACTATTATATGTAAATATCTAAACTATATACAAAATTATACATTTTTAAATGAGCTATATAACACAATAACTAAACAAGAGGAGAAATATTGATCTTAAGTTTTATCATTAAAAGAAAAATCTAGAGACACTTTTGTGGAACTTCCAGAAGAGCCTCTGAGAACACTAAACCTGACTATCCACATGGGAACTCCTGTAATTTCAACCTGCCTGGTCTTTGACCCCCACTGCCTATCTCTCATGGACCAATCTGTGTTCATGTCTGCAGGATCCTTGACATCCCAGGGCCTCTGCTAAAGAGTCCTCAACTGGAGAGTACCACGCCTAGGCTAGAACTGCCTATAGTAATGAGAAACATCCTGAGTCCCAGCATTCAGGATTTTTGACCCCCATCACCAGTCTTCTCTTGGGGCCTGATCGCTGACCCCCATCACTGGGCCCCTGGCTGTGGAGAGACCTCCTAGAAAGCTTGGACCACATAGAAATACAGACATCGGATCGCTGACCCACCTGAGCCCACCGGGAAAGGACCATACAGAGAGGGAGAGACCCCACCATCTACTGGAAGAAGCTAGGTGAAGATGGCAATACAAGAAAACACCTAACAACAGAAATAGGGGCATGACACCACTAGAATCTAAGGAATCTACTCCAACTAGACCAGAATACAAAAAAGCAGATGAAGCAGAAGAGAATGACTTAAAAAATATCATCATAAACATGATAGAGGCTCACAAAGAAGATTTGAGACAATCCCTTAAAGAAATGGAGTAAAAGACAAACAAAATATTGGAACAAATGTACAAATTTCTTAAATAAAATACAGAAAACCAAGAAAAAACAATTAAGCAGGTAGCGGAAAAGGTTCAAGACTTGAAAACTGAAATAGAGAAAATAAAGACAACATAAACGAAGAAATGCTAGAAATACAAAAACTAGGCAAACGACTGGGAAATGCAGACGCAAGTATAACCAACAGAATTCAAGAGATGGAATAGAGAATCTCAGGCACGGAAGATAAACTACAGGAAATAGATTCATCGAACAATGAATCTGGTAAGTCCAACAAATCATTAACAAAAAACATCCAGGAATGGTGGGATACAATGAAAAGGCCAAACCTAAGAATAATAGGCATAGAGGAAGGTGAGGAAGCCCAGTTCAAAGGTGCTGAAAACATATTCAACAAAATCATTACGTAAAATTTCCGATTCTGAAGAAGGACATGCCCGTGAAAATACAAGAAGCATACCAAACACCAAACAGGATGGACCAAAGAAAAAGGACTCCTCAATATATAATAATCAAAACACCTAACATACAGAATAAAGAAAGAATATGAAGAGCAGCAAAGGAAAAAGGCCAGAAAACTCATAAAGGAAGACCTATCAAAATTACACTGGACTTCTCCATGGAAACCTTCAAGGCCAGAAGGTCTTGGATAGATGTTCTACAAGTACTAAGAGGCCATGGGTGCCAGTCCAGGCTATTATACCCAGCAAAACTATCAATTACTATAGATGGAGAAAACAAGATAATGAAAAAGCCAGATTTTCACAATATGTATCTACAAATCCAGCCCTATAGAAAGTTTTGGAAGGGAAACTCCAAACCAAGGATACTAACTATGCTCATAAAGATGTAGGCAACAGATATTCTCACCTTCCCAGAACCCAAGGATAAAGCAGGACAAATATATTCATAATACCACTGTCAACAACAAATCTAAAACAAACAAGCATTAATAATAAAAGGTCCTTACTCACCCTCAACATTAATGGTCTTAACTCACCTGTAAAAAGACACAGGCAAACAGAATGGCTAGGAAGACAGAATCCATCCTTCTACTGCATACAAGAAACACATCTAAGCTTCAAAGATAGACATAACCTCAGGGTAAAGGGTTGGGAAAAGATCTTCTAAACAAATGGACACAAGAAGCAAGCAGGTGTGGCTATCCTAATATCTACCAAGTTAGAATTCAAACCAAACTTAATCAAAAGAGATAAAGAGGGTCATTTCTTATTCATCGCAGGAGAAATCCATCAACACAAAGTCTCAGTTCTGAACATCTATGCCCCTAATACAAAGGAACCCACATTCATAAAAGAAACGCTACTAAAAGTCAAAGCTCATATAAAACCTCACACACTTATAGTGGTAGACTTCAATACACCACTCTCAACACTAGACAGGACTACAAATCAGAAACTCAACAAAGGAACAAAAGAACTAACAGAAGCTATGTCTCAACTGGGATTAACAGACATCTATAGAACATTCCATCCAAACACAAAAAAAATATACCTTCTTCTCTGCTCCACATGGAACCTTCTTTAAAATCGACCACATACTAGCTGGCATAACAAACCTCAAAAGATACAAGAGAATAAGAACAGTCCCCTGTATCTTATCAGACCACTATGCTTTAAAATTAGAATTTAACAACAACACAAATAGTAGAAAACCTGCAAACTCATGGAAACTGAACAATGTGCAATTGCACCACACCTGGGTCAAAGAAGAAATAAAGAAAGAAATGAAGGACTTTCTAAAATTCAACGAGAATGAGGACATAACAACCCGAAGTAATGGGAAATATTGTTAGCAGTGTCACTAGGGAAGTTCAATGCTCTAAGTGCCCTTATGAAGAAAACAGAGGATAGTCACATTAGAGACTTAATAGCACAACTGAAAGCCTTAGTACAAAAAGAAGCGAACTCACCCCATAGGAGAAGATGCCAGGAAACAATCAATTTGAGGGCTGAAATCAACAAAACAGAAACCAGGAAAACAATACAAAAAAAAAAAAATCAATGTAACAAAGAGTTGTTTGTTTGAAAGAATCAACAAGATACACAAACCTTTATCCAAACTAATGAAGAAGCAGAGACACAGCATGAAAATAAACAAAATGAGAAACCAAAAGGGGAACATAACAATGGACACAGATGAAACCCAGATAATTTTCAGGTCCTACTTTTTAAAGCTGTATTCCACAAAATTTAAAAATTCAATGTAAATGGAAAATTTCTGGAAAATTATCACTTACCAACATTAAATCAAGAACAGACAAACAAGTTAAATAGACATATAACCTGCAATGAAATAGAAGCAGTCATTGAGGGCCTTCCAACCGAAAAAGCTCAGGGCCAGTGCAAAATTCTACCAGAAATTCAAGGAAGAACCAATACCCATACTCCTCAAGTTGTTCCAATAATTAGAAACCTATGGTTCATTATCAAACTCTTATTACAAGGCCACAATAACCTTGGTACCCAAGCCTCACAAAGACACAACTAAGAAAACTACAGACAAATATCCCTGATGCACATCGATGCAAAAATACTCAATAAAGTACTGGCAAACCCAATCCAAGAATACATCAGGGAATCATCTACCATGACCATGTAGGCTTCATCCCTGAATTGCAGGGATGGTTTATCATATGAAAATCAATCAATGTGATCCAGCATATAAACAAACAGAAAAAGAAAAAACATATGATCATCTCCCAAGATACTGAGAAATCCTTCAACAAAATTCAAAACCCTTTCATGATAAAAGTCTTGGAGACATCAGGGATAACAAGAACTTAACAAAACACAGTAAGAGCAATATAAAGCAAACCTACAGCCAACATCAAACTGAATGGAGAGAAGCTTAAGGCATTCGTCTAAAATCATGAAAAAGACAAGGCTTCCCTCTCTATATATATCTCTTCAACATTGTACTTGAATTTCTTTCTAAAGCTATAAGACAACAACAGGAGATCAAGGTGATCCAAATTGGAAAGGAAGAAGTCAAACTGTCTCTATTTGCCCGTGATATGATAGTTTACATAAGCAACCCAATAAACTCTACCAGGGAAGTCCTACAGCTGACAAACACCTTCAGCAAACTAGCAGGATAAAAGATAAACTCAAAAAAAAAATCAGGAACCCTATTTCATCCAGATGGCAAAAATGCTGGGAAATAAATCAGGGAAACATCACTCTTTACAATATCCAGAAACAATGTAAAGTATCTTGGGGTAACACTTACCAAACAAGTGAAAGACCTATATGATAAGAACTTTGTGGCTCTAAAGAAAGAAATTAAAGAAGATACCAGAAAAGGGAAAGATCACCCATGTTCTTGGATAGCTAGGAAAATCATAGTAAAAATGGCAGTCTTGCCAAAAGCAATCAACAGATTCAATGCAATCCCCATTAAATTCCCAGCATATTTCTCCAATTACCTTGAAAGTTTAATAATCTATTTTACATTGAAAATCAAAATAACTGGGCTAGTCTAAACAACCATGTACATTAAAAGAACTTCAGGAGGCATCACCACCCCTGACTTTCAGCTCTACTACAGAGCTATAGTTCTGAAAAAAGCCTGGTATTGGCACAAAAATAGACAGGTAGACCAATGGAATCAAATTGAAATTTTGATATAAACCCACACACTTATGAACACCTGATTTTCAACAAAACAGCTAAAAGAATATAATGTGGGGAGGAATAAATCTTCAACAAATGGTGCTGGCACAATTAGATGATGGTATATAGAAGACTGCAGATAGACCCATGCCTGTGACCATGCATGAAACTCAAGTCCAAATGGATCAAAGACCTCAACATAAATCTAGCCACACTGAACCTCACAGAAGAGAAAGTAGGAGGTACACTTGAACAAATTGATATAGGAGACAACTTCCTGAACATAACTCCAGGATCACAGACACAGAGATCAACAATTAATAAATGGGACCCCTTCAAACTTAGGAGCTTCTATAAGGCAAAGGACACAGTGGACAAGGCCAAATGTCAGCCCACAGACTGGGAAAAGATTTTCACCAATCCTATATCCGACAAAGGGCTGATCTCCAAAATATACAAAAACTAAACTGTCTGTCAACTGAAGAATGGATAGAGAAGATGTGGAACATCTACACAATGGAATATGTCTCTGCAGAAAAAAATAATGGAATCTTGAAATTCGGAAGCAATCAGATGGAACTTTAAGACACCATCCTGAATGAGGTAACCCAGTCATAAAAAGAGCAACATGGTATGTACTCACTCATATATGGATTTTGGACCTAGAGCAAAGGATCATAAGCCTATACTTCACACCACTAGAGGAATTAGGATACAAGATGTATTCTAAAAGATTCATATAAAGTCTCTCATAAAAGGGGAAAGGGACAAGTCCCCCAGGACACATGGGAGGCGGGGGGGGGCAAGGAATGGAGAAAGAAGTAGGAGAAAGTGAAGCGGAGAGAAGGAAAGCACATGTGACTGTGAAGATTGAATCAGAGTAGGAATAGAAGATAGAAGAGAGAGAGATTGAGAGAAAAGAGAGAGAGAAAGAGAGAGAGAGAGAGAGAGAGAGAGAGAGAGAGAGAGAGAACACATAAAAGTGGGAGCCATTATGGTTTGAAGAGAAAACTGAACATAAAGAAACATCTAGGGACTACAAGACTGCTGCCAACTAACAATTTGAACTACCATTGAAAGGCTACCATAAATGCTCTTCCCACATAGTGAGATCAACAACTAGAGTATCCACTATCATGGAGCCCTCATCTAGTACCCGTTGGAAACAGAAACAAATACCCATACCTAAACACTGAGTTGAACTAGAATCCAGATGCAGAGGGAGAAGACAAGACCAGCTTGCAGAAACACATAGAGTCAGCTGACCTGAACAAGGAGGAACTATTGGTCCGCCAGACTGATAGCTGGAAATCCAGCATGCTACTGACTCAGACCCTTTGAATATGGGTCTCAGCTAGAAGGTCTGAGCAGTCTAAGGGACCCCAGACAGTGGAACCAGGATGTATTTCTGGGATCATGGGGGAAGGATGGAGTAAGGTAGCAGAAAGAGGAGGAAGAAAGGAGAAGGGGATAGAATATGAGGGGTCATGAAGATCTAGTTGGGGAAGGACAAAGAAAGAAAGAGATACCTTGATAGAAGGAACCATTATGGAATTAAAGAAAAACCTGGCACTTAGGAAATTCCTAGGAATCCTCTAAGATGACCCCCAACTAAGAATTTTTCGTATCATTTTGAATACATCCTTGTTCTTATATTTTGTTTATACTTTTTATACCTATTGAGCCTTATGTTTTGACAATTTTAAAGGTTCCAGTCTTACTCTTTTGTTTTTGTATGAACAGTTTTTTAAAAATAATTCTACCTCCTCTGCATCGTATGTGTCCACTTGTCCATATTTACTTTTTGGTTGACAATCTTTCTAGAATGTACATACTTGTAATAAGTGTGAGCTACTTATCTTTCTTTCTTCTTTCTTTTTTTCTTCATATTTTATTTGGGGTATCATTTCTAGATTAGGAAGGTCAATATGCCTGAAGACACATGTCAGGATTTTGTTTCCTGTTAATAGTAACCCTCAATACGTGTTTACAGACACTGTGTATGCCACTGCTGAGGGTTAAACCTTTGTATACTGTAAATATGTTTTATAGTCATTGGTTAATAAAGAAAATGCTTTCACCTATAGCAAGTCAGAATAAGGCTAGGTGAGAAAGCCAAACTGAAAATACAGAGTGGAAGAAGGGAAGAGTCAGAGGAAAATTCCCCCAGAGAAGCTAGGAATGCTAGTGAACAGGTAAAACCTTGAAGCCATATAGCAAAAATTACATTAATAGAAATGGGTTAATTTAACATATAAAAGCTAGTTAGTAATAAGCCTAAACCATAGGCAGAATATTATGCAATTAATATGAGCTTCTTTGAGATTATTTTCCTCTTATTTTTTTTAAATTAGAAACAAGGTTGTTTTACATGTCAATTCCAGTTCTCTCAACCTCTCATCCTTCCCTGATACCCCCACCAAACCCAGCCCATCCTCTTTCTGCTGCCCAGGGAAGGTGAGACCATCCATGTGGAGTCTTTAAAGTCTGTCATGCCATTTGGGGCAGGGCCTAGGCCCTCTTCTATGTGTCTAGACTGAGAAAGTATCCCTCTATATGGGATGGGTTCCCAAAGTTCATTCCTATACTAGGCATAAATACTGATCTATTACTAAAATCCCCATACTTCCCAGTACTCCTAACTACCACCCACATTCAGGGGGTCTGAATCATTCCTATTCTGGTTTCCCAGCTATCATACTGGGGTGCATAGCTCCCTATTGTTCAGATCAGCTGATTCTGTGGGTTTCTTTAGCCTGGTCTTTACTCCTTTGCTCATCACTTCTCTCTCTCTGTAATAGGATTCCAGGCATTCAGCTAGTGTTTAGTTGTGGGTGTCTGCTTTGAGATTATTGAAAATCAGGTGGTCAGGGAAATAAGAAAAGCCCCACCTCCATTTACTTGACAATTATTAGATTCCAAACTTTTTCTTAGTATTTCATCCAGGCAAATTTATTCTAATCTTGTGTATAAAACTATTAAATATTTTCAAATTACTTTAAATGGTATACTTTGACAATATAAAAGTATATATATATATATATATATATATATATATATATATATATACACATATGCACACACACACACAAACATACACACACACAAACACACACACACACACATATATATATGGGTAAGATTATGTGTTGATGGGACTCTATTTGTGAGTGTGTGTGTGTGTATTACGTTTTACACACACACACACACACACACACACACACATATATATATATATATATATATGGGTAAGATTATGTGTTGATGTGACTCTATTTGTGAGTGTGTGTGTGTGTGTGTGTGTGTGTAACGTAATACTTAATCATTTATTTGTGCTAAAAATATTTCCAAATCTATTTATGTAGCTTTGCCTAGCTTTCTCTTCATACAAAAAAGATTATCAAAAAACCACAACTGTATTGTACTTGGTTCAGAGACTCCTAACAATCTATTTATGGAGGTTGAGGAATAGAAAACTTTCATGTTGATGATTGAGGCCTTATTTTGCTAATATATAATGTGTGATGTGTAAATCAATTCTCTCTCTCTCTCTCCCTGGTATTCCTTCAATTCCTGCATAGATAAGAAAATGTACTTTCATTGGGGTGCTGTGCCCTCACTAGACTCTAACATTAGTCCTTTCATCTGTGTTTGATCATCTATATTCATAGGCATAGTTTAAAGGAGGAGTGAAGACATCCTTTTCAGATGTTTTACTATTTTCTATATATGTGACTACCCATTAAGGGCAGAGAAGCTTGGAAACAAGGAGGACCCTAAAGGAGACATACACGAACCCCATGAGAAGGGGAAAGGGAGTAAATTGGGCCCACAGGGGGTGAGGGGGAGAAAAGTAGGGGAAATTGTAAAGAGAATGAGTGGGGAGGGAGGAGAACACAAGGGATCAGGAAGGGTGAGTTGGGGGAAGAGCAAGAAAAGAGATAACTTAACAGAGGGAGCCCTTATGGGCTTAACAAGAAACCAGGCACTAGGGAACTCTCAAGGAATCCACAAGGATGACCCTGAGTAAGAACTTAAGCAGTAGTGGAGAGGGTATCATAAATAGATTTTCCCCTATAATGACATTGATGACTACCATAAATGCCATCCTAGAGCCTTCATCAAGAAGCTGGTGCACTTAGAAGCAGAGATTCGCAGACAAGGCCTGAGCTGAACTTCTGGAAAACAGTTTGTAGAGAAGGAGGAGTGATGAACAAATGGCTCAAGAACTTGCTGAGCAAAACCACAGAAACAGCTGACTGGAGCAAATGGAAGTTCATGGACTCCAGACTGATGGCCAAGGCACCAGCATAAGACTGATTCAAGGTCTCCAGAACATGGTTATCAGTTGAGACTTTAGGGCAGTCCATGGGGCCTCTGGAAATGAAACCATTATTTATCTCTAATGCATGAATGTGATTTGGGAGCCCATTCCATATGGAGGGATACTCTCTCAGCCTAGATACAGTGGGGAGGGGTAGGTCCTGCTTCAAATGATGTGTCACAATTTGATAATCACCCATTGGAGGCCTAATCCTACCTGGGGATTGACTAGTGGTTGATGGGAGGTTTATGGGGGACATGGAAGGATGAGAGGGAGAGAGAACTTGGATTTGTATGTAAAATAAGATTGTTTCCATACTGAACCGCTTAGAAGAGAAAGTGGAAGGTATCCTTGAAAAATTGGTACAGGAGACTGCTTCATGAACATAACACCTGTAGCACACTGACATCAACAGTTAATAAATGGGACCTTCTCAAACTGAGAAGCTTTTGTAAAGCAAAGTACAGAGTTGACAAGATGAAATGACAGCCCACAGACTGGGAAAGGACCTTCACCAACCTCACATTTGACAGGGGGATGACCTCAAAAATATAGAAACAATTCAATAAATGAGTCACCAACACACCAAACAGCCCTATTGAAAAGTAGGGTACAGAACTGAATAGATAATTCTCAAGAGAGGAATGCAAAATGGCTGAACACACTTAACAAAGTGCTCAACATCCTTAGCCATCAGGGAAATGCAAATCAAAACAATAATGAGATACCACCTTATTCCTATCAGAATGACTAAAATTAGAAACACCAATGACAGCTCATGCAGGAGAGGATGTGGGGAAAGGGGAACATTCCTCTGTGCTGGTCAGAGTGCAAACGTGTACAGCCATTTTGGAGATCAGTATGGTGGTTCCTCAGGAAAAAGGGAGTCAGTCCAACACAGGACCCAGCAATCCCACTCTTAGGCATAAACCCAAATCATCCACATCCAAGCAACAAACACATGTGCTCAACTATGTTCATAGCAGCATTATATGTAATAGCAAGAACCTGGAAGCAACCTAGATGCACCTCAATTGAAGAATGTATAAAGAAGATGTGGCACATCTACACAATGAAACAATACTCTGCGGAAAAAAATAATGGAATCTTGAAATTCACAGGCAAGTGGATGGAACTTGAAGAAACCATCCTGAATGTGGTAACCCAATCACAAAAAACGAACATGGTATGTACTCATTCATATATAGACTTTGACCTAGATCAAAGGATCACCAGCCTATAATTCACACCGCCAGAGGAACTAGGATACAATGTGCATGCTAAGAGATTCATATAAGTTCCCTCACAGAAGGGGAAAGGGACAAGTCCCCCAGAGCACATGGTTAATTGTGAGGGCAGTGAATGGAAAGGGAACTAGGAGAAATAGAAGGGAAGGAGAGGAAAGCATATGGGACTAGGAAGATTGAGTCAGTGGATGAATAAAAGACAGAAGAGGGACAAAAGAAAAGGGAGAGAGAGTACATAAAAGAGGGGGCCATTATTGGTTTGAAGAGAAAACTGAACCTAAAGAAAAGTCTAGAGACCTACAAGACTGACTACAACTAACAATTTGAGCAACCGTGGAAAGGCTACCATAAATGCCCTTCCCTGATAGTGAGA
Source organism: Phodopus roborovskii (assembly GCF_943737965.1). Classification (NCBI taxonomy): domain Eukaryota; kingdom Metazoa; phylum Chordata; class Mammalia; order Rodentia; family Cricetidae; genus Phodopus; species Phodopus roborovskii. Next base: position 9,104,611 of record NW_026126540.1, on the reverse strand, counting down.
TCAACAACTAACTTATCCACCATCATGGAGCCCTCATCTAGTACCTGTTGGAAACAGAAGCAAACACCCATAAGTAAATACTGAGTTGAACTAGAATCCAGATTCAGAGAAAAAGGACAAGATCAGTATGCAGAAATACATAGAGACAGCTGAACTAAACAAGGAGGAGCTATCAGGCCCCTGAATGATAGCTGGGAATCTAGCATGGGATTGACTCAGACCCCCTGAACATGGGTCTCAGCTAGAAGGCCTGAGCAGTCTAAGGGACCTCAAACAGTACCAGGATATATTCCTGGTACACATAAGGACCTTGCGGACACATCCCCCATGGAATGATACTCCCTTAACCTAGAGACAGGAGAGAAATCCTAGTCCCTACTTCAAATGCCTTGTCATATTTACATGACCCTACCTGGATGGCAGAGCCCTACATGTGGAGTGTTGGGGGGATGGGAGGGGAGGATGCTCAGGGTGTATGTAAGGGGAAGAGAGGGTAAGAGGGAGGGAGGGAGAGGGGACTGGATTCGATTTGTAAAGTAAAAAATAAATAAACTTTAAAAATAACAACATAAACAACAGCAAAAAAAAAATAGACCTACTGATAATAATCATCCTAGTTTGTGGTTATTTTTTACCTAACAACATTGACACAGGATTTTCTCTTAGTATGGTTGTTTTCTCATTGCCTGAGGGAGTAAAAATATGAAATGCCATTAATTGGAAAGTCAGAAACTTTATATAATCTCTTCCAATGAGTTTTGTTGTTGCCCTACCTCTCTTTCCTCTCTGGTAAATTCTATGTAGCCTGTCTGTGTGTTAATGGAAACAAGCTCCATCTTTTTACCAGGATATATTAGTTTCTACTGTCCCTCACTACTTTTAGGGACAGTCTTCAATATCACTGAGGTTACTAACACTTTTTTTTCATCAAAATATAACATGTAAATGAATCAGGAAATACCACACCTCAGAATCAAGGCTTATTTCCTTGTCATATTTAAGTGAGATCTAATTTTTCAAATCTTCATATTTTAGTTAATGTGTGCCTAGTATGGCTGCTAAGTGTGTTGAGTTTGGAATCTATCCCTAGACAATTGTTGATATGCTTTTTAAATAAAAATAATTCTTAATTTTGACATAAATAATAAATTGCTTACCCATATACTGGAGTTCAAACCAGAGTTAAATGATCTTAAACCAGTAATTTAAATTTTCTTTCTTACATTTATTGCAAAATTTGTATTATAGTGCAGAAAGTAACAACCCATTTAAACAATTAAATGGCATAATTCATCCACATTATCATTTGTTTTAATCTGCATTCTCCCTATAAATTTGCTGTGTATTAGGAATGCTTTTTGCTCAGGTATGTATTTTGTGAAAAAAATTAAAATTCGGCAATTCACTGTGTTATATCTATGCTATTGTGTCAGATTTGAACGGTGTGTGCCTTCATGTCCAGAAGAGTAAGAAATGATTCCACTTCACATATGAGTAAAATAAGCTACTGAACTTACATTTTAGTTAGAAATTGAGTTGCCAATAAAGTACTTAAAGGAAGAAGCTTTCCATATTAAATCTTACTTCAGGTAGTAACCAAGTTAAGTACCACATCTAAGTCGAATCAAGACTCTAATTACTATCAAATCACCACAGTCACTTGATGACACTTTTGCAATTGTATTCTCATAATACATGACCTTCCATTTTGCAAAGTCTTCAAATTGTGAAATAAACTAGCCATTTATTGATTAGTCTTTCATAGTAATGCAATATAACATTTTATATGTAATTGAGATACTTATAAATCCAAGAATAAAGTGGCAGAACAAATACCACTGTACTGCTAAATACAAATAACACTGCAGACGTATTGGATTATTGAACATTAAAATGTTCATGTTTTATTGGGAGCACATACTTGTCTCTTTAAAAATATATGTTTTTCAGATTCTGTGAAGAGCTATAATAGAAAGTCATGATTAAATAGGACGCTTCTGAAGACTTACTGTGTTAAATTATTTAGAACAATGTTAAAAATATGTTTAAAATATTCAAAAATCTAATAATGAAATACTGTATTTAATGGTTTGTGTGTCTATTCATTTTGCTGTATCATATAAATGTTTCTTGTTGAAATTAAGTTAAATTTCATTGTTGAAATTAACTATAAATTAATTAAGGACCAAATATTGCTTGTATTTTCTCAAATATGTCTATAGATGGAGTATAAGAAATAAATATATTAGAACATGCTACCAAAAGTGTTCATTCAAAGTATATGTATGGTATGATATAGATACAGTCATTTGAGCCAAAGCTTCTTTCTGTACCAGGCAAGTGGTTTTATTATTTTTATTTACTTATTTATTTTTTTTTTACCAAGATCTATATTCCTACTCTTCAACTATATCTTTAATTATGACTATAATGGGAAAGTTTCAAAATCTGTATATAAGGCATGAGAATATTTTTTTCTTAGCTTGAAATCAGAAATGTAGTGGTATAGAGACAAAAAAAATTGATGAGGAGTGGTTATCATAAGTAATAATTTAGTGTTTGCGAGATCTGATAGAGTGCTAATATCTGAAATGCATAATGAACTGAAAAAACCTGGACACAAGCAAAGCAAATAATGCAATTAAAATTCTGAACATAGATGTAAGTAGATAATAATCAAAAGAGCAATCTTAAATGCCTGAGAAGTACTTAAAGAAATGTTCGCTGCCTTTAGTCATCCGAAAAATGTAAATCAAAACTATTTTCAGGTTTCATTTACACCTGTCAGATCAATAAAAATTATGACAGCTCATGCTTGCAAGGAAGTTGAATAAGGATAACACCCTTTTTGATTTTCATGATTTTGTTCTTGGTGCTGATAAAAAGTAAAGAAATATGTCAAATATCATCTGCTTTAATTATGATTAATAATACTATAAATACATATTTAGCTTTTTAGAGCAAGCTCATGCTCCATCCTGAAATAACATTCTTCAAATAAATAGATGCAAGCCATTGATCAAATATACCCAAAAGTACAGACCTATGAGAGCTAGGAGTTGTGATACGTTCAGGCAATGTAGATGTTCACAATTAGTACCAGCTTTTTCTTCTGGATTTGTTGTGCTTACAGATGTGTTAGCATGGATTTAAGCATACACAAAGTTGTTCATATAATTTATAGAATATATAATTGCTAACATTTGATTTATAGATTTTCATATATACAGCACATGCCTGAAATCTTCTATAAACATTTCACATTTTCTTCATATGAACATGTTTTGTGAAAACAGAGTAGAATGTTCATGAATATATTTTAATACCCTTTGGGTTAAGTGACATATATTTTGAACATGTCTAAATATTCCTTGTGAAAAACAGTGTTCTCTCTTGTATACATTTACAATTATTTTAATTCATTCATGACATTGCTTTAATTCATTATGCTGATTATTATTTAAGCTCAGAAAAAAATACAACTAACATTATTGATACATACTGAGCAGGTTGTATTTCAGATTATAAATATATATATATATATATATATATATATTTATATTCTGCATGCAACAACATTTTCTTATAAAGAATTCATGAATTTGAAAGAGAGCTAGGATGCATGATCATTTTATTTAGAAATGTTTGGAGGGGGAAAATGGGAGAAATGAGTCAAGTATAGTCTAAACAATATAAGAAAATATGGAAAATAAATTTTAATAAATTTTAATTCTGTGTGTATGTGCATACCCATTTGTAAGAGTATATACATGTAAGTGGAGTGGCATTCAAAGACCAGATAAGCATGTACCTGGAGTTACAGGCAAATCTGAGTGAATATATATGGGCACTGGGTACCAAACCTGGGTCCTTTACAAGATCAATAGGTATACTTAAACTCTGAGCTGTATCTCCAGCCCAACACTCATTCTTTTAAAATTATGTAGCACATTTGTAGGATGTAAATACATCATTTCCAACGTCAATTTAATTTCATAATGCAAAAACAACTCTTTTATCCATCAATACAAAAGACCCTTTATAGTCAATCTTAGTTTATTCAATTTAATATAACTTTATTCAGGAGGACTATGCATAAAGAAAATTCCACCCTAACAGAATTAGAAAAAAATTATAATAATTTTCACTTTTATCATAGTATTTTATATATCTAGTTTTCATATAAAGCATAATGTAAGCACAGTTTTATATAAATGAATAAAAAGCCCCAAGGAATAACCACATATCTTTGACATCATCTTTTGCTCCTAGAATGCAAAGTATTTGTTTATGTTATTATTGACCATGCTTTCCCACTTTCATTATAATTAGGATGTTTATGCTAACTTTCCAATTTCCTTTTTCATTATTATTTTGTCTCTTAATTTTGTACCTATCCTAATTAAATATCTAGAATACAAATGCCATTGTAAACTTTCAATATTAGAGTGTACTCCCATATTCAAACTTGAAATATATGTAATGTTTAAATTTAGTAATGTATAATTTTGTACTAAAGCTGTTTGCTCAAGTTTCTTTTTGTTGTATTTCAGCCATGACGAGTTATTCGAGTTATGTATTATTTTTATTTATTCTTCCAGGTGTGTTTCATAGTGAATATTTTAGTTTCATACTTTCCTTTACTTCCTGTTCCTTCATGTTATTGCTCTCCTATCTACAAAAGCTAAGATATAAACAAATATTCTATATGACCCAGAGCCTGCCCCCACCCACCTTTTTTTCTATTGGAACTGATGTTCCCCTGCTCATCTGCTCCTACTAAGCTTTGGACCAGAGTGTGGGCCCAACAACCCATCCACCTCAGTGGAACTTCCTGGGTCTGCTCTGGGTACACTGGACCTACCTATCCACCCAGGACCACCTTGAGGCCACACCAACCTGATCTTTGTATCCCATTCCCAGGCCCACTGCCTGAGGTTAGTCTGGAACCAGTTCAGGCTGATTCACCACCACATCCTTTCCTGGGAACACCCTAGGTTAGCACTGCATATTGCCCCCCACTCTATCCTGGACCTGGATAGTACAGTCCTAGTACTCTGCTCCATACACCACCCAGAGCCTGCCCTATGCCCACCCTTTGTGCTACTGGGCCTGCTGCCCTGCTGTCCCACTGCTCCCAGTGAGCACTGGGCCAGAGTGCAGGCCCAAAACCGCTCCACATCCATGGACCTTCCTGGGTCTGCTCTGAGCACACTGGATCTATCCACTCCTGAGGCCCCATTTGCATAATATTTGGACCCTATCCCCGGCCCTCTTCTGGAGGAGAGACCTCCAAGAGAGCTAAGATCATCCAGATTTACAGACATCAAACTCCTGATCTAACTATGCCCACTGGGAGAGTAGGGTAAAAAGAGAGGGAGAGAGAGTCCACCAGCACCCACTGGAAGAAGCCATGGGAGACAGCAATACAAGAAAACACCCAACAATAGAAAGAGAAGCATGACACCACCAGAATATAGGGACTCTGTACCAACTAAAACTGAACACCGAAGCAGATGAAGCAGAACAGAACGACTTAAAAAATAACTTCATAAAAATGATAGAGACTCTCAAAGATGATGTAAGAAAATCCCTTAAAGAAATAGAAGAAAAATCAAAGAAAATGTTGAAAGAAATAGAGGTAAAAAACAATCAAACAATTCAAAAAATGAAAAAAAAAATCTCTTAAAGAAAGCAAGGGAAACAAAGAAAATAATAATCAAATATATGAAGGAAAAGTTGAAACAGTTCAAGAATTGAACCAGAAATAGAGACAACAAAGAAAATACAATCTGAAGGAATGCTGGAAATAGAAAACCTGGGCAAATGATCAGCAACTACAGATGAATGCATAACCAACAGAATACAAAAGATGTAAGAGAGAATATCAGTCAATGAAGATAAACTACATGGAATAGATTCATCAAACAAAGAAAAATCTTAAATCCAACAAATCTTTAACACAAAACATCCAAGAAATGTGGGCACCAAGAAAAGGCCAAACATAAGAGTAATAGGAATAGAAGAATACAAAGAAGCACAACACAAGGTGCAGAAAATATATTCAACAAAATCATCGAAGAAAACATTCCCAATCTGAAGAAGGACATGCCTATGAAAGTTCAAGAAGCATACTGAACACCAAATAGACTGGATTGAAGAAAAAAGACATAATAATCAAAACACATACCATACAGAATAAAGAGCATGAAGAGCAGTGAAGGAAAAAGGCCAGGTAACATACAATGTCAAAATTACCCCAGATTTCTCGATGGAAACCCTACAAGCCAGATGTTCCTGGATAGATGTTCTACAAGTACTAAGAGCCTATGGATAGCATAGCAGGCTTCTATACCCAGCAAAACTCTCAATCACTATAAAAAAGAGAAAACAAGATATTCAATGATAAAGCCAGATTTTCACAATAAATAGACAAAATTCAGCCCTACATAAAGTTCTGGAAGGGAAATTCTAACCCAAGGATATTAACTATACTCATGAAGACATAGGCTATAGGTAATCTCACTTCATAAGTACCCCCACACACAAACACACATACACACAAAAAAAAAATTAGGGTAAATAACTCACAACACCTCTGCCAACAACAAATCTAAAACAAGCAAGAATTAACAATCAATGGTCCTTATTTTCCCTCATCATTAATGGTAATAACTGGTGTACAAAAAGGCACAGGCTAACAGAATAGATACAAAGACAAGCATCTTTCTGATGCATACAAGAGATACATCTAAACTTCAAAGACAGACATTACCTCAGTGTAAAGGATGGGGAAAAGATCTTTCAATCAAATGGACCCAAGAAGCAAGCAGGTGTGGCTATCCTAATATCTAACAAGTTAGACTTCAAACCAAAATCAATCAAAAGAGATGAAGAAGGTCATTTTATATTCATCAATGGAAAAACCCATCAGTACAAAGTCTCAATTATAAACATCTATACCTGAAATACAAAGGCACTCACATTTGTAAAAGAAACACTACTAAAAGTCAAAGCTCACATAAAACCTCACACACTCATAGTGGGAAACTTCAACACACCACTATCACCACTAGATGGGACTACCATACAGAAACTTAGCAAATAAATAAAAAAACTAATAGATTTACATCCCAATTGGATTTAACAGACATCTGTAGAACATTCCATCTAAACACAAAAGAATATACATTCTTCTCAGTCCACATGGAACTTTCTCTAAAATTGTTCACATACTAGGCAACATAACAAACCTCACCTTTAAACCATGCTTTAAACACAAATCACAGAAACCCTACAAACTCATGGAAACTGAACAATGAGCAATGCACCATACCTGGGTCAAAGAAGAAATAAAGAATTTAAAGATTTCTTATAATTCAATGAGAATAAAGACACAACATATTCCACCTTATGGAACGCTTTAAAAATAGTTCTAATAGGAAAGTTCATTGCGCTAAGTGCCCATAGGAGGAAAACATAGGATAGTCATACTTGATAATTAATGGCACAACTGATACCGTAGACAGAAAAAAAAAAAAAAAAAAAAGAAAGAAAGAAAGAAATCTTACAATAGAGAAACAGAGAATAGATGCCAGGAAATAATCAAATAATCTATTTAAGGGCTGAAATCAATAAAGTAGAAACCAGTAAAACAATTCAAAGAATCAACATAACAAAGAGATGGAAAGAGGTGGTTTTTCAAGAAAATCAACAACAAACTTTTATCCAAACTTACCAAAAAGCAGAGAGAACATGCAAATCAACAAAACAAGAAATCAAAAGGGGGAGATTAAAATGCACATTGAGGGAATCCAGACAATTTTCAGGTCATACTTTGAAAACCTATACTCCACAAAATCAAAAATTCAAAGGAAAAGAACAAAGTTTTGGATAGCTATATCACTTACCAAAATTAAAGCAAGAACAGATAAACAACTTAAGTAGACTTATATCACCTAATGAAATAGAAGTAGTCATCAAAAGCCTTCCAACCAACTTAAATTTTTAATCTAGTAAATGTATGGAAATGGAATCTATTATATTGAGCTAAGTAGCCTGAACCTAGAAAGCCAAGCACTTCAGTAATTTTTCACATATGTGGATCACAACTTGGAACCAGTAGATTAATGTTTAATTTGTAGTTGTAACATGAAAAATAAAAGCCTCAAACTGATATTGGGGTTCATACATCAAGTTGAAAATCAGAAAATCAAAGCAGCTGACCACTAGCTCTCACCTCTAGCTCAGGCTGAATGGGCTGATACATGAGCACTTCACCAAGTCTCTATCTGCTGCCTCTTCTTAGTGTGCCTTCACTGTCAGTGTATCTTCACTGTCCTTGGAGAATAAATGAATTTCTGAGACCTTGCTTTTGTCTTATACTTCCATAAAGTTGGGATTAATGATGTTAGGAATGATTCATTCCTGTGTAGGTCTGGGTAGTGTTGGATGCAAAAAAGTTCAGTCTATCTCTTAATTCTGAGTCCTGGAATTAAATGTATGTAACATCACCTCCTAGTTTCTGGATGCTGGGATTAAAGGGCTGTGTTATCACTGCCTGGTCTATATAGCTTGAGGCTGACTTTGTTTTCCTGTATCCCCAGTCAAGCTTTAATAAATCATAAATAATATATCACTTCATTTAGTAATCCTTCAATTTCAGAAACTAGAAATCATAGGAGAAAGAAAGGTTGAGGAGAGTAGCACAAAGCAGAATGAAGAGAGGAAGGAAATGATAGATGAAGGGAAAGTTCAGAAGTGAATGTGAGGATAGAAAGGAGAAAAGATAGAAGAATAAACTAATACTAAGGAAATTTTATAAGTTACAGGTAAGCCTTTGTTCTAAATATAAACTTTCTAAATATATTTAAAATAGTTTATTTAGATCTATGCCACATAAGGACTTCCAGACAGCACAGATCATTGAAGACAAAAACCAGTGTTCTTAGGGAGATACATGGCTTCAATTTTTAGTTAAAGATGTCTTGGGTTTTCACTATTGCTATTATTGGGAAAACTTGATGATAAGATTACAATGCTGAAGACACCACACATCTGAGTCAAAGCTCATGAAGAAACTAAATTCATACTAACATTGAAACTTTGTGTCTACTGTTATCTTTCATAGTGACAGATGGTACCATGCACATTATGAGAGGATAGACATCAATAATGGTACTCTGATGTCAACCCTCCTAGCTAAGTTATGGTATTCAATTATCATATATCTCACATAATTCTAAGACTTCGGAGACTTCTTGGAGCAACTTTGAACAAAGGAAACCTGCCTATTCCGCTGAGCAACTCTGAACAAAGGAGACTGGCCTATCCACACGGCACCACCTGTAATTTGCAACTGCTTGGTCTCAGACCCCACCTCCAGTCCTGTGCTGGAGTCCTGGGCCCCTCCCAGAGATCTGCCTATCTCTGCGGGTCCATTCTGAGCTCCTGCCCACAAGCTCTTTGACCCCCAAATCCGGGCCTCTGCTAAAGAAAGAGGCCTCATCTGGAGAGTTCCAGTTTAAAGTGAGATCCAACTATCCTGCAAAACTTTCCCAAGTTTCAGCTCAGCCTTTGTCTTCTTCCACGAGCTATTGGCCAGAGGTGAGTCTGGGCCCCATCGAGGCTGCCTCTCCCCTACAATCTTCCCCCCCCCACCCGAACTCCCTGGGTTGGCCCCTGATCCTGTTGCTCCTGTCTCTTGTCCCCATCGAGAGAACCCTTGGAGCTCTGATACACCGCCACCCACCCCCACTGCGAGCCTGCCCCCCCACCCTGTAACCTATCCAGCCCACTGTCCTGCTGCTCTGGTTGAGCACTGGGACAGAGGGTGGAGCCAACAGTAGACCCTACTTCAGAGACCTCTCGGAGCAACTCTGAACAAAGGAGACCTGCCTATCCAAGCTGGACCACCCATAATTTCCACCTGCTTGGTCTCTGACTCCCACCTCCAGTCCTCAGCTGGAGTCCAGGGACCTTCCCAGAGATCTGCCAATTTCTGCTGGATCACCATGAGTTCCTGCTGTGATCTTCTACTGGATCCTCGTCCTTGACCCCATCCCTGGGTCCCTGTCTGCTGAGAGACCTCCTAGAGACTTTGGATCAAACAGAGCTACAGATATTGAATCTCTGACCACCGGGGAAGTACCACAGAGTGAAGGGGAGACACCACCAACACCTACTGGAAGAAGCTATGGGAAGAAGGCAATACAAGAAAACAACTAACAACAGAAAGACAAGCATGACACCACCAGAATATAGGGAATCTACACCAACTAGAACAGAACACAACAACAAAGCAGAGTAAGCAGAAGGGAACAACTTAAAAATTACCATCATAAAAATGATAGAGGCACTCAAAGAAGATGTGAGAAAATCCCTTAAAGAAATGGAGGAAAAAAATATGAAAAAGTGGAAGAAATAAACAAATTCCTTAAGGAAAGTACAGAAAGCCAAGAAAAAACAATTAAGCAGGTGAAGGAAACAGTTCAAGACTTAAAAACTGAAATAAGAAAGTAAAAGTAACACAAACCGAAGGAATGCTCGAAATAGAAAAAATGGGTAAAAAATTGGGAATTACAGACATATGCGTAACAAACAGAATTCAAGAGATGGAAGAGAGAATCTCAGGCGCAGAAGATAAACTAGAAGAAATAGATTCATCGACCAAAGAAAATCATAAATACAAAACATCCTTAACACAAAACATCCAGGAAATGTGGGACACCATGAAAAGGCCAAATCTAAGAATAATAGGCATAGAGGAAGGTGAGGAAGTCCAGCTCAAAGGTGCTGAAAGCATATTCAACAGAATCATTGAGGAAAACATTTCAAATCTGAAGAAGGACATTCCCATGAAAGTACAAGAAACATAGTGAACCCCAAATAGGCAGGACCAAAGAAAAAAGACCCCTCGACATATAATTATCAAAACACCTAGCATACAGAATAAAGAAAGAATATTAACAGCAGCGAAGGAAAAAGGACAAGTAACATATAAAGGCAGACCTATCAAAATTACACCTGACTTCTCCATGGAAACCCTTAAGGCCAGAAGGTCCTGGATAGATGTTCTAAAATATTAAGAGAACATGGATGCCAGCCTAGGCTACTATAAACAGCAAAACTCTCAATCACTATAGATGGAGAGAACAAGATATTTAATAACAAAACCAGATTTTCCCAATACGTATCTACAAATCCGCATTACAGAAATTATTGGAAGGAAAACTCCAACCCAAGGAAGGTAACTACGCACAAAAAAATGTAGGCAAAAGATAATCCAACTACACCAGAAACCAAGGGTAAAGCAGAACTAATATATTCACAATACCACTGCCAACAACAAACCTAAATCAAACAAGCATCGACAATCAATGGTCCTTACTCACCCTCAACATTAATGGTCTTAACTCACCTATAAAAAGAAACCGGCTAACAGAATGGATACGAAGACAGAATCCATCCTTCTGCTATATACAAGAAACACATCTAAGCTTCAAAGATTGACATTACCTCAGGGGAAAGGGTTGGGAAAAGATCTTCCAAACAAATGGAAATAAGAAACAAGCAGGCATAGCTATCCTAATATCTAACAAGTTAGACTTCAAACCAAAATTAATCAAAAGAGATGAAGACAGTCATTTCATATTCATCCCAGGAGAAATCCATCAACGAAAGTCTCAGTTCTAAACATCTATGCCTGAAATACAAAGTCACCCACATTCATAAAAGAAACAGTACTAAAAGTCAAAGCTCATATAAAACCTCACACACTTATAGGGGGAGACTTCAATACACCACTCTCATCATTAGACAGGACCACAAATCAGAAACTCAACAAAGAAACAAAATAACTAAAAGAAGTTAGGTCTCAACTGGGGTAAAAGATATCTATAGAACATTCCATCCAAAGACAAAAGAATATACCTTCTTCTCTGCTCCACATGGAACCTTCCCTAAAATCGACCACATACTAGGTGGCATAACAAACCTCAACAGATACAAGAGAATAGGAATAGTCCCCTGTATCTTATCAGAACACCATGCTTTAAAATTGGAATTCAACAACAACACAAATAGCAGAAGACCTGCAAACTAATGGAAACTGAACAATGTGCAATTGTACCACACCTGGGTCAAAGAAGAAATAAAGAAAGAAATTAAGGATTTTCTAATATTCAACGAGAATGAGGACACAAAGTACTGGAACTTATGGGACACCTTGAAAGCAGTGCTACGAGGGAAATCCATTGCACTACGTGCCCATATGAAGAAAACAGAGTTTAGTCACATAAGAGAATTAACAGCACAACTGAAAGACTGAGAACAGAGAAAAGCAAATTCACCCTGTAGGAGTAGATGCCAGGAAATAATCAACTTGAGGGCTGAAATCAACAAAATAGAAACCAGGAAAACAATTCAAAAAATCAATGCAACAAAGAGTTGGTTTTTTGAGAAAATCAACAAGATAGACCAACCTTTATCTAAATTAACGAAAAAGCAGAAAGAGAGCATGCAAATTAACAAAAGGGGAACATGACAACAGACACAGAGGAAATCCAGACAATTTTCAGGTCATACTTTGAAAATCTGTATTCCACAAAAATTGAAAATTCAAAGGAAATGGACAAATTTCTGGATAACTATCACTTACCCAAATTAAATCAAGAACAGACAAACAACTTAAATAGACTTATAACCCCCAATGAAATAGAAGCAGTCATTGAAAGCCTTCCAACCAAAAAAAAGTCGAGGGCCAGATGGATTCAATGCAGAATTCTACCAGACATTCAAGGAAGACCTAATACCAATACCCCTTCAAACTGTTCCACAAGATAGAAACAGAAGGTTCACTGTCAAACTCTTTTTATGAGGCCACAATAACCTTGGTACCCAAGCCTCACAATGACACAACTAAGAAAGAAATCTACAGACCAATATCCCTGATGAACATCTATGCAAGAACACTCAATAAACACTGGCAAAACGAATTCAAGAATACATCAGAGAAATCATCCACCATGACCAAGTAGGCTTCATACCTGGAATGCAGGGATGGTTTAACATACGAAAATCTATCAACGTGATCCACCATATAAACCAAAAGAAAAAGAAAAACCATATGATTATCTCCCTAGATGCTGAAAAAGCCTTCGACAAAATTCAACACCCTTTCATGATAAAGGTCTGGGAGAAGTCAGGGATAACACTGAGTCGAAGTAGAACTCAGATGCAGATGGAGAGGACAAGAGCAGGCAGCAGAGACAGCTTACCTGAACAAGGAGGAGCTACAGTCCACCAGACTGATAGCTGGGAAGTCAGCATGGGACTCAGGCCCCTCTGAATATGGGTCTCAGCCAGAAGGACTGAGCAGTCTAAGGGACCTCAGACAGTGGAGCCAGGATGTATCCCTGTTACACAAAAGGACTTTCTGAACACATTCCCCATGGAGGGATAACTGTCTTCATATAGAGACAGGAGAGAAGCCCTAGTCCCTACTTCACATGACATGTCAAACTAACATGACCCCAACTGGATGGCATTCCCCTACATATGGAATTGGTATGGGGATATAGGAGGGGAGGGGGGTTAGGGTGCATGTGAGAGGGCAGAGAGGGTAAAAGGGAGGAAAGGAGGGAGGGAGGGAGGGATAGGGAACTGGGATCGACATGTAAAATAATAAATTAAATTAAAAAAGAAAATGCTTTGACTCCAAAATTTAAGTTCAAGGACAAATTACTGGGGAAAAGGATTTCTATTTTTTTTCCACAGAAAATGAAAAGATGTGGATTCCTTCCAGACTAATGTGGTTTGATCAAGCCAGACCACCTGAAACAGAGTACCAGGTGATCCTACATTCAAAACAGCTGGACCAAGCAAGCAGCCTTACAGACTACAGCCAGGATTTCTGCATCTTCTTAGAATCCCCCATGATAGCGACCCTTACCAGCAGGAAGTAGTTTAGAAAGAACAACACCCAAATTCCCAAATATTGTCTATAAATGTTTTCATTTAAAAAAAAAAAGGCTAGAAGAGTACAGTAACTCAGTTTAATGAACAAAAATGTATATGCACCAATTATATATTGATATTTTAAATCTATCCATTGCTTCTCACTTCATCTTTTTACTGAAGTACTTCTTCGTGCCATGGCATATTAGTTGCTCTATATTTTTTTTCTTTTGTTAATATTTTCTGTGAAAATTCATTAATTTTACTGAGATTTGTGCTCCCAGGCATTACAGTACTTCACAAAGCTTGAGATTGTATTTTTTTTTAAGTTTGTTTTCTTAATTTGGAATCAATCTTATTTTACATATCAATCCCAGATCCCTTTGCCTTCCCTCCTCCCATGTCCCCCACTGAATGCCCCTCATCCAATCCTCCATCCACTCCCAAGGATGAGTAAGGCTTTCTATGGGGGAATCATCAAAGTGGGCCAAACCATTTGGGTTGGGGGTCTATTCCTCTACGGTGTATCTGGGATGAGAGAATATCCCTTCATCTGAAATTGCCTCCTAAAGTCCAGCTGTGCATGAGGGATAAATACTAGTTGCACTGTCAGAAGTCCCATAAACTTCCCAGGCCTCCTAACTGGCACCCACGTTCAGATGGCTTGGTTTGGTCCAATACTGGTTCCTCAGCTTAAAACTGGGGTCCACGTATTCTCACTTGGTCGAGTCAGCTATGTCTGTCCTGATCCCTTTGATCATGCCTTCTATCTCTATATAGTGGAAAAGCTTGAGTTTTACTTGGAAGCTAAATGTGCCTTTCTATTATGTATTTATTTAAGAATTACAGGCTCCCTATTACATGACAAATAATGTAGTACTCACTTAAAACATGCTCATTCCTCACTCTATTTTAATAATAGATCTCTAGGTCATGCATTGCTACTTTACTTCTGGGTAATTACTGTCAAGGTAAAAAAAAAAAGAAATCTGAGAAGTTTCAATGACACCCCAAGGTCACCAGGTCATTGGCATACAGACTTTCTGTGATGGTGGTAATACTTTAAAACAGAGCCTGTCCTCCTGTTTAGTTAAAGGTAAAAGTCCTAAATAGTGTGGTGTGAGTTTGAAAACATTTATTGAGATTGTTTTTGACAACTTTATACAAACATTGCATCTTTTCTAATTATGTTAATCATAACACTTCTCATCTCTCACATATCCCCATTATTATTGCCTCCTTCTCACCATTAATGGTTATTTCCAATGTCTAATGGAATGTATCTTTAGTATTTTTATGGTTCATGGACTTCTTTGATATGAAGCAGATTTTGGTAAGAGTTCATTCATGGACTTTCTAATATTTAACATGTTTCTGCCTGGCTGTTTGGGTTAGAAATTCTGACACAGAGACAGTAAACAATATTGCTTTTTAATATTTATCTTTATATGTACTGTCAAAATTCCATTTGCTACTGGAAACTGAATAGCCAGACTACTTTTCAACAGCTGTAATACAATTATTTCCAATGAAATGTATTTATTGTCTAAACTAATCATACACAAATTGTATACATTGACATGACTGAAATAATTAATTACAACACATAATATACATTAGTCACTAATAAATTTTCATGTTTTCTTTAAAAGTATCATTTGTATATTGGCATACACAATCCCATGAAGGAAACAATATTAAATTCAGTGGGCTATAACAAAAATATGACTTGAGAGGACAACTTAAGATAAGTATTCCAAAGACAAGGAAGAAAAGACAGTTTAGTTGGGAGTAATAACTAAAATTATTACATTAATTTATGAAATTATTAAATAATTGAATATTAAAATAACAATATTTTTAGATTTTTATTTTTCATTATGTTTATTGGAGAAGGTTAAGGTGAGTTAACATGTCCATAGAGGCTTGTGGTGTCAAAGAAATATTATACTGGAATTTCAGGGACTTGTGAAACACCTGACATTGTTTCTTCAAATCAAACTTAGATTGCAAACTTTGCAAAAGGATTTAATATTCATAATCAGTAGGCCTCCTCCATGTCTCCAATGACTTAGATATTTTAAAAACAAAATTTGGAATAACTTAATCAAATATTATATTTTGAAATTGTTTAGAATTCTATATTTTAAAAGAGTATATAAAACAGTCTTCTTCCAAAGAATTACAGAAACAATTATATGTATTTATCAGAGAGAGAGAGAATCAGGGTAAATAAAATGAAAATCAACTATACAGAGATGACCAAAATCAATCTTCTCTGTTGTGTACCTAAGTCTCCAGATAAGATAAAAGATCATAATCTCTAAAAATGTAATATGTATATTATATCTATAAATATATATAATATATATAATATATATCAAATTAGAAATGTAGTCATTAATAATAATTTACCATTACAGATCCAGGGATGTAGCTAAATTAGTAGAGAGTCTCTTCTTTGCATGCAAAATCCCTTGGTTTAATTTCCATAAATACACACACCAGACATGACCCAGTGTACTTATAATCTCCGCATTTGGGAGGATGAAGCAAGAAAACTAGACGTTCTATACATAATGTATCCAGGGCCAACATGGACTACATGACATGCATCTTCATAACAAACCAACAAACATTAATAATAATTTTCATTTTTATTACTTTCTTAAAGAAAATACATCACATATACCATTCTCAAATTAATTTTGTATTCATGCTCTTCTTCAAAATTCTTTAAGCATTTTGTTTTGTATATTTTGTTGTTGTTGTTTGGGGATATAGGTTTGTTAATACAATGCTTGCTTTATAAATATGCACACCTAAGTTTGATCACAAGTGTACATGTGAAAACACAACAAAAATCTAACACTAGCTTGCAATCTCAAATCCAAACAAAGGCAGATTCCTGGTTCGCTCTGCAAGGCCACAAAACTTTACTGCAGGCTAATAAAAGGCCATCTCAAAAACTAGGGAAATAGTAGCTCAGCTATGTGACCTGGAAATGTCCTCTCTTCCACACTCACACAACTGCATATATACCTTCGTAGGTATGCACTCACCCACATATGAGCATCCATACATATAACCACAAAAATAAATAAAACACAATGAATAATATATATTGCTCACCTTTGCACAAAACAATAATTTATAAATATATGTACTCAATGTAGGAATGTAAGTCAAATAAATTTACTTCTAATATTTTGGTCTCAAATGTGATGAATTGAAAAGGTGGTCCTGACATAAATTTTTCTGCAGTAACCCTTAAGGGATAATTAACTCTAATTATTGTATAAAATTGGTTGTTGATATTAGGGCTTATATTGAGCTCCTAAATTTCATTGTGAAAATGTTATTTTTCTCTTCCTCCTAGAAATTTAATTTAACTCTGTGTAGTTCAGTCTTAAGACATATATTTGATCCAGTAGGAATTTTAAATTTAACCTGAAAAAATATTTCCATAAGAAACATCCTAGGAATTTTATTCCTTAAACTCCCACTCCTGGTTTGACTTCTGATGCCTTTGTGAAAAGCAAATGTAGATGCAACTAATTACAGTTCATCAAAATGAGGCAACCTATTACAGTTCATCAAAATAAAAGGCTCAAATTCCTAGTAAAGCTAACTTACTCAAGAACTTCATCACTTTGTTTATCCAGTGAGAGTTCCAGAAATATACCACATTTCTTCTGTACCTGATGTTGCAGGAACCTTACTGTAGGAATAAAATGAACTGTCAAATTACTGAACATTCATGATAATCCTTAGGGATTTTCCTCAACAGCTTCTAAAATGGGAAGTGGTTTAGATTATATTTCTTTGTGTCCTCAAATTTATCCTCAATAGCTTCTAATATTGTAGTTATATAAAGAGTGTAGAAATTGAAAGAGGTGTTTAAATATTTACAAAAACAACATAAATTAAATTAACATTTATCTGTTACACAGAGTGTCAGAGACAGAAAGAGAGAATGAGGAATGTTTCATAACAATTCTTTCCACTATAAACTCATTGTGGTGTGGAAAACCATTATTAATATACAGCATATTCTAAAGGCATGTAAAATGGCCCATTCTGCAAGAAACTTAACACACAGGCTTCTGTAACAGGAGGTAAGGATGTGAAACACTCCATCATGTAACACAGAAAGCTAGCAATTCAAAAACTTCAGTATTCCAAGTCAATATGTGATCAGATACTCTAGGCCCATTGCTACCCTAGCATTATTGACCAGCAAGGATGGTTGAAAGACATTTATACACAAGGTAATCTACCTAAAATATTCTCCAGAAAGTGAGGGAAGCCCGGAAGAGCCTTAGAATAACTTTCTACCAGAAAGGACACTCTAACCAGATGAGAATTCTTGGGTTATGCTATGTATCCCTGTTTCCATGTTTTACACACTATCACCCAATCTGTAGCGATTTATTGGCAAAGCAGTTTTTTTTTTTTTTGAGCTGTTTGTTCTTCTTGATGTAAACCTACAACAATATCTCTCACAATAACTTCCAAAACTCATGTTTTATTTATTTGAACTTTTGTGGAATCCTACCTTTGGTGTGTTGTGAGTTCCTTATGTGTAATGAGTAGATTTTTTTTTCTCAAATTCTTCAAATGAATACAGTTTTACAAAAGGAAAAATGAGTCAGCTGGAAAAATGACTCAGAGGTTAAGAGCACTGGCTATTAGCCTTCCACAGGTCCTGAGTTCAATTCCCAGCATCCATATGGTAGCTCAGAACCATCTATAATGATACGTGGTATGGTGCCCTCTTCTTCTGGCCTCTAGGGATACATGCAGGAAGAACAATATATATATAGATAGATATATAGATAGATATAGATATAGATATAGATATAGATATAGATATAGATATAGATATAAATATAGATATAGATATATCTTAAAAAAATCCAGTCACAAAAAGACAAACATGGAATATACTCACTTATATATGGATTTTAGACACAGAGCACAGAATTACCAGCCAACAATAAATACTGCCAGAAAAGGTAGGAAACAAGGAGGACCCTAAGAGAAACATACATGGTACCCTGGAGAAGGGGAAAGGGACAAGATCTCTCAAGCAAATTGATAGAATGGGGGGGAGGGGAGAGGTGGGCATGAGGGAGCAGAAAGATTGAGTCAGGAAAAAATAGAGGAGAGCAAGAAAAGTGTTATCATAGTAGAAATCTGTCACTAGGGAAATGTCCAGAGATCTACAAGGAGGACTCCAACTAACAAAGCAATATTGGAGAGGCTACTTTAAGTGCCCTTCCCAGATAATGAGATCGGTGACTACCTTATATGCCATCCTAGAGCCTTCATCTAGTAGCTGATAGAACAGAAGCAGACTCACACAGCTACACACTGAGTGGAATTCCTGGAATCTAGTTGCAGAGATGGAGAAGTTATGAACAAAAGGTCAAAACCAGGCTGGAGAAACACACAGAAACTGCTGACCTGAAGAAGAGGGAGCTCATGGATTCCAGTCTCATAGCTTTGAAACCAGCATAATACCAACCCAGACCCCCTGATTGTGGGTGTTAGTTAGAAGGACTGGGCAGTGTATGTGGCCTCTAATGGTGGATCAGTATTTATCCCTAGTATATGAATGGATTTTGGGAACCATTTCACATATAGGGATACTCTCAACCTAGACACATGGGGGAGGACCTAAGTCCTGTTCCAAATGATATGACAGACTTTGGAGACTTCTCATAGAAGGCATTACCCTCCCTGGGGAGCAGAAATGGGATGGGATGGGGGTTGGTGCTTGGAACAAGGGAGGACAGGAGAGTGTAGGAACTTGTATTGACATGTAAAACAACCTTTTTGAAATTTAAATAAAAAAATTTTCAAAAACAATAAACCTCACAAAAAGAAAAATGAAAGGAAGAGAAGGGGTGATAGAGTTAAGCAATGTCAAATATAAGAATTCAGTTTCATGTGTTGTCTTCATGAAGGAGGCAGCCACTGGAAAGAGACTAGAAGGGCCTTGCCTGGTAAGAATGGGGATGGGGAGCTTATCCTGAGGCTGGAAGAGGGAGAACAAGCAAGATGAGGACTGCAATGGAGGCTGGGGCATGTAGAAAAAGCTGGGGTGCAGCTGGAATGCCAGGAGCCCCCACTTTGCTCTGTGGTCCTGGTGTGCCTCCCTCACAGTGAACTCTCAGTCAGGACTGTCATAGGGGGTGTGCATCCTCCTGATGTAGTCTGCTGGGCAGTAGGTCTTCTGCTTGCCCTTCTCTTCTGAGAACTGCCTTGTCAGTTCCCTGTGGCTTGGCAAGCAGAAGAGGAAGGCAGTTGGGGGACAGAAGAGGAAAAGAATAATCCAATTGAGTCTGTGCATACATGGACTGGTAAAGGGAGCTGGCCTCTCCTCCAGTGGTGGCTTACATCTCAAATCCCTCCTGCAATGAGTTCATAACCTCCACACCTGTAATCCAATGCCCTCCACTCTCAAAACCCACCCTTTCCTGGAAGGAAACAGCTACTTTTCTTGCTATGGTTTTAAACCCAATGGTAAAACAACCTTTCTCTGTTTGGAATTTTCAGCCCTTGGAGAGGGGTTGGTGATCTTCTGAGGCAGCCAAGAAGGTGACCCAGTAGATACCATGGCTTGCTTCCTCTCAAGTGGCTCAAGGCAAGCAACTCACCACACAAACATCCATTTTCTTCTTTAAAAAAAAGTCAAAATAAATAAACAAACAAATAAATACATAAATAAAAAACACAATTTAACCTCCTGTGAGGAAAAAAAAAAAAAGAATTCAGTTTCATTATATTTTTTTCTTGATAAAAATAGTGTGAGAAGTTTGGCTTTAAAAATATAAAATGATTACATTTTATGTAATATTTTAATCAATAAACATGTTCTGCAGATTTTCTTTTTTTATGCATATAGAGTATTTTTTATTTAATTTTATATAACAAAGTCCAATTAAATGAAAACAAACATTTATACACAATATTTGGGAATTTGGGCGTCGTTCTTTCCAAACTACTTCCTGCTGGTAAGGGGCGCTGTCTTGGGGGATTCAAAGAAGATTCAGATATCCTAGCTGTAGTCTGTAGGGCTGTTTTGTCCAGCTGTTTGGAATGTAGGATCAGCTTGTACTCTGTTTCAGGCGGTCTGGTGTGATCAAACCACATTAGTCTGGAAGGAATCCACATCTTTTCATTTTCTGTGGAAACAAAAATAGAAATACTTTTCCCCAGTAACTTGTTCTTCAACTTAAATTTTGGAGTCAAAACGTTTTTTTTTTTTTTTTTTTTTTTTTTTTTATTATTATTTTACATGTCGATCCCAGTTCCCTCTCCCTCCCTCCCTCCCTCCCCCCAAGCCCTCCCTCCCTCCTTCCCTCACTTTTGCCCTCTCTACCCTCTCCCATGCACTCTAAACACCCTCCCCCTCCCAACCCCCCACCACAATACAATATGTAGGGGAATGCCATCCAGTTGGGGTCATGTAGATCTGACAGGTCCTGTGAAGTAGGGACTAGGGCTTCTCTCCTATCTCTAGAATAAGGCAGTTATCCCTCCATGGGGGATATGTTTGCAAAGTCCTTTTGTGCACCAGGGATACATCCTGGCTCCACTGTCTGAGGTCTCTTAGACTGCTCAGTCCTTCTGGCTGAGACCCATATTCAGGGGGTTCGAGTCAGACCCCTGTTGGCTTCCCAGCTATCAGTCTAGTGGCCCTTAGCTCCTCCTTGTTCAGGTAAGCTGTCTCTATGTACTTCTACCGCATGGTCTTGTCCTCTCCATCTGCTTCTGGGTTCTAGTTTGACTCAGTGTTTATGTATGGGTGTTTGCTCCTGTTTTCAACAGGCATTAGTTGAGGACTCCATGGAGAAGTTAGTTGTTGATCTCACGCTCCGGGAAGGGCATTTATGATAGCCTTTCCACGGAAGCTGAGATTGTTAGTTGGGAGCAGTCTTGTAGTTCCCTCGACCTTTCTTTGTGTTCAACTTTATCTTCAAACCAATATTAGCTCCCTCTTTTATGTTCTCTCTCTCTGTCTCTGTCTCTCTCTCTCTTTCCTATTTTCCATTCCTAACCAGGCTCAATCCTCCTGGTCTCACATGCCTTCCTCTCCTCCCTCTCATTTTCTCCTACTTCTCTCTCCATTAGCTGTCCTCCCCCACTATACCTGAGGTCTGGGGGACTTGTCCCTTCCCAGTTCTTTCAGGGACTTTATATGAATCTCTTAGAATACAACTTGTATCCTAGTTCCTCTGGTGATGTGAATTATAGGCTGGTGATCATTTGATCTAGGTCTAAAATCCATATATGAGTGAGTACATACTGTGTTCTTCTTTTTGTGACTGGGTTACCTCATTCAGGATGGTTTCTTCAAGTGCCATCCACTTGCCTGCGAATTTCAAGATACCATTATTTTTTTCTGCAGAGTAGTATTCCATTGTGTAGATGTGCCACATCTTCATTAACCATTCTTCAATTGAAGGGCATCTAGGTTGCTTCCAGGTTCTTGCTATTACAAATAGTGCTGATATGAACATAGTTGAACAGATGTCTTTGTTGCATTGATGTGAATCCTTTGGGTATATGCCTAAGAGGGGGATTGCCAGGTCCTGTGGTAAACTAATTCCCATTTTCCTGAGGAACCGCCATACTGATCTCCAAAGTGGCTGTATGAGTTTGCACTCCCACCAGCAGTGGAGGAGTGTTCCACTTTCTCCACATCCTCTCCAACATAAGTCATCACTGGTGTTTCTAATTTTAGCCATTCTGGCAGGGGTAAGATGGTATCTCAAAGTTGTTTTGATTTGCATTTCCCTGATAGCTAAGGATGTGGAGCATTTTCTTAAGTGTCTTTCAGCCTTTTTGATTTCCTCCATTGAGAATTCTTTCTTCAGTTCTGTACCCCATTTTTTAATAGGGTTATTTGGTGTTTTGTTGACTAGTTTCTTGAGTTCTTTGTATATTTTGGAGATCAGCCCTTTGTCGGATATAGGATTAGTGAAAATCTTTTCCCAGTCAGTGGGCTGCCGTTTGGTTTTGTCAACTGTGTCCTTTGCCTTACAGAAGCTTCTAAGTTTGAAGAGGTCCCATTTATTAATTGTTTCTTTCAGTGTCTGTGCCCCTGGAGTTATGTTCAAGAAGCAGTCTCCTATACCAATTTGTTCAAGGGTACCTCCTACTTTCTCTTCTAAGAGGTTCAATGTGGCTGGATTGATGTTGAGGTCTTTGATCCATTTGGACTTGAGTTTTGTGCATGGCGACAGACATGGGTCTATCTGCAGTCTTCTACACACCCTCATCCAATTGTGCCAGCACCATTTGTTGAAGATGCTGTCTTTGCCCCATTGTATAATTTTAGCTGTTTTGTCGAAAATCAGGTGTTCATAGGTGCGTGGATTAATATCAGGATTTTCAATTCGATTCCATTGGTCTACCTGTCTATTTTTATGCCAATACCAGGCTGTTTTCAGAACTATAGGTCTGTAGTAGAGCTTAAAGTCAGGAATGGTGATGCCTCCTGATGTTCTTTTATTGTATAGGGTTGTTTTGGCTATCCTGGGTCTTTTGTTTTTCCATATAAAGTTGATTATTATCCTTTCAAGGTCGGTGAAGAATTGTGGTGGGATTTTAATGGGGATTGCATTGAATCTGTAGATTGCTTTTGGTAAGATTGCCATTTTTACTATGTTTATCCTACCTATCCAAGAGCATGGGAGGTCTTTCCATTTTCTGGTATCTTCTTTAATTTCTTTCTTTAGAGTCACAAAGTTCTTATTATATAGATCTTTTACTTGTTTGGTAAGCGTAACACCAAGATACTTTATGTTGCTTGTGGCTATTGTAAAGGGTGATGTTTCTCTGATTTCTTTCTCTGCCTCTTTGTAGTCTGAAAAAAATAGGGCTACTGATTTTTTTGAGTTTATCTTGTATCCTGCTAGTTTGCTGAAGGTGTTTATCAGCTGTAGGAGTTCCCTGGTAGAGTTTATTGGGTCACTTATGTAAACTATCATATCATCTGCAAATAGAGACAGTTTGACTTCTTCCTTTCCAATTTGGATGCCCTTGATCTCCTTTTCTTGTCTTATAGCATTAGCTAGAACTTCTAGTACGATATTGAAGAGATATGGAGAGAGAGGACAGCCTTGTCTTTTTCCTGATTTTAGAGGAATTGGCTTAAGTTTCTCTCCATTCAGTTTGATGTTGGCAGTTGGTTTGCTGTATATTGCTCTTATTATGTTTAGGTATGTTCCTGTTATCCCTGACCTCTCTAATACCTTTATCATGAAAGGGTGTTGAATTTTATCGAAGGCTTTTTCTGCATCTAGGGAGATAATCATATGGTTTTTCTTTTTCCGTTTGTTTATATGGTGGATCATGTTGATAGATTTTCGTATGTTAAACCATCCCTGCAATCCAGGTATGAAGCCTACTTGATCATGGTGGATGATTTCTCTGATGTATTTTTGAATTCGGTTTGCCATTATTTTATTGAGAATTTTTGCATCGATGTTCATCAGGGATATTGGTCTGTAGTTTTCTTTCTTAGTTGTGTCTTTGTGAGGTTTGGGTTCCAAAGTTATTGTGGCCTCATAAAAAGAGATTGGCAATGAACCTTCTGTTTCTATCTTGTGGAACAGTTTGAGGAGTAGTGGTATTAGTTCTTCCTTGAATGTCTGGTAGAATTCTGCACTGAATCCATCTGGCCCTGGACTTTTTTTCGTTGGAAGGCTTTCGATGACTGCTTCTATTTCATTTCGGGTTATAGGTCTATTTAAGTTGTTTGTCTGTTCTTGATTTAATTTTGGTAAGTGATAGTTATCCAGAAACTTGTCCATTTCCTTTGAATTTTCAATTTTTGTGGAATACAGATTTTCGAAGTATGACCTGAAAATTGTCTGGATTTCCTCTGTGTCTGTTGTTATGTTCCCCATTTCGTTTCTGATTTTGTTAATTTGCATGTTCTGTCTCTGCTTTTTCGTTAATTTGGATAAAGGTTTATCAATCTTGTTGATTTTCTCAAAAAACCAACTCTTTGTTGCATTGATTTTTTGTATTGTTTTCCTGGTTTCTATTTTGTTGATTTCAGCCCTCAAGTTGATTATTTCCTGGCGTCTGCTCCTGCGGGGTGAATTCGCTTCTCTCTGTTCTAAGGTTTTCAGTTGCGCTGTTAATTCATTTATGTGACTATCCTCTGTTTTCTTCATATGGGCACTTAGTGCAATGAACTTCCCTCGTAGCACTGCTTTCAAGGTGTCCCATAAGTTCGGGTATGTTGTATCCTCATTGTCGTTGAATATTAAAAAGTCTTTAATTTCTTTCTTTATTTCTTCTTTGACCCAGGAGTGGTGCAATTGCACATTGTTAAGTTTCCATGAGTTTGCAGGTTTTCTGCTATTTGTATTGTTGTTGAATTCCAATTTTAAAGCATGGTGGTCCGATAAGATACAGGGGACTATTTCTATTCTCTTGTATCTGTTGAGGTTTGTTATGTCTCCTAGTATGTGGTCGATTTTAGAGAAGGTTCCATGTGGAGCAGAGAAGAAGGTATATTCTTTTGTCTTTGGATGGAATGTTCTATAGATGTCTGTTAGCCCCAGTTGAGACATAACTTCTGTTAATTCTTTTGTTTCTTTGTTGAGTTTCTGATTTGTGGTCCTGTCTAGTGTTGAGAGTGGTGTATTGAAGTCTCCCACTATAAGTGTGTGAGGTTTTATATGAGCTTTGAGTTTTAGTAGTGTTTCTTTTACGAATGTGGGTGGCTTGTATTAGGGGCATAGATGTTCAGAATTGAGACTTTGTGTTGATGGATTTCTCCTGAGATGAATATGAAATGACCGTCTTCAACTCTTTTGACTAGTTTTGGTTTGAAGTCTAGCTTGTTAGATATTAGGATAGCTATGCCTGCTTGCTTCTTATTTCCATTTGATTGGAAAATCTTTTCCCAACCCTTTACCCTGAGGTAATGTCTATCTTTGGAGCTAAGATGTGTTTCTTGTATGCAGCAGAAGGATGGATTCTGTCTTCGTATCCATTCTGTTAATCTGTGTCTTTTTATAGGTGAGTTAAGACCATTAATGTTGAGGGTGAGTAAGGTCCATTGATTGTTGATGCTTGTTTGGTTTAGGTTTGTTGTTGGCAGTGGTATTGTGAATACATTTGTTCTGCTTCACCCTAGGTTTCTGGTGTAGTTGGATTATCTGTTGCCTGCATTTTTTTGTGCGTAGTTACCTTCCTTGGGTTGGAATTTTCCTTCCAATACTTTCTGTAGGGCTGGATTTGTAGATTCATATTGGGAAAATCTGGTTTTGTCATTGAATATCTTGTTCTCTCCATCTATATTGACTGAGAGTTTTGCTGGATATAGTAGCCTAGGCTGGCATCCGTGTTCTCTTAATACTTTTAGAACATCTATCCAGGACCTTCTGGCCTTGAGGGTTTCCATGGAGAAGTCAGGTGTAATTTTGATAGGTCTGCCTTTATATGTTACCTGTCCTTTTTCCTTCGCTGCTCTTAATATTTTTTCTTTATTCTGTATGCTAGGTGTTTTGATTATTATATATCGAGGGGTCTTTTTTCTTTGGTCCAGCCTATTTGGGGTTCGGTATGCTTCTTGTACTTTCATGGGCATGTCCTTCTTCAGATTTGGAAAGTTTTCCTCGATGATTTTGTTGAATATGTTTTCAGCACCTTTGAGCTGGGCTTCCTCACCTTCCTCTATGCCTATTATTCTTAGGTTTGGCCTTTTCATGGTGTCCCACATTTCCTGGATATTGTGTGTTAAGGATTTGTTGGATTTATGGTTTTCTTTGGTCGATGAATCTATTTCTTCTAGTTTATCTTCTGCGCCTGAGATTCTCTCTTCCATCTCTTGAATTCTATTGGTTATGCTTGTGTCCGTGGTTGCCGATTTTTTCCCCAGCTTTTCAATTTCCAGCTTTCCTTCCATTTGTGTTGCCTTTATTTTCTCAATTTCGGTTTTCAAATCTTGAACAGTTTCCTTCACCTGGTTAATTGTTTTTTCTTGGCTTTCTGTACTTTCCTTAAGGAATTTGTTCATTTCTTCCACTTTTTTGTTTGTTTTTTCCTCTATTTCTTTAAGGGATTTTCTCATATCTTCTTTGAGGGCCTCTATCATTTTTATGATGGTGATTTTTAAGTCGTACCCTTCTGCTTCCTCTGCTTTGTTGTTGTGTTCCATTCTAGTTGGTGTAGATTCCCTAGATTCTAGTGGTGTCATGTTTGTCTTTCTGTTGTTAGGTGTTCTCTTGTATTGCCTTCTTCCCATAGTTTCTTCCTGTAGGTGTTGGTGGTGTCTCTTCCCTCTCTCTATGGTCCTTCCCAGATGGGCTTATGTGGATCAAAGTTTCAATGTCTGTATCTCTGTGTGGTCCAAGCTCTCTAGGAGGCTTCTCTCTGGCCAATAGCCGGCAGAAGAGGACGAGGGGCTGGACTGGAACTTGAGAAGGTTTTGCAGGGTAGTGGGATCTCACTGGAAACTGGCGCTCTCCAGCTGAGACCTCGTTCTTTGGCAGGGGCCCAGATTTGGGGGTCAAGGATCTTGCCTGCAGGAACTCCAAGTGGACCCGCAGAGATAGGCGGATCTCTGGGAGGGGCCTGGGACTCCAGCAGAGGACGGGAGGCGGGGTCAGGGACCAAGCCTGTGGAAATTACAGGTGGTCCCACGTGGATAGTCAGGTCTCCTTTGTTCGGAGTTGCTCCGAGAGGTCTCCGAAGTAGGGTGGACTGTTGGCTCCACCCTCTGTCCCAGTGCTCAACCAGAGTGGCAGGACCGTAGGTGGGGTAGGGCACAGGGTAGGGGGGGGTAGGCTGGAGGTTGGGATGGGTGGGGGTGTATCAGATCTCCAAGGGTGCTCTCAAAGGGGACCGGAGACAGGAGAAGCAGCTCTGCAGATTTTCTTTAAATTATTATTTTTTTGCTCTCTCCTAATTATGAGGTGAAAAAATATATGGGGGAAAATACTCAGAAACACTGCTAATGGATCACTTCACACTAATTACCATTGTTGTGTTTCTTCACTTTTTAAAAGAATCATTTAATGGGAGGCAATTAGGCAGAGTGCCAACTACATACTTCTTCATAGAAGCAAAAATGCATTATTTTAAGTGTACTTTTTAGGAAGCCAATTTTGAAATCATATGTGTCAAAAATAGTGTTTCTAAAAGGAGAAATTAATTGATTACCAAATGCTAATTATATTTTCAGTGACATTGTTCCTCATTATAACATCCAAAAAAAAACATGCTTAATTTAGTAACTTGAAAGCAGATGTTGGGTTAAGTATACCAAAAATTAAAAAAGAAAAGTATGCATTTGTTAATAATAAAATTAATACATTCATGTGTTATTAATTGTAATTTTTTAAAAGTACACCAATTAACATAATGGTAAATATTTTCTTGGAAGTCTGTAAGTAGAATAAAATGAAGCTCAGTAGGTACTTAAATATGTAGTGTTAAATAGTGAAATACATACAGGCTAGCCTGGGCAACAGTGTGATGACTTGTCACTAAAAAAATACAGTGTTTAAACCAAAATAAAGTTTAGAAGATAATTCTAGGATATACAAGTTGGGACTTAAAACAATAGTTTACTAATAGCTAATGAAAAATATATTTTAACTTAAAATTATCATACCAAAAATGCATATAAATATATCAGAAGTCAGTTTGAAATAGTAAATCTTGTTTAGAGAAAGTTGTTTTGAAAAATAATATTTTAATATATTCTTTGAAATTTTGACATACAAGTGTGTACACACATAATATATAATGATGAATATATAATCTATATATGATATGTAGTACAGTTATATATGTTATGTAATGCTAAATTGTATATGTCATGTTATATACTATATAATATTTCCATATGCACACATGCAGAACTGATTATTCCTTTCCATTCCTTCCAGGATCATTCTAACATTTTTCCTCCCATGTTCACATCCTCTAGCTTTCTACGCTTATTTTTAATTTTAACTTAATTTTATATAAAATATTGAATCCAGTTTGTGCTGTCAATAGGAAAAAGAGCAATTACATATCCAGAGGGCAGCATTTCTCAATAGTTTGTCCATCCATTCCTCCTACTATTTTTTTCCCAAGTTTCCTCTTCCATGATGGTTCCTTGGTATGGTTGTGAGTATAATGGAGATACCTTGAAATAAAGAAGCATTTTGAACACTTCTCAGATTATTTTCTATTCAGTTTTTTAAAAACTATCGTTCTTTTTGTTTACTTTTTGTGGATACATGTATTCAAGACGAAATGTAAAAGTTTTATATTTATTGTAGCAATATTGTCATCTAAAAATACCTATTCCGATTAACTTTACCATCATAAGAACTTGATTTGTTCCAAATTTTCTTTGAAACGTTCTTTGACACAAAAACGTACTTTTCAGGCTTGTAAAAACAAACATAAACACCAACCCAACACAAAACCATTGATCTACTCTCTGTCCTGCTAGCAAAATATCCTAGGGTAATGATGGGACAAATCTTTTCTGATTTGAATTAAAGTCTATTCTATGAAACTGATCCTATATCAAATACTGCTTGGGTGACCAAGAACTAGAGAATAGGTAACACAGAATCCTACGGTACACCAACTACCACTGTTCTAAAACGTAATAATAAAACTATTACTAATGATATTCTGCTGTGCTCATAGATTAGTGCCTTATTCAGCCATCATCAAAGAGAATTAAGTATTACGCAATTGGGAATAAATGCAAGAATCCACAGCCAGACATTACATAGCAGGAAACATACTTTGGAATTCACAATTCCAAGTGAGATGGTCAGTAATATCACATCTCTCAGACTTCAGAGAATGCCCTGGAAGAGGAACTAAACTGATTGGGGAAATAAGAGAGGATGTAGGACGCCAGGAAAACAGGGCTCTCTAAAACAACAGAACAAATCTCATATGAACTTAGAGAGATTTAAAGTAACAATTACAAGGCCTACTCGGTCTGCACAGTGTTCTATGTATAAGTACTTTAGATGTCATTTTTGTTCTTTCATGGTTTTATTGAAAAAATAGTGAGTCCCTGATTCCTGATCCTTCTTTTGGGGATCTTTTTTTTTTTTTTTTTTTTTTTTCTGTTGACATGTGTTGTCCAAGTTCAATGTGATGGTTTTTGTTTTGTCTGACGATATTTCATTTTGTTATACTTTCTTGTTATATATTAGAACCTTCCTCTTTATTTAATGAGAGACAGGAAGTAAATGGATTCAGATAGGATGAGTTCGATAGAAACTGGAAGGAATAAAATGTAGGGAAATTATATTCATATCATATTGGGTAAGTAAAAAATATATCTTTAATAAAAATGAAAAAGAGTTGTTTTGTTCAATGTAGAACTCATTGAGTATGGAAACACGCAGTAGCAATTTCACATTGACCAGGGGTAGTATTAACTCTTAATTGGAACTGCTGCACTATTAGTGTCTGTGTTTAATATCTTCCCTCTATACAGACTTTGCTTATATATCATAATTACTTTCCCTAAAATCTTATTTTCTAAAATAACAGTCAACAAATCAAAATTAAGAAAAATATTTTAAATAATTTTTCAGTAGTTACATTGATAATCTTGAGAAAGATTATAGTTTCCTTCCAAATCACTAATTATTGTCACAATGTGTCAATGTGTCAATGACTCACCTGATGTAGAAATCAAGACCATGTCTTTCTGAATTGCCTACATATTGAGGGACAGAATAAAGACCATTTTCCACATGATTCATATCTTCCATATAGATGGTTAACTCAGCTTTCAAAATAAGTAAACTAAAATGTCTTAGTAGTTGTGGTACTAATTTAGTGACTAATGTGATCTTAATTCACAATAATCTTTAAAATTCTGAAGCATTTCATCAATTATATTCTAAATATGAATACTTTTTCCACAACGAGGAGATAGACAGTTAACAAGTGCTTTCCATGCTAACTAGCCCCAATTTAGGATTATTATAGTAAGAAAATATACCAACATAGGAAAATCATAAAAGAACCATGTATCATAGACAGAGAGATGGTAAATAAAGGTACACTCCTTGTCTTATTATAATTATACCTAGTATAGTAGCTACAAAATTAAATCAGGGATAGGTAAATCACCTAATCTAGCTAAACTTTACACTTCTTCTGATCTTTGAAACTGAGACCATAGCATCATGACCATCTTTTATCTATCAATCACCAAACTTCTTTTTTATAGAAATTGGGGTGTTCATGAAACAGTAAACAGGTATTATGATATTTTTAACCTTCCAGAGAAGTAAAGAATAGCCTGTATGAAATTATTTTTGCATAAAATGTCAGAAGACATAAATGTTAGCATTAGTTGCCATGAAATCTCACTTTGTTAATAATGACTTAAAATCTTTAATCCTCACATGTATTTAATATCTGGCAAGATGTTCTTGAAAATTACTTAATACCAATGCTATTTCCATTACATGTTATAAAAAAGTAATTTTTTCCTCAGAATTCATTCCTTCTTTAAAATTTCAATTGGAAATTATTTTCTGGTAGCTGTTAATTTTAAGAATTATTTTGTATTCTAGTATAAATTAAATAAGACTAAGCAAAACATATCAAGTATTGAGGTTAAGTAGTAAACATTAGACTAGAAGTTTAAAAGAACATTGAATATCCCAATTTGGATTAGAAATCTAGATTAATATGTGTTTCACTATTTTGTACGTTCTTTAAAGTCATAATAAACACATATCTTTATTTTTTAATGCAGGGTCCTTTATAGACTACAGAGCATTCAGCTTAAATAATTCATTTTCTTTAACATGATTACATGTTTTATGTCTGTTTAAATACATGTTTACATGCTGAAGCAACTATACCAATATTGGTCAGATTCTCCTTGATATTCTTTTGTTCCCCCAACAAAAATGATGTGGGAGGGAAATCATGAGAGCATCTGGGACCCAAAACTGAAAAAATAACATTTCTCCCATGTGTCTTGCAAGACAAATATCAATAGGAATGTGAGGCAGGAGTTAGATGCAAGTACCAAACATTTGAGAATTTATATAACAATTCCTGTGATGACTTAAGTCTATACTCGTTTTCTTTTATTTTACTTCATGTTAATTCATATGACAAATCATTATTTTAAATCACCTACATTGTATGAGACACAATTTACTCAGTGGTTTTAATTCTTCATGTATTCATATTCTTGAATATTTACTTAGTATTTTGTTTAATAGGGCATTTTGTATGTTACCAATATTATGTCTTATTTTTGAAGACTGAAAACTAAAAGTTTACTCCACTGATAAGAAGGAAAAGATGATCTGTGTATTTCATGTCATATCAAAACTAGGGCAATCCTTACAACAGCTTAAAACTAGAGAAAGTCCATTGGAAGAAATGAGAGTCCTGACACTTCCTCATTGAGATTTGTTTCCTACATAGAAACATTAACCTGACTTTTATAAACTCGGGGAAATATCTATAAAACTATAAAATATTCTATGAGTTGAGCAGTGTTTAGAGAATGAGTTGGTTAAAGATCATAATAGAAAAAGACAATAATAAAATATTTCATGAATACACACAGCTAAGACACAGATGCTTAGAAATGTGTTAATATTCTTTTTTAATTATTTATGTTTTATTTTACATGTCAATCCCTGTTCCCTCTTCCTCCCTCCTTCCCTCCCTCCCTCTTATCCTCTCTGGCCCCTCAAATGCACCCTGACCACCATCCCTTCCCATCCCCCCACTCCAATTCCACATGTAGGGCAATGACATCCAGGTGGGGTCATGCAAATCTTTCAAGTCATTTGAAGTAGGGACTAGCACTTCTCTCTTGTCTCTAGATTAAGGCAGTATCCCTCCATGGAGGATGTGTCCACAAGGTGCTTTTGTGCACCAGGAATACATCCTAGTTCCACTGTCTGAGGTCCCTTAGACTGCTCAGGCCTTCTAGCTGAGACCCATATTCAGGGGGCCTGAGACAGTCCCATGCTGGCTTCCCAGCTATCAGTCTGGAGGCCCATTAGCTCCTCCTTGTTCCGGTCAGCTGTCTCTATGTGTTTCTGCAACCTGATCCCTCAGAGAAGAGTGAAGGGACAAGTCCCCCAGAGCACATGGGAAGTGGGGGAGGGGGACAGTGAATGGAGAGAGAAGTAGGAGATAGAGAAGGGGAGGAGAGGAAAGCAAGTGTGACTAGGAAGGTTGAGTCAGGGTAGAAATAGAAGACAGGAGAGAGAGAGAAAGAGAGAGAGAGAGCACGAACATAAAAGAGGGAGCCATTATTGAAGAGAAAATTGAACCTAAAAAAAAAGGTCTAGTGACCTACAAGACTGACACCACCTAACAATTTGAGCAACCATGGAAAGGCTACCATAAATGCCCTTCCCTGAAAATGAGATCAACAACTTATCCACCATTATGGAGCCTTCATCTAGTACCTGTTGGAAACAGAAACAAATACCCATAACTAAACACTGATTCGAACTAGAATTGAGATGCAGAGGGAGAGGACAATGGGTAATATTCTTACACAGAAGAGAATGTGGGTGGCTTCTTCAAGTTTGGTTGTGATCATAATATCTATGAACACTATAGAAAGCATTGAAAATATTGATATGCCAAGCAAAATTACCACAACATCTTTGAAAATAATGAGGCTATTAAAATGATCTCATAAGATTATTATTCAAAATGTAAGGTAATTTAAGTAGACATCTTATCCTTTTAGTCACCATTATATAGCCCATATTAGTTGTTTGATTATTAGTTTCATTTTCCAATGCAAATTCAGATCAACAAAAGATGATTTCAATAAAAAAGAGAGAACCTCAACAATTTGGTATATTGATGTAATCGGAAAATATTGTTGACCATGGCTGCGGTTCTCAATTAGAGATCTGTTAAATAATTTAAATTATTAAACAAATAATGGATTTCTTCTGATGCCTTAATACATGTATAGTATTATGCTTGTATTCTTCTTTGTACCTTACCTCACTGCCCCCTCCATCTTCTGCTTATCCCTTCTTTTCCCCAAATATCTTCCCATTATGATTTTATGCCACATGTATTCTAATACTCTTTCTTTATTCATGAAAATATCCTTCTTTCAAAAAACATCACTTTTACTATCATGTCCTAAATATAAATTTTTACAATTCAATATTTGTTAATTCAAAACTACATCCCCCTGTGGGATAAAAACAAGATACTCATCTTTCTGCATCTTCATTTAATTAAATTATTTTCCAATTTGCTGCAAACAAACAGTATCTTATTCCACTGTATGACTGAAAGATTTTTTTGTATATACCATGTTTTGTTTGACCTTATAATTTTTCACTTGGTGATTATCTAATTTGGCCACATTTCTTATTATTTGTAGAAATCACATCAATAGACTCAATATACCTCTGAACATAGTGACTTGCTTGTTTTGACATTACTGTTTTATTGGGGCTAGGAAAATGGCTTAACAATTTAAAATATTGGCTGCTCTTCAAGAATGTCTTCTGGAACTTCCTTGCCAGGAATTTGTGTTTCTCATGGTTCACATCACCTGTAACTTTAGATCTAGGGTATGTAACACACACACAGACACACACACACACACAAACACACATACACACACACCTTAAAAAGGAAATTGTAGAACTATAATGGCAATTACTACTATGACTTCCCTATAGCACAAATAATAAAAACCCAAGGACAGATATTGGTGTTCAAGCTGAAGGTCAGAAAAGTAAAACAGCCTAGCCATTCAAGAATTTTCACCTCTGTCAATACTCAGACAGAAAGATCAATTCACCGAACCTCAGATTGCATCTATAGACTATATTGCTCCTCACAAAATTGCAGACTGCATCCTGAGACTGCACTGAGCTCCTTATATTCTCTCTACTGCTTGGATTAAAGGTGTGAGCGTTGTTTCTCTTTTAGGCTGATTCACTCCCATGCAGTTCAGGATGGCTTCAAACTCACAGATATCCATTTGTCTGTCTCCTGAACCTGGAATTACAGTTGTGTGCCATCACTGCCCTGCTTTTATGGCTGTGCCAGCTTTGAATTCTGATCTCTAGTCAAGCTTTACTAGATCATAAACAATATATCACTACATTTGCTAAGCCAAAATAATTTATCACCGAATTTGAAATACACATAAGTGTATGTGTGTGTGTGTGTATGTGTGTGTAGCTCTATTCCTCATCAAAGAAGCTTCTTGTTTTGTAATGGTGACTAGTCCAGCAAGCTACAACTATTTAAATGCAGAGAACAATGACCCTGACTAGGGGATGCCCAGCCCCAACTGATGCATCTATGCTACAAACTCTACATCTGATGCTCATGGACCATTGCAGAAATGTAATGAAAATACTTGAATAGCTAGAGGACCTGCACTATAGTGATTTCTGTATAAGACTGTATAGTTACACCTATAAATTCTTAACAGTAAACATGGCCTAAAATATGACAACACCAAATGTCTTGCCAACATAGATAGGAGAAAACTCACAGTACCCTGCCCCTAGGTGAAGAGCGAAGGTAATTGATATTTACTGAGAGGAAATTAGTTCCTTCTGTTTTTTCTAAATACGTACAATGCATACATACATACATACACACACACACACAGAGAGAGAGAGAGAGAGATATGAGAGCATTAAGTGGAATCATCAGTTTGAATTTATAATGTGTATGAGAGAGAGAATAACAATTAGAGAATGCAGAAAAAAATCTACAGGATTGTCTAAGTCTATATTACCCTAAAACAGACTTAAATGTAACTGAAAAATTAATATCAAATTTACAAAAATATTACACTGATTGACTTTACTGTGGTCTTCAATAATAATGGTCACTGTATAAATTACTCAGTTTCCTTCACATATCAGCTTGACCTACACTTTATTTTATTATGTTTTAGAACAGTATTTTTCTCATATAATTTCTAGATGGTAAATGAGAAAAGTTTGATAAAACTAATTTTTTATACCATTCTTGGTAAATCTTCTCTTTATCCAGCATCTTTAGATGAACAGAAAATTGCTATGTGCATTATTCAATTTTTCTTAAGCTGGCATCAGAATGAACGTCTATGCTGGTGCTCCTTCAAGTGTTTATAATACATGCATAGATGATATGCCAAGTCTCCAAATGTTAAAATAAGAGTCCTTCTGGCCAAATAACTGGAATCTCAATCAATAAGTCAGTTGTGTTATTTTTTGTTTTCTTGTTTCCTTTTAAAGGTGGTATCATATTTACATGAATTGTTTGAGATTCACCTATTATACCTATCAGGCTTCTTACTTTATTGTAAAATTTGTATATACCTACCTATGTTTATTTCAATCTAATACCTTATTATTATAAGAAAAGTGATAATGAAATGCTATTTAGATTTATGTTCTTCACTTTATGGGACTCCAAGTTAATATCTGTTATCTCTGCAGCTACAAACACTGGCACTGTCTTCAGTTGAATTTCTATTATTTTTGAGACATTCAAAATTATTCAAAAATTCACTTAATAATTACTCATTCATAAAACAAGAACTTGATAATGCACTTGACCATAACACAAAATTTAGAATAAAGCATTCAAAGAAACATTGGAGAACGTTTCTTTTATAGAGATATCAAATAAAAATTATCATTCTAAAGCTTTTTTTTTCTTTTGTTTGATTCTTACTTTTGTTCACTGCTTTGGGTTTATGTGCTTTACAAGAATTTATATGGCTTTGTATACAGCAATCTCACCCCATTCTTGTTTAGAAATAGCTAATTCAAAGTTCAGTAACATGCCATATGATCTGTAGACATTCCTCTGCTAAGTAAACAAAGCTTCTCTCCTATTGATCCCTCTTTATCCTTGTCGCCACACTCACTGTCTTCCCTGTCTCCTCATTTGACACATCTGTTTTTCAAGTTTCACTGAGGATTTCCTTAATTTATTTCTTCCCCACACAATTTATAAAGTACACACCAATATCAATTAGCCTACAACTGCTTGTTAACTTTTGAACTTTAAAAAGGACACATCCACCAAATATTTTATTCAGCCATGTAATTAATAAAATTTTGTTCTCAATTTCATAGGTCAATGAAATTTTGTGTATTCCAATTTACTAGATTTGTTCAAATGCTCCATGATTTGAACAGCTATTGAGCAAGGTCGTTTTACATGTCAATCCATGTTCGCTCACCCTCCCATCCTTGTCCTCCCTTATCATCCTCACCAAACCCAGCCCATCCCCTTTCTGCTCTCCAGGGAGGGTGAGACCTTCCATGGAGAGTACTAAAGAATATTTTTTGAATATCATTATATCCTCCACAATTATACTCAAAACCATATATGCTATAATCTCCTTACCCTCTTTAGCGCCGCTATAGTTATAGTATAATATTCCATACAGTGAAAGTATATATTTTCTTCATAAGAATGAGGGTTAGAAGAAGGAAACAGAATCATAAATAAGGTAGAATTTATTACCCTTTCATCGGAGCTACATATTTGTTAGTATGTATTCATTGTACAAAATCAGTTTCCAAAGTTGTACATTCACATTACATGTGTCACATATTCAGATATAAAAGTTGGACAAGCTTATGTCCTTTTAGAATATTCACATTAACTGTGTATAATTAATATTTAAACAGGTCAGAAAACATTTTAATATCTTTTATTTTGTATGTGACTAAACCTACACTACTACATTTCCACAATGTTTTCATCTGTCTCTATTAATACCAGGTACAGCATTAAAAACCTAATACCATCTCTCTTTCCATTTTAAAGTTCTGAAATCAGTATATTAGATTTCTATTAATACATCATAAATTATCACGAATTCAGTTCCTGAAGGCAATCCTCATTTATTATATCAGAGTTCTGTGCACTAGCTATCCTGGCTCATTCTCTGTAGTTGGCCCGTTTCACAAATCAAAACTATCTAGGCTGAGACTTCTGTGGTAAATCTGGGAAGGATTTTCCTAAGGTTTTATTTCAGTTGCTAGCAGGGTTGATTGCCTGATGTTCATAGATTTTTGGTTCTAAGTTTAATAAATCCCTGTTATTCAGGTCCTCCATTCTTAAAGTTTGCCCTATTTTTTATCAGCTGTTTTTCATGTACAAATTGGTATTGAATCTTTATGCTAAACTAAGGTCCTCACATTTTGTTTCAAAGAACTTTTCCTCAGCTTACAACATGTCTTTGATCTGTCTTCATTGCTTAGATTGTAGCAATATTGGTTATCATTTGAAAATAACTGTTTAATGTCAACCATTTTTAACTGATGTTCAAACATTGAAGATCCGTGAGAGAACTTCCACATATTGAGCTTGCTTTCAGTTCCATTTGCTATCTGATACTTGGCCTTGCAAGAAAAAAATAAAATCAATACAAAACAATATATATACAATTATAGTAAATGCTTTTTCCCAAGATATCTTCATTCTCACAACACATTTTGATTTCATTTTCTCGTGACAATTATAGCAAATGATGTGTGGTACCTCATTTAAAAGTTTGCTGTATTTATGACCATGGCTTTTCTCTCCATAGATACTTCTTCCATATTGTTATCATTTTATACTTCTGTCTTTGTTTTTAAATGGTTGCCTTGCCTATCAACCTCAGTCATGCAGAAAATCTCAGTTGCCTGCTATTATTCTTCCTTCCTAATTTACCTCCTTTGTTAATTTACCTTGAGTTTAGAAAGAATTTTAAATTACATAAAATAAAATACCCAGAAAAAAGTAAATATGTTTCATTTTTAAACTACCTTTCCCTATGTAATACTTACCACTTCATAAACTTCTGTCTTACTCACATAACTGGCATTATTGATAAAGGTCATATGGGAATAAAATAGAGGAAGAAACACTTTGGATTGCTTGCTGGTGAATCTTCAGTAGAGGGCCATTAAAATAGTGTCCAGAGTTATAATGTTAGGAGATGATAAATGTATGATGTTAAGCTATTGATATATCCTAGAATTTGTACAACAATTAACAAACTTTTTCACCCTCCAAATATAGTTGATGGCATTTTCAGGCACCAAGTTTGCTATGGTTATTGTCTCATGTCTACTCCTTACAATAGAGGCTTAATATGTACAATTCGCCCATGCTCCTACTCACATTCTCTTATAATAATGCAAGCAGCCCTTAACATTAATGACCTCAGTACCAATACTAATATGCCTGTATCTATCTTTGTTTTTGGTTCTTGTTCTTAAATCTATACCTTAATGTTCTTTTTGTTGCATATGTTTTGATGAGACAGTGATCCTTTCCTTTAAATTTCTTGAGGTTTTGATTTCCAGAATAACTTCTTATTTTTTGATGTCAGTAGATTGCATAATGCCACTAAAGGCAACTTTTGACTCAAAATTTTATTCTTTCTGGTTCACATACCCTCCTGTCTAAATATCAGGTATCTGTATCCTAAGTGATTGCAAATTTCATCATTATGAGGCTATGTCACTCTTCCATACACTCTCCTTAAGAATACTTTGAAAAGCACACAAGGAATACAGTGATGATATTGATTATTTATATTAAATAGTATCTGTCAATGGCAAGATACTTTGTACCACTTTAAGGGACATTTGCCAGGGTTAGTCCATGATTATATTTCCTTTCGTGGATATAATGAGAAGAAGAACTGCTCAGAGCCTTGTGGAAGTTTTTGTTCAGTATTTACTGTGAAGTAAAAATACAAAATAACAAAAGTTTTAAATTCAATTTAAGTTAATGAACTCTCCTCAATTCCACATAATCCATGATGGAATCTGTTTAGTCAGTCAGTCTCTCAGCAGCTAGTGTGAACAGGAAATTCAATTGATTGGAACCTTCATACAAATAGTAGGTTAAAACACTGATGGAGCTTGAGTGATACAGGTGGCTACAAGTTTCTCTTTTTTACAAGATATAAAGAAAAAGAAGAATGAATTATGTAACTTTTCATTACTTTTAATGATAAGCTCTGTGTATGCATTATAAGTACCTAAATTACATACACTGGCATAAGATAGGCTATATTTATTTATTCATTTTGCATTTTGTGGGAATGTATACTTTGCCGGAATATAAGTCATTATAACACATGTATGCAGTGCATGAATTCTGCCTGAAAAGTTGTTTGAATTTCCAGTGATACATCAATTGAGAAAATTAAGTTTTCGTTTTCCAGTGGCCCCAAAGAGATGGTTTGTAGGTTAAGTGTGGGAGCTTGTGTTTACTTTATCTCTCAGTATTGATGCCCCATCTAGCTTTGAATTGAAAAAGACTGATGTGGAGCCAATTAATCCTGCTGAAATCCCTGTGAATTCGTATGTGTGTCAATCCTGGTTTTTGTTTGTTTGTTTGTTCGTGTTTTCCTAGAAAGCCATGTTTCCTTGGTATCCACAGGCTTATTTCTACCTTCCTCTCTGCCGTGATCCCTGAGCCTAAAGGGTAAGGATTTGGTGGAGAAATCCCACATCAGACTATGTGCCTCAAGGTCCCTCATTTTCTAATATAAGCTGCCTGTGGTTTTCTACATTTTATCCCATTTATTGTTGGAAGAAGCTTCCTTCCCAGAGGATGGCTGAGTGAGACAATGATCTATGGGTATAACACAAAGTCATCAAGAGATATTTTATTGTCACATCTTTTTCTTTTTATTTTAAATATTTTTATTTAAATTTGAAACAAGCTCATTGTACATGTCAATCCCAGTTCCTTCACCCCCTGCCATCCCCTTTTCCCCCCACCAACCTCCATCCTATCCCCTTTCTTATATGCATGGAGAGTAGGCCTTCCATGAGGAGTCTTCAAAGTATGTCATAACATTTGGAGCAGGACACAGGCCCTACCATGTGTGTCTAGGATGAGAGAATATCCCTCTATATGGAGTAGATCCCAAAGTCCATTCATGTACTAGGGATAAATGCTGATTCATTTTCAGAGGCCCCATTGACTGCCTAATCCTCCCAAATAACACCCACATTCAGGGGGTCTGGATGATCCTATGCTGGTTTCCCATCTATCAGGCTGGAGTCCATGAGCTCCCCTTGTTCAGGTCAGCAGTTTTTGTGGGTATCTCTACATTGTTCTTGACCCCTTTGCTCATCACTCCTTCCTGTCTGCAGCTAAATTCCAGGAGTTCAGATCAGTGTTGTCTTGTGGTCATCTGCTTCTGCTTCCATCAGCTACTAGGTGAAGGCTCAGATAGAGGGCTTGGTGTTCTGCTCCCTCCTTCCTCCATGTTGAATCACCTCCTCTATGTTCCTGAAAACTCCTTGTCTCCTAGTCCCACCAATCTTGCTTTCCTATTGGCCAAAAGTGCTTATTCATTAACCAATAAGAGAAACAGATTTACAGAATGACATCTCTGATCATCTCTTGTCTGTCTAAAATAGAAAGAAGGGGTTTAACCTTAGCGAAGTAAAATATATAACAAAATTGTTATCAAATAAGAAACATAGTTAACAATATTTAGTCCATAAACACTTAGCAATATTTAAAGAAAATATTTTATCATCTATCCTATCTTTGTGAGTCTAAAGTCCTATAGGTAACTTATCTTTAATCCTAACTAAGGAAAACTATAACCATAATTTTCTTCAACTCCATCAAAGACCACAGAAGGATAGTATATAAACTCCAGAAATGACAGAGACATCTCACTCTCTGGTCAGTCACCCGAAGTTTTCTGTCATGTTCAATCTTCAGCCTATAGGCCATAGTGTGTCTGTCAGACTCCTCAGCAAAGCAGTAAACTTTAAACTCTCCATCTGTATTGGCAGTTAGCCACTCAATTTTCTCTGTGTCCTGTAGAATGACAGGCAGATTCTTCCATGAAGAAGGAACCCTGTAGCAATGTCCATGTTGTTTCAGTAGTCATTTTTTTCTGTTGGTTCTGAAAGTCCAGTTTATACAGCATAAAGTCAAACAGTCCAGACAAGAGAAGTACCTTGTCCAAATGGCTAGTTTTGCCACACTGGAAGTAAACTCCATGAGTTTCTTTGATGTCCAACTTCCTTTCTGACACAGGTGGTATTGCCAGGAACAGTTATGTCTCACTGTCAAGGAAAACCCTAAACCATTTTAAATGCCATATTCGGTAGGTCTTTGAAAGGTTTGAAGAATACCTATTCATCTCAAATATATCTCTGTATATCTAGAAATCCTACCTAATATAACTATGAGTTCTGACTGTTATAGATAACTACCTTAAATCTGTACTAAATTATAGATTACATTTCTAAATATATAAATACAATACCTTAACAAGAGGAGATATATACATATCACCAAATCAATCTTAAATTTGTATCAATAAATGAAAATCCATTTCAAAACAAAATACACATTTTTAATAATAATCCCCTTTTTTAACCATTAAACAAAGACAGGTTGTGGTCATTAACCATTTATAACTAACCCCATTTAGATGAAAAACACACATCTATAAACAATATTTGGAAATTTAGTCTTTGTTCTTTCTAAATTGTTTCCCGCTGGTAGGGGGCGCTGTAATGGGGTGCCTTTTCCCAGCTGTTTTTAATGTGGATCACCTGGAACACTGTTTCAGGGAGCATTGTAGCCTGGAGGGAATCCAAAGCCTTTTATTTTCTGTAGAAATCAAAAAAAAAACCAAAAAAAAAAAAAAAAAAAAAAAAAAAAGAAAGAAAGAAATAAAAAAAAAAAAAAATGATTTTCCCAGTAATCTGTCCTTGGACTTAAATTTTGATGTCAAAGCATTTTTAAAATATATAAATTGAATTAATCTAGCAGCATTTCTTTTAACAGTCAAAAAGTATGAAAAAAGAGATTACCATACAGTATCCAAAGTCTCTCTGTGCTTTCCATCTTTTGTTTTTTTCCTGTCTGGAAGTATTTATTATCTTTTATTTTCATTTTACCTATCAATCCCAGTTCCATCTCTCTCCTTCCATCCTTCTCTCACTTCTTTCCTCTCTCCCTCCCTCCCTCCCTACCTACCTCTTTCTTTCCCACCCTCCCCTCCCATCCCACCCTCAATCCACAGGTAGGGTAATACCTTCCAAGACAGGTAGGTCATCTAAATGTGTCAAGTCACCTAGAGTAGGGACTAGTCCTTCTTTACTGTTAAGGTTAAGGGAGTATCCCTCCATGGGGAAAGTGCTCCTAAAGTCGCTTTGTGCACCAGAGATACATACAGGTTCCACTGTCAGAGGTCCCATAGACTGCCCAGTTCTTCTAGCTGAGACACATGTTCAGGGGGTCTGAGTCAGTTCATTGCTAGATTTCCACCTAACAATCTGGGGCACCATTAACTCTTCCTTGTTCAGGTCAGCTGTCTCTGTGTGTTTCTATGGCCTGGTCTTTTCCTACCTCTCTGCATCTGGATTTGAATTTGGCTCAGTTTTTAGTTGTGGGTATCACTTCTGTTTACATCAGCTACTAGATGGCTCTATGATGGTGTATAAGTCAGTCATTCATCTCATTATAAGGGAAGCACATTTATGGTAGCCTTTCCAATTTGCTGAAATTGTTAATTGAGGTCTGTCTTCTAGGTCTCTGGACATTTCTCTAGATTCAGTTTTCTCTTCAAATCTATAATGGCTTCCTCTTTTGTGTGCACTCTCTCTCTCTCTCTTCTCTTTTATTCCTTCCGAGACTCAATCTTCCTAGTCCCATGTGATTTCCTCTCATCGCCTTCACTTTCTGCTAGTTCCATCTCCACTCACTGCCCCACACAATGTGCTCAGAAGATCTTGTCCCCTTTCCCTTGTGTGAGAGACCCTATATGAAACTCTTAGAATCATCCTTGTTTCATAGTTTCTCTGGTGGTGTGAATTATAGGCTGGTGATCCTTTGCTATATGTCTATAATCCACATATGAGTGCCTGCATACTGTGTTCCACTTGCTGTGACTGGGTTACCTAACTCCAGACAGTTTCTTCAAGTTCCATCCATTTTCCTGGGAATTTCAAGGTTCCATTGTTTTGTTTCCGCTGAGTAGTATTCCATGGTGTAAGTGTGCCACAACTTCTTTATCCATTCTTCAGTTAAGGAGTATCTAGGTTACTTCCAGGTTCCTGATATTACAAATAATGCTACAAATAATATTACAAATAATAGTTGAACACATGTCTTTGTTGCATGGATGTGGATCATTTGGGTATACGCCTAAGAGGGGGATTGCCAGGTCCTGAGGTAGACTGAATCCCATACTGATGTACAAGTTTGCACTTCCACCAGCAGTGGAGTAGTGTTCCCCTTTCTCCACATACTCTCCAGCATAAGTTATCATTAGTGTTTCTAATTTTAGCCATTCTGGCAGGAGTAAGAAGTAT
This sequence comes from Phodopus roborovskii, assembly GCF_943737965.1. Taxonomy (NCBI): domain Eukaryota; kingdom Metazoa; phylum Chordata; class Mammalia; order Rodentia; family Cricetidae; genus Phodopus; species Phodopus roborovskii. The sequence goes on along the minus strand of NW_026126540.1, from coordinate 9,060,302 downwards.
CTCAGAGTTGTTTTGATTTGCATTTCCCTGATACCTAAGGACATTGAGCATTTTCTTAAGTGTCTTTCACCCTTTTTGATTTCCTCTATTAACAGTTCTCTACTCAGTTCTGTATCCCAGTTTTTGATAGGGTTATTTGGTATTTCATTGACTAGTTTCTTGTGTTCTTTGTATAGGTTGGATATCAGGCCTCTGACATATATAGGGTTGGTGAAGAACTTTACTATCTGTGAGCTGCCGTTTGGTCTTATCAACTGTGTCCTTTACAATACAGAAGATTCTCAGTTTGAGGATGTCTCATTTATTAATTGTCGATTACAATGTCTGTGCTACTGAGCTTATGTTCAGGAAGTTGTTTCGTGTACCAATTTGTTCAAGGGTACCTACTATTTTCTCTCCTAAGAGGTGCAGTGTGGCTGGCTTTATGATGAGTTCTTTGATGCATTTGACTTGAGTTTTGTGTGTGGATATAGACATGGGTCTATCTGCAGTCCTCTACATACCATCATCTTGTTGTGCCAGCTTTTCTGCTCCCATTGTATACTTTTAGCTGTTTTATCAAAAATCAGGTGTTCATAGGTGTGTGGGTTAATATCAGGATTTTTGATTCAATTTCATTGGTCTACCTGTTCCTTTTTGTGCCAATAACAGGATGTTTTCAGGATTATAGCTCTGTAGCAGAGGTTAAAGTCTGGGATGGTGATGCCTCCTAAAGTTCTTTATTATACGGTTGTTTTGGCTATCCTGCATCTTTTACTTTTCCATACTAAGTTGACCATTATCCTTTCAAGGTCAGTGAAAATTTGTGCTGGGATTATGATGGGGATTAGATTTAATATGTAGATTGCTTTGGGCAAGATTGCCATTTCTACCACATTTATCTTACCTATGCAAGAACATGGGTTACCTTTGCATTTTCTGGTATCTTCTTTAATTTTTTTCTTAAAGGCAATAAGTTCTTACTATATAGCTCTTTTTCCTGTTTGGCAAGCATTACCCCAAGACACTATGTTCTTTGTGGCTATTGTAAAGGGTGATGTTGCTCTGATTTCTTTCTCAGCTCCTTTGTTGTCTGTATATAGTAGGGCTACTGATATTTTTTGGTTTATCTTGTATCTTGCTAGTATGCTAAAGGTGTTTATCAGCTGTAAAATTCCCTGATAGAGTTTTTTGGATCTCTTTTGTCAACTATCATATCATCTGCAAACAGTGACAGGTTGACATTTTTCTTTCCAATTTGTATCACATTGATCTCCTTTTGTAGTCTTATTGCTTTGACTAGAACTTCAAGTACAATATTAAAAAGATATGGACAGAAAGGGAAGCCTTTCTTTTTGTTCCTGATTGTAGAGTAATCACCTTAAGCTTCTCTCCATTCAGTTTGATGCTGGATGTTTGTTTACTGTCTATTGCTTTTATTATGTTTAGTTATGTCCTGTTATCCCTGACCTCTCCAAGACCTTTATCATCAAAGTGTGTTGAATTTTGTCAAAGGTTATTTCAGCATCTAGGGAGCTGATCATGTAGATTTTCTTTTTCTCTTTGTTTATATGTTGGATCACATAGATAGATTTTCATATGTAGAACAATCCCTGCAATGCAGGGATAAAGCCTATTTGGTCATGATGGATGATTTCTCTTATGTGTTCTTGGATTCAGTTTGTCAGAATTTTATTGATATTTTTGCATCAATGTTCATGAGGGATGTCTGAAGTTTTCTTTCCTAGTTGTGTCTTTGTGAGGCTTGGATACTAAGGTAATTGTGACCTTGTAAAAAGAATTTGATAATGAGTCTTCTGTTTCTAATGTGTGGAATAAATTGAGGGAAATTGGTATTAGCTCTTCTTTGACTTTCTGGTAGAATTCTGCAGTGAAGCCATCTGGCCCTGGGCTTTGGTTGTGACGCTTTTGATGACTGCTTCTATTTCATTAGGTGTTATAGGACAATTTAAGTTGTTTATCTTTCCTTGATTTAATTTTGTCAAGTGATCATTATCCAGAAATTTGTCAATTTCCTTTGAATTTTCATGTTTTGTGGAGTATAGGTTTTCAAAGTATGACCTGAAAATTGTCTGAATTTCCTGAGTGTCTGTTGTTATGTCTCCCATTTTGTTTCTGATTTTGTCAATTTCCATGTTCTGTCTGCTTTTTTGATTATTTTGTTGCATTTTTGGACTCTGTCTTCATATCCATTCTGTTAGCCTGTGTCTTTTTATTAGGTGAGTTAAGACCATTAATGTTGAGGGTGAGTAAGGACCATTGATTGTTGATGCTTGTTTGATTTAGGTTTGTTGTTGGCAGTGGTATTGTGAATATATTAGTTCTGCTTTACCCTTGGTTTCTGGTGTAGTTGGATTATCTGTTTTCCTTCCAATACTTTCTGTAGGGCTGGATTTGTAGATACGTATTGTGAAAATCTGGCTTTATCATTAACTATCTTGTTTTCTCCATCTATAGTAATTGAGAGTTTTGCTGGGTATAATAGCCTGGACTGGTATCCGTGGCCTCTTAGTACTTATAGAACATCTATTCAGGACCTTCTGGCCTTGAGGGTTTCCGTGGAGAAGTCAGGTGTAATTTTGATAGGTCTGCCTTTATATGTTACCTGGTCTTTCTCCTTTGCTGCTTTTAATAATCTTTCGTTATTCTGTATGTTAGGTGTTTTGATTATTATGTGATGAGGGGTCTTTTTTCTTTTGTCCACTCTATTTGTTGCTTGGAATGTTTATTGTACTTTCATAGGCATGTCCTTCTTCAGATTGGGAAAGTTTTCTTCAATGATTTTGTTGGATATGTTTTCTTCACATTTGAGGTGGGCTTCTTCACCTTCTTTTATGCCTATTATTCTTAGGTTTTTCCTTTTCACAGTGTTCCACATATCCTAGATGTTTTGTGTCAAGTATTTTTTGGATTTAATATTTTCTTTGGTTGTAGAATCTATTTCCTCTAGTTTGTCTTCAGCACTGAAATTCTCTCTTCCATCACTTGTATTCTGTTGGTAATGCTTGTGTCTGTAGTTCCCAATTGTTTTCCCAGTTTTCTATTTCCAGCATTCCTTCAGTTTGTGTTTTCCTTTTTGTCTATATTTCAATTTTCAAGTCTTGACCTGTTTTCTTCACCTTACTTACTTTGAGAGATTTGTTCATTTCTTCCAATTTTTTGTTTGTTTTTTCTTTCATTTCTAAGGGATTTTCTCATATCATCTTTGAACGCCATATATCAAATAACTAAATTACAGAAAACAGGATCCAAAAATAGGAGACTTAAAAAAAATAGACAGCTTATATGGTAAAAAATGATTTTATCATTTATTTCTCTATATTCATATAACAAGTATGGTAGAATTATTTCCAAAATAACTGACTTCAACATCTTTAGTACAACCTGAACAGTTTGACATTTGTGTAAAATGTTCCATGCAATTTGAGCAGGTATGCTCATTCTTCTAAAGTATGCATGGAATATTAGCCATTCTAGGAAATATTCTGTTATCAAGCAAACCTTCAAAATGAGAAAAGAAGAGATATTACAAAATAAGTAAATTTTCAGACAACCAATGAAATTCAAGTTTAATGAAAGAATATGGAGGATCTCTCCAATATTCAAACTGAATAGCACATGATAAATAACTTTAATAAAAAATGTCCCAAGACAGATTACAAACAATGCCAAATTTAAGGTAATAGTTGGTACATCAGACTCAAAGGATGGTGATGGGTAGTGCTTACAAGGAAAATGTCAACATCATGTGCTTATCTCAGAAAAGGAAAATACTTATCTTATTTTAAATTTTACCAGTTAAGAATAAAAACACACAAAGCAAAACAAACAAAAATGCAATTGAAAAATAGGGTAAAGGATATCAAATCAATACCAGAAGCATGAGGAAGGAATTGTTATAACTAAGAGCAAAATGTATAAAATTGAACATAAATATGAGATAAAAATCAATGAAATAAATCAGGTTTTAAAAAATCAATAAAATCTATGTTTTAAATAATTATAAATGATAGGACTTATAGAGAATAATTAAAGAAGATAGACTTCAGTTTTTTAAATCACAAGAAATGAGAGAAATCACTACATTTATCATCTGTACATTAAAATGATAGATAATTCCATGGAAATTTCAGGTGTATAAATTTGACTGTAGATAAATTGAGTTTCATGAAAGATATACTACAGAATTTAACTGACTGATCCATTGTTAGAGTGTTAAATCTGCTAACATGCCTACCTGATTATTTGTCAAATTCAACTGATATATATTTTAAAATATCTTGATTTACACATTTTAAGCGAAAATATTACGATACAACAAATTGGATTTTTAGTACTATACAATACAGGTGTAAATATGTAACACACATTCAAGGAATTAGTAATGTTGTTCTCAATAAAAGTTAAATGGTTCAAATAATCTAAAAATGTTTTTGTTAATTCAATATACTTAACTATATGTTTACATATGGCTCAAAGATCCAAAACTTGATATTTATTTTATAGAATGAAATTATTGTGCTGACTTCATACACATACATGATTTCTCCATATATATGTTTTTGTAATATAACCTGAAATAGGAACAACTAAATATCAATAAAATAATGAATGGAGTAATAAATGGGGGTACATAAACATATTTAAATTATACTCAGTAATGATTATATTTCTATTTCTTTTAACTTTTGAGTTTATAATCACTTTATTTCCTCCTCTCTGAGCCCTTTCATTTATTTCTTTTTGTTCTTTTTCCTTCACAGAAACTTTTCTCATATTATTTGCATGTATTTTCTAATGGCTGACCACTATGCTTTGTTATAATTTCAACAGAATAATGGATATTATGGGAAAAATAAAAATTATGTAATAAATAGAAGATTGTTAAAGTGACAGAGTCATATAGGTGAACAGCACAGTGGCTCCCAGTACAGCTTGAGAATTTGTAAGTGTTAACTAGTAGTGTTAGGGTTTAATTTAAGTGTAGTAACATTTAATATTGAAACATGGTTATGCATTTATCTACACATCAGAAAAGACCTCATGGTAATTTAAAATTACATGTTCATGGACACATGGCATAGTGTTGTTAATATGTTACCTTGCTTAATAATGACTTACACCATCCATTTTCTCTTTGGAGTAATGTTTCACATATTTACTAGAGATGGTATCAATGCAGACACATACATGGTGATAATTGATTTCCAACAGCTGTGCTTTTTGTCCTATCTTACAACATTATAACGTGTTTTTAAATCAAAGTTTGTAGAGGTAAAATTTTGTAATAATTGAGCTATAAAATAAATTGTTACATTCCTATCATGATCCAAGCAGGAAATTAAGCATCAAGCAGTTCACAATAAATTTACCCAGTTTGTACTTGTGACATAATAATCATAAAACAATTGAAAGTCTTGAAATGTGTTTCCTTTGTTAATAGTTCTGAAGATATAACTTCAGATATCTAATATTTCCAAATCTCTGAAATGTTTATGAGAAGCTCTGCCTTTTCTCTCTCGCTCTCTCCCTTCTCTCTCTCTCTCTGTGTTTATTCAAATTAGAAAAATCTTAGTTTACATATCAATCCCAATTCCCTCTCCCCTCACTCATTCCTCTCATGGCCCATACCTATCCCCATACCATCCCCCTTTTTTTTTCCCCAGGGAGATTGAGGTTTTCTATGGGGTATCATCAAAGTCTGTCACATCCTTTGGGCAGGCCCTAAGCATTTCCCATTTTCCAATAAACTGAGAGAGGATACTGGGGATAAATACTGTTCCACTACCAGAGGCCCCATAGATTTTCCAGTCTTCCTAACTGACACCTACATTCAGTGGGGTTACTTGGGTCCTATTCTGGGTCCCCTGCTGTCAGTCTGGGATCCATGAGCTCCCTCTTGTTCAGGTCAGCTGTTTCTGTGGGTTTCACCAGTATGGTCTTGACCCCTTTGCTCATCACTGCTCCCTCTCTGCAATTGGATTCCAAGAGTTCAGCTCAGTGTTTTGTTGTCGGTGTCTGCTTCTGCTTCCATCAGCTACTAGATGAAGAATCTCTATTTTGGCTTATAAAGTAATCATCAGTCTCATTACATGGGAAGGGAATTTAAGGTAGTCTCTCTACTATGGCTTAAATGTTTAGTTGGGGTCATCTTTGTAGATCTCTGGACATTTCCTACTGTCAGATTTCCCTTTAAACCAATAATGACTCCTCTATTAAGGTATATCTTTTCTTGCTTGTCTCTATTTATCCCCCCAACTCAACCTTCCTGATCCCTCATATCTTCCCCCCTACCTCTTTCCCCCTTCTTTTTCTCCTAACTCACTCTCACCTCCCTTCCATTTTTGTCTCTTTGTGACTGGTTTTCCTCACTCAGAATGTTTTTTGTTTTCTAGTTCTAATAATTTGCCTGTGAATTTCAAGATTCCATCCCCCCACCCCAGCTGAAAAATATACACTGTGTAAATATACCATTATTTATTTACTTTCAATTTTTTTTTATTTGTTGTTGTTGTTGTTTTGTTTTGTTTCTCAAAACGGGGTTTCTCTGTATTGCTTTGTATGTTGTCCTGGAATTGGCTCTACAGAACAGGCTAGCCTTGAACTCATAGAGATCCATCTGCCTCTGCCTCATGAGTGCTTGGATTAAAGGCCTATGGGTTGAAAGGCATGAGCTACCTCCACCAGCACCACAATTTATTTATCCGTTCTTCATTTGAGAACCATTTAGGTTGCTTCCAGGTTTTGCCTATTACAGATAATGCTGCTATACACATAGTTGAACAGATGTAAAATGCAGTTCAGTTACAAGTGACCATGGCTTGTGTTTTGACAATATCTATCTCTCTCTGTGACAGCTCCTTGATGCATTCAAATTCTACCTATTATAAAGAACTGCCATGGTTCCCATTGGAATAAGTGAACATCCAAAATTTCTTAATGCAATCTTCCTTAATATTAGTAAATCTGTAAAATAGCTTTATCTTAACAATATCAATCAACTATTTTATAGTAAGAAAGGCCAGTTTGTCCTCCATCCTACTTCATAGTATGGATTGTAAAATAATGTGAACACTACTTCACACATTTTTTTTCAAAAACTTGAATGAAATTTAAGTTTAGTTAATAGTGTCCACTTGATCTTTCTTTATTAGAATTAACCTTAAATTATCATTAGAATGTTAAGTTGGATGGGAGGAAATCTATAATCTATTCATATTGATAAAGCTGAAAATATTTAATCTAAAGTTTACTTTCAATAAATTTAAACTATGAAAGAGGCAGATAAAAATAAATTGGCAAAGAGACATGCAGGATCAGAGCCCTGTATGTGATCGCTGTGTTGTATAAGTGTTCCAAGAGAGCTCATGTGTTGAAAATCTGGATGCCAGTCACAAAAACAAAACAAAACAAAACAAACAAACAAAACAAAAACTTCAGGTGCCACAGCTTTTCTGCAGTCACTACAGTTGAATCTCTACAATGTATTTTTGCAGGAAAGAGCAGTACTTCATGATGTCTCTTTTCTTTGTTTCTTGCTCCCCTGTGATAAACAGAGTCCTTCATCGCATGTACCTGTCACAGGTACAGGCATCAAAGTCAAGGAAGCATATACACTGAAGCTTCATTTCCATATTTTCATCTGGATTTTCCCAGGTATTTGTTACAATACTACTAAGCAGACTGACAGAATCGTTATAACAAAATTTTCCACTGGTTATTTTTCTAGAAATGTCATTTTTAAATATGACAATAAAACAGTAACTATAGAAAAAGAGCTTATGACTTGAGAACTAGTTGAAGACAATGGGGAAAGGTATAGAAATGGAGAGAAGGGCAATGATGATGTAAATATGACATTTGTATTTGAAATTATCTTTAAAAATAAAAGAAAAAGTTTTTTAAAAAGATTAATTAATTACGTGAAAAATCTGTTTGGGAAATTTTTTTATCACTTTGAATACCATGTTTTCTTCTATGTTTTAGAATATATCAACTTATCATTCTTACTTTTCCGGAATGATTCTCTTCTATCACTTATTATGGTTTCTTTAGACTCTGCATTTTTTTTTAATTTTGTCTAGAGTTTTCATACATTCTCTTTTACTTGAAGGAACATGAATATTTCTTGTCCTTTCTTCATACACTTCTTATTCCTAATGTTTCCCCAAACATTTAATTGTTTAATCATTCTTTACTTTTTTTTTTGAAACTTCTTTGCTGTTTTTCCCTCTAAGGTGAAAGCCAACTGCAAAATCAGAATTTACAATGGAAAGAAGAGAAAAAAGGACACTATTTCTTATGCCAAAACAGCCTTGTGTTACAATTGGACAGCATTCCTCCAAAGTAATTCTTTTCGAACCTTCACAGAAAAAGAAACTCCTCTAGAATTCCAAGGGAGTTACGCTCATAATCTGCAAAAGTACGCAGGTAAAAATACTGAGAATGACCAAGATAATGTACAGAATGAAATAGCTGCAGGAAGTGGAAAAATAGGTTTTAGACCCAAGCCTTCCTTTTTTCATGGCTACCTCCAAGAAACTTACATGACTGACTGATCAACTGGAGACTAGCCATGAGGTCCATCAAATAACAGGTGATTATTGGACTTCACATTTCAGTGCTTTTTGTGAGGTTTTGTGAGCCTCTGCTGGACTCCAACATAGATGAAATTTTTTCTCTTTCTGGTTGATCATACTTCTCAGATTTGCAAAATGCATTTACTGATGACATTCTGCAGGTATGAGGCCATTTTTCTTCTGCCAAGAAAGATAAGAGCTCACACTGCCATAATAATAATAATAGCACATCACCATCCAAATTTCCTGAAGCATTTTTTTATAATCCATTAGGGAAGAACAACTATATTCCAAGCTTTGTTGCAGACTGTGTAACTGTAGTGATAGATATTTTTATCAAATTGACACTATCTGTGAATGGGAATCCCAAATGAGGAAATGCCTGGAAGAATTTCTTTGGGTACAATTTTTTATTAATGTGGCAGAACCCAAGCCACTAGGGCCACTAGGTTTGTTGCTATATCTGGGCAGGTGTATATTTTGGAGATCAGCCCTTTTTCAGATATAGGATTGGTGAAAATATTTTCCCAGTCTGTGGGCTGCCTTTTGGTCTTGTCGACTGTGTCCTTTGCCTTACAGAAGCTTCTAAGTTTGAAGAGATTCCATTTATTAATTGTTTCTCTCAGTGTCTGTGCCCCTGGAGTTATGTTCAGGAAGCAGTCTCCTATACCAATTTGTTCAAGAGAACCTCCTACTTTCCCTTCTAAGAGGTTCAGTGTGGCTGTATTGATGTTGAGGTTTTTGATCCATTTGGACTTGAGTTTTGTGAATGCCAGAAGATATGGGTCTATCTGCAGTCTTCTACACACCGTCATCCAATTGTGCCATCACTATTTGTTGAACATGCTACTCCCCCCATTGTACTCTTTTAGATGTTTTGTCAAAATTCAGGTGTCCATAGGTGTGTGGGTTTATATCAGGATTTTTGATTGGATTCCATTGGTCTACCTGTCTGTTTTTGTGGTAATACCAGGCTGTTTTCACAACTATAGCTCTATATAGAGCTTAAAGTCAGGGATGGCGATGCCTCCTGAAGTCTATTTATTGTACAGGATTGTTTTGGCTATCCTAGGTCTTTTATTTTTCCTTATAAAGTTGATTATTATTATTTCAAGGTCAGTAAAGAATTGTGGTGGGAATTTAATCGAGATTGCATTTAATCTGTAGATTGCTTTTTGCAAGATTGCCATTTTTACTATATTTATCCTACCTGTCCTAGAAAATGGGAGATCTTTCCATTTTCTGGTATCTTCTTTAATTTCTTTCTCCAGAGCCTCAAACATCTTATTTATACATCTTTCACTTGTTTGGTAAGCTTTACTCCAAGATACTTTATGTTGTTTGTGGCTATTGTGAAGGGTGATGTTTCTCTGAACTATTTCTCAGCCTCTTTGTCGTCTGAATAAAGTAGGGCTACTGATTTTTTGTGTTTATCTTTTATCCTGCTAGTTTGCTGAAGGTGTTTGTCAGCTGTAGGATTTCTCTGGTCGCTTATGTAAACTATCATATCATCTGCAAATAGAGACTGTTTGAATTCTTCTCTTCCAATTTTGTTGTCTTATAGCTTTAGATAGAACTTCAAGTACAATATTGAGGAGATATGGAGAGAGAGGGCATTCTTGTCTTGTTCTTGATTTTAGAGGAATCTCCTTAAGCTTCTCTCCATTCAGTTTGATGTTCGCTGTTGGTTTGCTGTATATTGCTCTTATTATGTTTAGGTATGTTCCTGTTATCCCTGATCTTCCTTTATCATGGAAGGGTGTTGATTTTTTTCAAAGGCTTTTTCAGCATCTAGGGAGATGATCATATGGTTTTTCTTTTTCAGTTTGTTTATATGGTGGATCATGTTGATAGATTTTCGTATGTTAAAATATCCCTGAAATCCAGGGATGAAGCCTCCTTGGTCATGCTGGAATGTTTCTCTTATGTATTCTTGGAATCGGTTTGCCAGTATTTTATTGAGTATTTTTTCATCGATGTTCGTCAGGGATATTGGTCTGTAGTTTTCTTTCTTAGTTGTGTCTTTGTGAGGCTTGGGTGCCAAGGTTATTGTGGCCTCATAAAAAGAGTTTGGCAATAAACCTTCTGTTTCTATCTTGTAGAACAGTTTGAGGAGTAGTGGTATTAGTTCTTCCTTGAATGTCTGGTAGAATTCTGCACTGAATCCATCTGGCCCTGGACTTTTTTTCGTTGGAAGGCTTTCGATGACTGCTTCTATTTCATTTCGGGTTATAGGTCTATTTAAGTTGTTTGTCTGTTCTTGATTTAATTTTGGTAAGGGATAGTTATCCAGAAATTTGTCCATATCCTTTGAATTTTCAGTTTTGTGGAATACAGGCTTTCAAAGTATGACCTGAAAATTGTCTGGATTTCCTCTGTGTCTGTTGTCATGTTCCCCTTTTCGTTTCTGAGTTTGTTAATTTGCATGTTCTCTGTTTTTTCATTAGTTTGGCTAAAAGTTTGTCTATCTTATTGATTTTCTCAAAAAACAACTCTTTGTTGCATGGATTTTTTGTATTGTTTCCCTGGTTTCTATTTAAAGTCCCTTAAAGAAGGGAGAAGGGATAATTCCACAGAGCATATGGGAAGTGGGGGGGCAGTGAATTGAGAGAGAAATAGAGAAACAGAAGCGGAGGGGAGGAAAGCATTTAAGACTAGGAAGAATGAGTCAGGGTAGAAATTGAAAAGAGAAGAGAGAGAGAGTGAGAGAGAGAGAGAGAAAGAATGAACAAATAAGAGGGAGCCATTATTGGTGTGAAGAGAAACCTGAACCTAAAGAAAGGGCTAGAGACCTACAGGACTGCCACCAACTAACAATTTGAGCAACCGTGGAAAGGCTACCATGAATGCACTTCCCGGATATTGAGATCAACAACTAACTTTATCTATCATCATGGAGCCCTCATCTAGTACCTGTTGGAAACAGAAGCTAACACCCTTAACTAAACACTGAGTCGAACTAGAATCAAGATGTAGAGGGAGAGGATAAGACCTGGTTGCAAAAACACATAGAAACAGCTGACCTGAAGTAGGAGAAGCTAATGACCCCCAGGACTGATAGCTGGGAATCCAGCATGCAACTGACTCAGACCCCCGGAATATGGGTCTCAGCTAGAAGGCCTGAGCAGTCTAAGGAACCTCAGACTGTGGAACCAGGATGTATTCCTGGTGCACAAAAGGACCTTGCAGCCATCCCAACCCCCTCCCCATGGAGGGATACGGCTTTAACCTAGAGACAGGAGATAAGTCCTAGTTCGTGCTTCAAATGACTTGATAGATTTATATGACTCCACCTGGATGCTATTGCACTACATGTGGAATTGGGGTGGGAGGATGGGAAGGGAGGGTGGTCAGGGTGCATGTGAGGGGGCAGAGAGGTAAGAGAGAGGGAGGGAGTGAGAGGGAACTGGGGTCGACATGTAAAATAAAAATAAATAAATTAGTAAATGAAACTTTAAAAAAAGCTGCTTGAGTGACTTAGTGAGTTTATAATTATCAAGTAAGTAAGCAGTCTTACTATGTGATCTTATTCTTATTTTTGCTTCTAGGCACCTACACTGAGTGCCTAACTTTCCCTGTCTCAAATGTGGATTGTAAATTGGAAGTGAAACAAACCCTTTCCTCCACAGGTTGCTAGTGTTGTGGTAGTTATGACAACAACAGAAAGCAAAACAGGACATGGATAAATTGTCTCATGAGCTTCCTCAGAAAGCATTTTGGGTCACCGAAGCAGCTTAAGGTGCTTCCTTCAACAATTACTTTTTATTACCCTGCTCCCTCCCTTCCCTTTCCTCTCTTATTCTCTTCCCCTCATGAGCCCCCAGGGATGGAAGCAAAGGAAAACTACATTCCTTCAAGGGTTGACTTTATAGAATAAATTTCACAGTTAGTGATATCTTTAAAACAACCAAGCAAATAATGTAAGGAGTGAGAATTTTAGTGGCTAACTATAGTCATTCCATATTCTATATTTGTAAGTACATATTTTACATGGATATATACTTGAATTCCTCATGTTTCTTGGTAGATCCCTGTCTCCATTTCTAAGGTTAGGAGACACTACCTGCATTTTTACATTACAGATTAACAGCACACATCCCATTACCTTTCTTCCATTTTCTCTAATATTTATTTTGACTAGAATTAATTCATTTATAACAACTTTCTTTACAAAGTTCAGTTGAGGGACAACTAGTAGCAATGGGATATTAAAGAACCCAGTGCTCTTTAATCAAGTTTTTCATAATGTACTTGATGTAAAAATTTATAATACATTATTTAATTAGTATACTATATAGGTTTTTGTTAATTTCTAATGTCAAGGAAATCATAGACAAACAAATGCATTAAGATTTTGTATAAATAAACAATGTGCTTTTTTGTTGGAAAAGCAGATGATTTTACAAAAGAACAACATTTGCCAGGATTTTCTGACTGTCATTCTTCATATTTGCATCTAAGTTGGCATAGCTGTTGCCATGAATCATCATGACTTGCTTGGATGGTTGCATTTGTAATATTTTTCTTGTTCTCAAACAAGGTGAAATTGTCTCTTAAGTATTGACTGCCTGTCACATTTCACATAGTATGGTATAAATATTCAGTCTTCATGACATTTAACAGTAATGATCAGTCACATATTTTCATTTATAACTCAAATCCAATGTATCAGCCCAAAAACACAGGACTGTAAATGTTAATGTTATACCATAAAGTATTTCCCATAATACAGTTTCATGAATTATGTAGTTCAGAATAATTTATGACAACCTAAATATTTTCTTTAAAATTGCTTTACAACCTGTATCTAGACATAACTGTAAAACCATAACATTACATATATAATCACACAAATGATAAATCCTACATTCCATAGATACTAATACCACTTTAATAAGACTAATTATAAAAAACTTTCAAAAAATTGTGCTGGAATTGTCTTAATTCCTATAGATGCAAATATATTTGTGGTTTAAGACTATGGTAATAGTTATTTTATTATTATGTTGTTGGTCCTTATATAAACAAAATTAATTGATTACTACATTCAGAATTTGATATAAATTATGGGTTTTGTTAACACTGCAGCTTTGGGTATATGTTGTTGTTATAAAACTATGAGGAAAGGGGTATTTTTCAGGAACCTGGAGATATGAACTCATGCAGAAGCCAGGTAAGGACACTTTAGACTTTTGTTCCCTATGGCTTGCTCCCCTACATTCTTATACTTCCCAGGATCACCTTACCAAGGATAATACTAACCATAGTGTTCAGTGCCTTTTGAAATTAAGCATCAGTTTTTAAAAAGTACTGCATACCCTACAGGCAAATATTATGGAAGATTTTTTTTCCAATGAAACATGGGGATTTCACCCAGTAGGAACTGGGAAAGGAGGCAGAAAGAATAATGACTATGACTAAAATATGCGGTGATACATTGTTTATGATCTTATAAATCTTGACTAGAGATCAGAATGCAAAGCTAGCCACAGCCATGCAGGCAAGACAGTAGTGGCACACATCTTTATCCCAGGATTCAAGAGACAGAGGCAGGAGCATCCCAGTGAGTTCAAAGCCACCCAGGGCTACATGAGAGTAGTTTAGACTAAAAAAGAAAAAAATGTTCATGCCTTTATTCCCTGCAATAGAGAGGTATATAAGACAGGACCAGGGTATTATAACTGGAATCCAGTCTTGTTCAATTAGTCTCCAGTCATATTGAGAATAGGATTGCCCCAGCCATGGTAGAGGTAAGAGCTCTCTGGTGACTTGATTGATTTGATTTTGTGATATTAAACATAAACCCCAATATGTGTTACTGGGCTTTTATTAGTTGTGTTACAAAAACATATTTTATATATGTATAGGTTGTAGGAAGAACAAAAAGTAATTAAAATTTAGCAATTTAATAAAAGCTGTGAGTATATGCAATATTATAAACAAACTCAGGTTATCTGCCTCCATTTCTACTTCCTTAGGACATAAATACTACAATAGTAGTCTACCCAATAAAACAAAAATGTTTTCACCAAGGTCCTCATCTAAAGACATTAGCTTTCTGTCTCAGCTACACATTGCTTTGTTTATGTATATCCTCTTTTTTTACATTATACATTTTAAATTTTTTTCTGTTTCTTCATTGTTACATTTTATTTCTCTTTTCTTTGCTTTTTTATTTAAATTAGAAACAATCTTATTTTACATATCAATCCAAATTTCCTCTTCCTCCCATCCTCCCATGACCCCCACCAACCCTCTTTCTCATACCCCTCTCACTTCCCAGGGAGACTGAAGCCTTCCATAGGGGATCCTCAAAGTCTGTCACATCATTTGGGGCAGGGTCACACTCTTCCCCATATATCTAGGCTGAGAGTCTCCTTCCATGGGGAATGAGGTTACAATACCCATTCCTGCACTAGAGATAAATACTGGTTGCATTACCAAAGGGCCCATAGACTACCTAGGACTCCTAAATGACACCCACAATTAGGGGCTTGATTGGGTTCCTATGCTGGTTCCCCACCTGTCAGACTGGGGTTTCTTAGCTTCCACTTGCTCAGATCAGCTGTTTCTATGCATTTCCCCAGAATGGTCTTGACCTCTTTGCTTAATATTCCTCTCTCTCTCTGACTGGATTCCAGGAATTTGGCTCAGGGTTTACCTGTGAGTGTCTGCTTCTGCTTCCTTCAGCTATACATTTCAGATGTATAGCTTAACTGAGTAAAGCAAACAGGTAGACACCTCAGGCTTTTTTCTTACTCCCATTTATGGTATTCTTTCTATACTTCCTGAAGAGAGCTAATGAAAATACTGATATCATTAGTGCAATTACCCTTGCTGATGTCTGCTATATAAAAAACACATAAACTTAGGAATTCTAGGCATGCTCCTTACTCCTACTGAGCAACCATCACTTAAGCAGAGTTGAAAATTTGGGGGAAAACAGTCAGTTTTATCTATTTCCTGCACCACAGCCAAGCACAGAAATATATAACTAGCTGAGTAATTTATTGACAATTTGCAAGTAAATTGTTATTAGCAACTAGAAAACTAAAGTTCTCTTTTTTCAGTGGAGAGATAGCCTGTCATGATTGAACACTTGGAAGACAATCTGGGAACTGACCAAATCTTCAGATGTTGGGAAGTGTTGGGAAGAAATGTGCAACCATATTGTTTGTTGTTTTCTGCTTTTACTAGAGCTCTAAACATGAACAATGAGTTTTGGTGCAGGGAATTATTGACATTTTTCAAGCAGAATATAAAACAATAAAGTTCAGAAACACATCACATTGCCTGGATGGAAAAATAAGGTGTGTCTGTTCCTCAAGTCTTGAAAAACAAAAAGATACAAATATGTCAGTGATAAATCTCTCGCAAGCTTGCAAGCTTCTCACTAAAAGGAAGGTCACTTTGCCTCTGACAAAGTGTAAATAAAGGGTCTTCTTTGGCCAGCATCATAATTTTGGGCAGCTTCCTGATAGATGAGAAGAAAAAGAGCTAAAGTATTTAGCTAATAATAATAATAGTAATAATAATAATAATAACAATAGCAATAATAATAATTTATGTCTAGGAAAAGAAAGAAAAACATTTTCAGAAAAAAATGCAGAACAAAAGCATGTTTTAGATATTTACTCAGTGTGTATGAGTGCTCGCTGGTTTTGTATGTATGTTTGTGCTTGTGTATGCATGTGTCAGTGTATTTGTGAATGTGTTTATTCATTTGAATCTTTGTGCATGTGTATGTGTTTTCATGTGTGTGTGTGCATGTGTTTGTGTGTGTGTGTGTTTGTGTATATTTGTCATGGCTTCATATATTAATACACGTTTGGAGCCCACAGAACCACTACTTGAGGCCAGTTCACTCCTGTTATTATGTGGTATCAAGGAGTTGAAAGATCTCTTTCTAAACCGGTCAAAAGTTAATATAAGATGTTCTATAAAACAACCCCCTTTATAGTCATAATCCTTGTCACTCCCCAATTATAACTTGGAATATAATGTACAAGGTGCAGTGTCATCAAGATAGGTAGCCACTACTTTTCTTACACACAAATATCACCATGCAATAGCCATAAACACTTCTTGCTTATTATCTATATTTTGAATAGTGACCAGTCTCTGAATTAACTTAGGTCCATAGCAGAAAGTAATTTCTCTGCTAAAGATTGATGCTGCATAAAATACCACAATAGAGAGCTGTATTAGGTGATTTGTTACTATTTTTATTGAGAAAAATAACAGTAGCAAGTTCCCCTATTTGGCCTTAGGAATGGAGATATATATATATATATATATATATATATATATATATAATATGTTTGAGTTTCCTGCTGTGGAGGTGGCCTTATATACATTCAGAAAGTGGTCATTAATATTAGGTAATTATACTACATCTTTAACATTTTACCAAAATTATTTTCTTTTCTTGTTGTTTAAAAAATTTTGATTTTTATTTAAACAGAATTTGATATGAAAGATTAATGACCATAACCAATCATTTCTAAAGAAAAAAAGGGAATATGATATATAAATGAACATTTTGCATTGGTGTGGATTTGGTTTGTTGATACAAATTTAAGGTAAATTTTGTTATATGTATATTTCTACTGTTGTTTATGCGTGGGTTTATACAACTCCTTTTAAAAACATAATGTATAATTAAATACAGATTACATATACTCACATATAGTAATCAAAACTTACAGTTATTGTAGTTAGGTTTTCTAGATAAGTAGAGATATATTTTTAAATGGACAGGTAGGTTGAAAATATTATTTTCATACAATATATTCTGATTAATATTTTCCCTACTTCATCTGCCTTATGCTACATCCTCATCAACCCAATTGCATACCCTACATCTCTCTCTTTAGAAGACAATCAAATTAAAATTTAAAAGCCAGAATAAAAAAAATAGCATATGGAACAGAAACAAACACACACACAAAAGTCCTCATAGAAACTCAAATTTGAAAAAGATAATAAACAAGCAAAAAACCAAAAGGATAAAATAAAGAGTCTGAACTGCAGGATTACAAAAATACCATTGCATTTGTTTTCTCTGCCTACCTACCACTAAGTACAAACTTTACAATCTCAAAGGAGGTTAATATTCCCAGCATAAATAACTCCATTGAGGAAAGCTAATTTTTCCATCATAAGTAAAAATGAATTGCAGAGAGATTCTTGGCTAGGATGGAGCCTTTTGTCCACTTCCCCCATCAGCACTGTAGTCCCATATGGCTTGAAACTGTTCGCATTATCTGAATGTTGCCACAGTCATAATGAGTTAGTATGTGTATTAGTCTTGTTTTATCTGAACACACTGTTTCCTTGGTAGCATCCATTCTCTTTAGCCTTTACAATCTTTCTGGCTTCTCATTCCAATAGCTCCCCGGAGCCCTGAGAGAAGATGTTTGGTGAAGACATGCCATTTAGGTCTATTCCTTGTGTATATCATCCATTTCTTGTTTTCTGTGTTGATGCTTATCTACTTCAGGAAGAAGATTCTCTGCTGATGGCTGAGTGAGACATTGATGAGTATAACAGAATCTCAAGTCAAGTCATTTTACTGCTTTGTTCATTTAGCAAAATAACAGGGTTTGGTTTTCTTCTCATTCTTTGGCCTATCTAGTCTCAGGCCTTGGATAACATGGGTTACATATAACAATTTCCTCTATGTTTATTTCTCCCACTTCTTCTCCTATTCCTTCCATTCAGATAAAACCCCTTTCTGTTATTATGAAACAAACAGAATTATAAGTGAATGCTAATTCTAATGCCATAATAAATCGTCTTTTGATTTTCTTTATGTGAGTTAATTTCCAGAATTTTTTCATGATTGTTGCCCCTTATTAAATGTGTATTTTCTAAATACTTCATGATGGCTCTGTTGTATTTTTATCCAAAAGATAAGTGGGGATATTCATAGACTTATATATGCATAGATACATGGCTATATCAATAGACACATACATATATGAATCATATTTGCTGACAAGAACAAAACTTGCAATTTTTCAATTTCATTAGCAGCGGAAACACACTCTTACTAATGACACCAGGAAACCAAGATTATTATAAGGTTTAACTATATTTTGAAACTCAGGAACTCCATAGACATACATGAAAGACTTGTTCAGATATTTGTTTTTAAAAAATCAGTTATTTTTAGTGACTTATATCAATGATAAATTTGAGAAAAAAATTACTCTATTTCCAATAAAAACAAATGGATTAAGCATCTGTTTTACATGTCTCATTAAGAAATTAGTGAACTCACAATGAAGTGCTAGAAATCACAAAGATAAGAAAAACACAAAAGACTGAAATTTTATGAAAATTTGGATCTCATCTCTCACTGAATGCATGCCTTCACCTCTTCCATGCCATTTGCTCAACACAGGTATGTTTCTACCAGTTGTTGGATGAATGTTCTGTGATGACAATAGGGTAGTCACCAATATCTTTACAGGAAAAGGCCCATTAAGGTACCCTTTCCTCTATTGCTAGGAATCTTAGATGGGAACATCCTTACAAGTTCTTTGTAATTATGGGGTTGGGATTCGCCTTAACTTCACAATTGCTTCCCGTATCTTGAAGTAACTTTAAACAAGCTGGTAAAAGACCTGTATGAAACAACTCCAAGTCTTTGAAGAAAGAAACTGAAGAATGTATCAGAAGATGAAAAGGTCTTCCATGCACATAGTTTGATAGGAGTAATATAGTAAAAGCTGATATCCAAAGCAATCTATAGATTCAATGCAATCCTTGTTAAAATAACAATAGGCATTGTGTTACTGATTTTTTTAGAAATAATTTTATATTCAGTCACTTCACTGCAGGTGTTTCCTGGTATAAATTTTGGGATCACATATCTACACTATCATATCATCTACCAATAGCAATATTTTGATTTCTGCCTTTCTAATTTGTGCACCTCTGATCTCATTCAGTTGTGTTATTACTCCAGCTAAAACATGAATACATATGGGGTAAATGATCAGCTTTAACTTGTCCCAGATTTTAGTGGGACTGCTTTAATTTTCCATCCATTTAATTTGATTCTGGCTATTTAATTGCTACATACTGCCTTTATTATGCATAGGTATGTCTCTTGTATGGTTCATCTCTTTAAGATTTTTATCGAGAAGGAGTTTTGAATTATAATTCAATTTAAATGAATGCTCAACACACCCAAAATTATGGGACACAATTATAGCAGTGCCAAAAAGAAAGTTCATAGCACAAAGTACATTCTTCATAAATTAGTTATCTAATAGAAAACCTGACATTTCTAGAACAGAAAGAAGTAAATACACCCAAGATGAGTGGAAAGCATAAAGTAATCAAACAGAGGCCTAAAATCAATAGAATAGAAACAATGAGGAAAATAAGGAGAATCAATGAAACTGAGAGTTGATTCTTTGAAAACATCAATAAAAGAGACAAATCACTATCCAACTAACTAAAAGGCTGAGAAAGAATACCCAAATTAACAAAATAAAGATGAACAGTGGGACCTTACAAAAAAACATGAGGATACCCAAATTATTATTAGATAATACTTTAAAAGGTGGTAGAAAACAAAATTGGACAATTATTTTCTCAATAGATACGTTACCAATGTTCCATCAAGATCAGGTTAACAATTTAAACAGGCCTATGTCTACCACAGAAAGAGAAGCCATCATTTAAAGTCTCTCAGACAAAAAAGTCCAGGCCAGATAATTGCAGTACAGAATTCTACTATGCCATCAAAGAAGAACTAATACCAATATTTGTAAAATAATTCCATAAAATAGAAGAAGGAAGAGCATGCCCAAATCACTTTATGAGGCCACAACTAGTGGCATTACATATCAATTTCCCTCATGAACATAGATAAAAATAATAGTAAAATAAGTACAAATATAGTTCAAGAACACATCAAGAATATCATCTACTAAGATCAAGTGGGCTTCATCCCACATATTCACAGATGGTTCAACATGTGGAAATCTGTAATCAATGTAATCCACCATATAAACCAACTGAAAGAAAAAAAAAATGAACAGCTCTTTAGTTTAGAAGTTAAAAATAATTTTTAAATACACTTTCTTTATTTAATTTTGGGGGAACTTTACATCATTCACTTCAGTTCTGCTTGCCTTCTATTTGCTCTATAACCTCCCTTCACCTCTAAAATTATTTTAAAAATCAAACCAAATCAGACAAGCAACCAAATAATGAAAAAGAAAAACAAACAAACCAGCAAGAAAACCTCATTGCTTCTCCATCTTTTTGTCTCTCCACCACCTCCTCACTTGTCCTGGTGTTATTTGGAGCTACCCTGTGTCACACAGTATACCCTTCTGTCCAATTAGTGTTACTTGCAAATGTTCATTGAAATAAGTCATTGGTCTGGTTCAAGGCCTCTTGTTTCTGGTCCACTTTAGTCACTGAATCCTCACTGCAGCCAGTGACAATAATTTAAATTTAGTAGTTTTTGTATATCTAAATTATAATTTTTATATATAATATGACAATGTATTTTTCTGTTGCAATCGGGGAAATTCTTTTATTGATTTTGATGATGTTTATTTATTTAAATACTACAAAATAGATTTTACAAAAATATTACACTTGAGGAATGCAAATGTTTTACAGTATGTTTCCTTACAAAATTTAGGCTTGGAAAAATGACTCACCACCTAAGAGTAATGGGTGATTCCTCCAAAGTCTTGGCTTTGATTCGCAGAATCCTCATGACTACTTACACACATCTGTACCTTTATTTCTGGAGATTCTACACACTTGCTGGCCTCCACCAGAACCAGAAATGCAAGTGGTCCATACATGTACATCCAAGATAAATACTTTTACATATAAAATAAAATAAAAAATAACATATAAGTTTCATTTTAATGGTTAATAGAAAAACCTTTCGTACATATTCATATTTAAAATCTTACAGTTTTTCAGTTGTTTCAAGATATCCTTGTAAATATATATCTGCATATCTACATCAATCTATATGTCTACCTATCACAGTTACATCTATATACATATTTTGGCACCTAGTGTGTGTAACTTGAATTTTTTTTACAGTTTTCAGTATATACACTCAAAGATAATTTATAATATTCCCAAATAATGTTAATGTAAAAGTATATCTCTACGTTTTATTTGTTTACTTTGCCTTACTAATTTGGAATATTAATTCCACTGTAATTCATTTTTAAATTTCATTTCCTAATATCTAATAACCGGGTATTGGAATATACATTATAGTTTGGTGATTTGTCCCATTAAATACTTTGCATTATAGTCTTTTGGTTATTCAGTAGTGACTTCTGGTTCATAACTATTCATTAACAACGTAAAGACTATGAATTTGTGCCTTTGTTTAGTTCATCAGATATCACACACATTCTGGTTTATGGTACGTGGTTAGATTCTGTCTCTTCTGATGATTAGTTTCTTCTGTTACAGTCCTATTTTTTGTATGTCTAATTTTTAAAATCATCTTTTCAAATATCAGAACACATATCTTTTGACAGAATGAGGAATAATGCATAAATACATTTCATTATGAATTTACTACAGGTAGAAGGTGACAATTGTGTTCACGGTTAAAATGCATTAAAGGACTTGATATCAAAATAGTTTTATCACATAAATACATTTATTTTCCTATGTTCTCTTCGTTTATGTTTTAATTTATATTGTAACTAAAATACTTAAAAAAATTCCATTTTAAGAAAGATTTTTTTTTTCATTTTTTTCCTATATTCTTCAGGCTATTAAGACTTTAATTCCAATTCATTGACATTCCAAACAGTAACTAATTTTGTTTATGAAAATATGTTTATGAAAATAAAGTATCATCATATATACATGATATACACATATATACATGAATTGTTACATTAACTGTTTAATATATAGTTGAATTCACATTAGTATATAATTACTATAACTAAGTTCTTGCCATATGAAAGTATAAATATTAAACTTTGTTGGTTTCCTATGACACAGTTCTGAGGCAGTGGCCATCATTGGTTAATATGAAGAGAATATCTGTAACGAGTACGGTTTTTCTGCCTGCCGCTTGGTCTTGTCCTGCCGCTGCGCCAGCCCCAAATAACACACAGAGACTCTGTATTTGATACAATGCTGTTGGCCCTGTTACTTGTTTCTTATCGGCTAGCTCTGCCTTAATTATTAACCCATTTCTGCTGATCTATGTATTTCTCTTACCGGGGAGCCGGCGGCATACTGCTTTCTTCAGACTCTCCATCTTGACCCTCCCTACTACTTCCTCTTCCTCCTTGTCTCCTAGTCCCTCCTATCTTCCTTTCCTATTGGCCAACAGTGCTTTATTATTAACCAGTATGAGAAACATATACAGAATGACATCTCCCATCATCTCCTCTTTTCTGTCTAAATAAAAACAAGGGTTTTAACCTTAACATAGCAAAATATATCACATAACAGTTATCAAGTAAGAATCACAGCTAACAATATTTAGTCCATTAACATTTAGCAAGACTAAAAGAAACTATTCTATCATCTATCCTATATTTGTGAATCTAAAGTCCTATATGTAACTTATCTTTAAACCTAACTAAGGAAAACTAAAACCATAACTATTTGTCTTCAACTCCATCAAAGACCACAGAAGGATAGTATATAAACTCTAGAAATGACAGAGACAACTCACTGCCTGGTCACCCGAAGTTCTTTTATAATCTTCCATCTTCAGCCCATAGGCCTTAGTGTGTCTAGCTGACTCTTCAGCAAAGCAGGAAACTTTAAACTGTCTTTTTGTATTGGCAGTTTGACAGTCACTTTTTTCTGTGTCCTGCATACTGTCTCGCAGACTCTTCCATGAAGCAGGAACTCTGTAGCAATGTCCATCGTGAATCAGGAGTCACTTTCCTGTGGGTCCTGCATGTCCAATTTATACATCACAAAGTCAAACAGTCCAGACAAGAGCAGTAGCCTTGTCCAAAAGGCTAGTCTTGCTATATTGAAAGCAAACTTCATAACACGTTTCTTCTATGTCCATCTTCCTTTCTGGTGCAGGTGGTATTGCCAAGAGCAATTATGTCTCACTGTCACGAAAACCCTAAACCATTTTAAATGCCATATTCTGTAGGTCTTTGAAAGGTTTGAAGAATGCCTATCTATCTCAGATACATCTCTGTGTATCTTGAAAACCTAACTAACTTAACTCTAAGCTTTGACTATCATAGGTAATTATCTATAATCTGTATTGAATTATACATTACATTTCTAAATGAGCTATATAAACACAATACCTAAACAAAAGGAGAAATATATATCTCACAAAATTGACATTAAATTGTATCAATAAATGAAAATCCATTCCAAAACAAAGTAATCATATCTATACCATAATTCCCTTTTTACCTTTAAAAAGAATTGGCTGTGATCATTAACCATTTATAACCAAATCCATTTAAATGAAAACAAACATTTATAAACAATATTTGGGAATTTGGGCTTCGTTCTTTCCAAACTACTTCCTGCTGATAGGGGGCGCTGTCATGGGGATCCTAAGAAGATGCAGAAATCCTGGCTGTAGTCTGCAAGTCTGCCTTGTTCAAGCTGTTTTGAATGTTGGATCACCAGCAACTCTGTTTCAGGGGGCCTGGCTTGCTCAAACCACATTAGTCAGGAAGGAATCCACAGCTTTTTATTTCCTGTTGAAACAAAACTAGAAATCCTTTTCCTCAATAACTTGTCCTTGAAGGTAAATTTTTGAGTCAAAGAATTTTTAAAATATATAAATTGAATTAATCCAGCAGCATTTCCTTTATCAGTTGTTGTTATTTTCTCAGCAGTCAAACAATGCAGAGACAACACAATAGCATACAGTAACCAGATTCTCTCTGAGCTTTTCATCTTTATGTGCCTTTATTATTACTCTGTTTATTTTACTTTTATTTTTTCATTTTTTGACATAGGGTTTCACTGTGTAACTCTTATCTGTCCTGGAATTTACTCTGCATACCAGGTTTACTTTGCAAATCACAGAGATCTGCTTGCCTCTGTCTCTTGAGCACTGGGATTAAAGGCGTGTGCTACAACACCCAGTTCCTCTTTGTCTCTTCAAAACCATTTTTCTTTTCATGTCTATGTATATTTTAAAACACACTGTAAACCTTTAGAGGTTTTTCTTAATATGAATCTGTCTTTACTGTAAATCTTTATCTTTGTCTGGCCACAAGTCTTTTATCTGGTAAACAACAACATTGCTAAAATGAAAGTCATAGCTGTATCAGCCTTGGTTTACCAAAGATGGTGGCAGGTACTTTTACCCGCCAGCACAGAAAGCTGTGCTCACCGCCTTGGTCTGCGCTGCCACCCAGAAAGCATGCTGCCAGCTTGGAGATGTAGTCACTGCCATTGCCATCTCTGATACACACCAATAAATTGTTAGCAGTGCTTTTTTAAAGCCGTGCAGTTTTTTGCCACTATGCTGAGTCAGGAACCTTCCCTTAAAGGAGCCGCATGAATATCTGCTTGTCTCTTGCAAGGCAGAGTCATAGAGTTCAACCAAGAAAAATGCTGCTACCAAGAAACCTTGCTTGTCTGTGTTCTTTTGTTTCTAACACCGCATTTTTAAGCTTTTTTTTTTTTTTTAACTTAAGTGTAAATTCTTATTAGCCACGTTGGGCGCCATTTGTAACGAGTTCGGTTTTTCTGCCTGCCGCTTGGTCTTGTCCTGCTGCTGCGCCAGCCCCAAATAACACACAGAGACTCTGTATTTGATACAATGCTGTTGGCCCTGTTACTTGTTTCTTATCGGCTAGCTCTGCCTTAATTATTAACCCATTTCTGCTGATCTATGTATTTCTCTTACCGGGGAGCAGGCGGCATACTGCTTTCTTCAGACTCTCCATCTTGACCCTCCCTACTATTTCCTATTTCCTCCTTGTCTCCTAGTCCCTCCTATCTTCCTTTCCTATTGGCCAACAGTGCTTTATTATTAACCAGTATGAGAAACATACAGAATGACATCTCCCATCAAATATCATCATAAAAATCTATTTTAATTAAATTTGTTTCACTTGTTATGTGGATAAGAACACTAAGTGTCTAAGTATCAACTGATTATCTGAAAGCTATTCATGTATTCTTTATATTGACATGTCATATAGGATTCTATTTACTATACATTGAAATGATAAAAACTCAATTAGTCTTTGCAAAACAATTGCTCTGAAGCCTGTATTTGAAGGCTGTCTCAAAGCCACGAGTTGCTGAAAATATTTAGGCATAACCATTTAAATTCTGCAAAAATAGATTTGTTTGATCCAAGATGACACAGAACATAAGAAATCTCAGAAGTCTTCATCTGAATTCAAAATTCGTAAATAACAATCTATCAATCAAAATCAAGTTCTGACATTGTTTTTGTCTGTTTACAGCTTCATAAAGGATTAGATTAGTGATCAAAGATCACATATTTTGACACTGACACTCAAAGATAAATAGAGGAATTTACACTTCAAGGAAATGATATCCTTCAGACACATCTGACATCCAGAAACATGATAATGGAGTGTGGTATTCTGAAGTGTGGCTACTGACTGTGTTAAATGCAGAGTGCAGGGAGCTGTAAGTCACTGATGCTAACTGGTTTGTCAAGATGACAAAAGCTGTCAAATAAAGGTTAGACAGCAATAACCTGTGTTGTAAATGAAGACATTTTTGATATTTTAATCAATATTTTCATGCTACTGCATTGATATTTCTAGATGTTTATACACTAGTGAAAAAAGAAATCTGATGATAAATTTCATTTATCCTGAATATATTGTATGACTATTATTTGCTTATCCTTTGTAGTGATTTTGAAAATATTTTCTGGTTAGCAGAAAATATTCCCCAGAAACTTCAGTCTAGATGATAAAACAGAAAGTGAAATCTTCAATAAATTACACATTATCATGAGCACAGTCTTCAACATACTCATTATTCTTCAATATATATTTCATTTCAAATTTAGAAAATTAGAAGGACACTTTAAAATGTCTCCCACTGAAGAACAAGATGTTTATCTTGAGGATTTCACTACAGATGAACTTTAATCCACTAGTTATAATATCAGTTCTCTTCAGATATTTGTACTGTTAGTTTTTTTAAATGAACTTATAAAATTATTCATGATGATGAAAATACAATTGTATGATTGAAAATATTATAATACTATTCTAACTATATGCTATTCCATGGTGAGACACATTATTTTAGTTTGCTTTTCATACTGGGGTGCTCTATATCCACACTGTCTTCAAAGTTATCATATGCCTGAAAACTTCACCTGCTCAAGATGATTTTCTCACCTCAGCCTCCCACTGCCAAGTAACCGCAGCAGCATCCCAAACAGTAATCTGATGAGAGATGTCCTGCATGCTGTGAATATATGTTTCTCTTATTGGTTGATGAATAACAGCTGTTTGGCAATTAACCACACAGGAAGTATAGTTGGGGATACCAGACTAGGCGAATTCTAGGAGGAGGAAGGCTAGAGAAGCTGCCAGAGAAATGCCATGTAGCTACTTGGAAGACAGGATGCCCATGATTCTCCAGTAAGATAAGGGTATGTAGTAATAAATAGATTGATAGTAATGAGTTAATGATTAAGAAAGAGCTAGCCAGTAAGTAGCCTGAGCAATTGGTCAAACAGTTTATAATTAATATAAGCCTTTGTTTGTTTATTTGGGCCAAAAAGGTTGTGGGAACAGTTAGAACAGAAACTCTGTGTACATTAATCCTCCTACCTAAGACTCCCACTGTAAGTTTCTTAAATAGCAGCATATACATTATTTCAAACACATTTATACTAATATTATGAACTCATCTATATACCGTATTTGTATCCTGGTGCAGTTCATTTATACCTGTGTCTTGGAATAGTTTCTAAAAAATAATTAGGTTTATCATATTTCCTTTGCCCAACCTAACATTACAAAAATAAAGCAATTCATGTATATACACTGATATGTTTAAAACATATAAATTAATAATCTTTCAAAATAACTCCTCATTTTAAATAAACTGACTGAAAATGTAAAGAAAATACATCATAATAAATTACCATTTGCAAGTTTAATGAAGCACTCAGATCTTATTAAGCATGCAATAGTAGCAACTTTCCTAAATGCACAGAGAGTAACATGTGTAGTTGGTTGAAATTCACCAGTTCTTCATGTACATAGAGTGAAGCAAGGCAGTCGCCTTCCTTTTCTGTAGAAGTAAAAGATAATAACCATGTAAGCACACACAGAGATTGATGTGAGAGAGATTAGAAAATGATTTTATGAATGATTTAGAAAGGGACAGATATTCTAATTAAGCTAGTTAGATTCAAATTGAAAATTTCAAGACAAGATAGATTTAAACAAGTTTTGGTTTTCAACCTAGAAAAGTTACTAAGTTCATATTTATTCTTGTTCTGATAATATCATCTGGCATCAGATGTTTACTGGGTTTATTGGTTTGGAAATCCTCCCATACACCTCAGGCAAAACAGTAAAGTGTAGGGTCTGTGTCTTTGGTACCTAATTCAATTCACATAAAAGATCCTTATTTGTTCATGTATATGTATTAATCACAATAGAGGACTATTGCGGTTTAATAAGGATCAGGATAATCAAATAGGCCAAATAGATGTTTATTCAGGGAGAAATAACTTACAACCTGGAGAGATGAAGACCAGAAGGTTCAACTGGATGCTCTCCTCTCCATGTCCTGCCAGCAAGAGAGTGTTCCATGGCTCCTTCTCAGACCTAGTTCCACAGGTCATCTCCACACCTGGCTCCAAGCCCCAATGGGCGTGGTCAGTGCCACAGAAGGAGACAAAGTGAATATCCCACTACAGAGGACTACTCATTTCTGCTAAATTGATAGTAGCTTCCTCTTATTTGTTCATTTATGTTTATTAATCATAACAGGGTGTAAATTAATTTGGCTAAATTGACAGTAATTTCCTCTTGTTTCTTCTGATTTTTAACTGTTAGTGAAACTGATTTTAGTTATATACTATATTTTAACTCTTTGTCAAGCAATGTGTTTATCTCCCTCTCTGTTAATGTTCCTTCACGTCTTAGAAGACAAAGAAATGCTGTTTACTGTGAGGAAAACATATATTGTAGCACAGACCTCTATTCAGGTGTTTTGCCTGCTCACTGAGATCATCTATCACAAGGCTGAATAGAAAGAGCCTTCATATATTCAGCATTCAAAAAGGAAGTATTAAGGTGCTCTGTGCCATGAAAGACCTGGCAGTTAGTAAAACAAATTAAAGATATTACCTGAATTACTCCCAACTTTAGAGTGGGTATGGGCCACAAACTCACCAAGACTGTGTATGTGACTCCTATTGTGGAATTAGGTATAACCAATCTTTGGAAGCTAATGATGTCACTTATTTCCCAGCAATAGACAACCCAGCCATCCTGGGAGATCAGTGCTTACAACCTGAACTATAGATGTTTTCTATCGTCAGAGACCTGTGCAGCACAAAGAAAACTTGTGTCTTAGGCCTTCACTATTACAGTTGTATTCAGGACCTTGGGATTTGTAGATACCCAGTTAGGCAGATGAATTTGTGGTCAAGGAACCACCACTAATAAGATAATCAGGGTACCAAGGAAACCCTGTATTCTAAGGTAGGACAGGTCAGTAAGCATGTGTTTATGACTTGGAACTTATTGTTTCATTAGACATTGACATTATTGGGAATATACTGCTGATTTCTTTATTGTTTGGTTTCCTTTTTCTGTTTTTTAATTTAGAAGCAATCTTATTTTACATATCAATTCCAGTTCCCTCTCCCTCAAATTCTCCCATGTCCCCAATGACCCCCAATAACTTACACCTCATCCATTCCCCTGGGAGGGTGAAGCTTTTCATGGAGGATCATCAAAGCTTGTCACATCAATTTGGGTAGGGCCTAGGCATTCCTTCATATATCTGGGCTCAGAGAGTATCCCTCCATGGGAAATGGGCTTCCGAAGAACATTTGTGCACCAGGCATACCTCCTGGTTCCACTGTCATGGTTCCACAGACTGCCTAGTCCTCATAACTAACACCCATGTTCAGGGGTATGATTCAGTCTTATGCTGGTTTCCCCACCTGTTCAACAGGGGTCCATCTTGTTCAGGTCACTTGTTTCTGTGGGTTTCTCTAGTCTGGTCTTGATCCCTTTGCTCATCCCTCCCTCATTCTCTACAACTGCATTCCAGGAGTTCGGCTCAGTGCTTAGCTGTGGATTTTGGCTTCTAAATTATCCTGTTACATATAGGACAGAGTATATTGAGCTTTCTACTGTATGTTATGGATACAATATCTAATTCTTTAAGTTCTATGCTTTCCAGCACCATCCTCAGATACAGCAGAGGATTTTGGTCAACATCAATTGTAGTCTGTCTGTACTTTTGCTTGTAGAATGAGAAGCTGAGACTCAAGTAAAAATGTTCTATGAATCTCACATACATATTATGACAGTGCAGGTTAAAATATGGATTCTTTAAGATGCTTTCTAATTGCATCTAGCAACATCCCAGTAAATATATGTCTCTAAAAATTATATTAAAAAATACTTACTAACTTTGCTTTTGCATTTTGTTTTGCCTGGAGGTTGTTGATTAAGTTTACCAGAATTGGTGAAAAAAAATGAAGAAAACAAGGAAACAGGAATATATCTGAAGTTTTGATGTAGTTTGAATCAATAATCAATTCTCTGAACAAAGAAATGACTTCTCCTGGTCATTTTGTGATTTCAAAGCAATTAAAGATGAAAGAAGCTATCTTCATTATCTGATATTAGCATTCCTGACACCAAAGACAAGGCCACCACACCAAAATAATACAGGCAAAGATCTGCTATGTGCCTTGATGGAAAGATCATAAAGACATTGAAATGAACTGGATATAACAGCACATCTCAAAAACCAAAATGAAAGCAAACATAAAAAGTAAGAATTAGCTACAATATGAAATGTGCATCCAAGTCTATGGAATTTTTCTTACTCATTTAATACAATACAATTATTTCGGGTAACAGAGTGAGAGTGCTCCTTAACATTTTGGCATTCAGATATGAAAATTAAAATCAAGAGAAGAACTATTGAGGACTATGCCACTCATGAGAATTCAAGTGTGGAAAAAACTGCTACCCACTAGAGATGGATGGCTATAAAAGCATAACATATACCTACAATGGAATATTATTCAGCTTTAAAATGAAGTTATATTTCATATTGTGGCAATATGGATGAAACTAAATATATTATGCTAATGAACTAAACCAGCCATAAAATGTTTGGCTTTATTCATATTTGACTCTTGGAGACCTACAATTCATAAAGGTAGCAACTTTTATAGTGAATTCTAGATGGTATTGGAATTATTGTTAAAGTTGTAATGAATGTCAATTCTAAAAATCAGAAACTACAGAAAGAGATAAGAGTGATAATTCCACAACATTATGAAAATCACAAACCTTAGACCTTTGATTAAATGGTTTTGATGTAATTTACAAGTTACCAGCACTTAAAAACTGACAAACATAGTTGTAAATCATTAACTGCTCTCATACACTTGTATGAATAGGTAAACATTAAACATGACAAGAGATTTGGGCTAAAAAAAACCAACGGGAATATATATGTCATATGCATATGTAGAACTGGGAAAGTTTGGCATCTCATCCACACATAGAGTGCAAATCTTTAAAATTTGAGGTCGAGTTTATACTTTGTTTTTCTGTTATAGAAGTTACAACGGAGTAACAGATTCTGGAAACTTGGAATTCAGGTTTAGTTTTGCCCATAGCTCCATTATCTTAATCTATTTTATCAAGCTTTCTGAGACTAATTGTTTTCTTACACTCACACACACACACACACACACACACACACACACACACACACAAATGTGATTTGATTGCAGTAATGATTTCAGTCACAGGGTATATAAAACAAGACTAGAAAAATTACTTTTTAAAATTCGAGACTCAGTTTTAATTAATCAGTGAGTGAATTAGTGTTCATCTTAGAGATTATCTGTATTAATAACTTGGAATTCAAAATATTTGAAATAAATACTGTATGATGAGAGTCACAGAGTCAAACTTCTCTTAATGATGCAATACTCTAGGAGTTTAGAGGGAGGGAGTTAGAGAAATATATTAATTCATTTTTAATTAAAGATATTGAAGTTTTATACCAATATGTACAATCTGATTGACACACAGTTCTCATAAAATAAATATTCTCCATATGCATTGCCTACTGTCACCCAATATAAATTTAGGACTTCCAAGGTCTTAATTCCTTTATAAGTTTACTTCATCAATTTAATATTGACATGAGTATTTATAATCTCCCTAAAGGCCAAACACCTTAAAATTTATGTATTGAAACTTACATGTTTTCACTCAAATGAATACAAGGAGAACAATATTTTAACTCTGTAAATCACTATTCTGTATCTTTTAACTTAAATGTGAATTATGAAGACATTTACATATGAATATCACAGCTGTAATGAATGATCGATTTTATTCTGTCTGCATAAAAGACACATGTAAATGGCCTTTGCATCTATGTCATTAAAAGATAGTCTCTTTGGTATTTGCAAAGGTTGCTAAAGCTCAGGGAGCCTCTCAT
Source organism: Phodopus roborovskii (assembly GCF_943737965.1). Taxonomy (NCBI): domain Eukaryota; kingdom Metazoa; phylum Chordata; class Mammalia; order Rodentia; family Cricetidae; genus Phodopus; species Phodopus roborovskii. Next base: position 9,028,029 of record NW_026126540.1, on the reverse strand, counting down.
TATTAAAGCTGACGCCATACACAAAGCTCCCATAAATGTGCTGAAAAGGAGATATATTTTACTGTATTTAACATTTATGTAGGGTTTTGAAAAGTGCACTTTTATTAAAGTCTCCTCACAACGATTTTGTGTGCTTACTCTATTGTTGCTAGGCTCACTTGGAAACAGACAAATTAAAGGGCTGGGAAACCAGGCTTGGCACAAGGTCACAAGGCAACCAGGCAGCAAATAAGATTCAAAATTACCACTCAGTGACCTGACATTTCCTTCATGTTTTCCTTCCGAGAGCAACTCTAGCCATTTTCCCCTCAGAGGGAACAGAATTTTAGGTAGAATCAGATATATAGCATTTACATGTAAGGTTGGTAATTTACAGATAACCATTTTCAAAATCTTGAGCAATGACAAAGTTCCACAGTATCATTTATGAGTCTAAAACCTATCCTTGTGCTCACAGTTGCTCTTCTAGTCACACATGTAGCCAGTTATTATTACTTCAAAATTGTTTCCCATGGATTCTGGTTTCTAACAGGAAAGTTAGTGTCTAAAAGACTCCAAGATAGTGAAGGAACAAACAAGTACACCAAACAATATTAGAGGGAATCCAAAAGGAAAATAACTTTGCCCCTTAAAAGTTGGGATGGTTGATTGTCCTGGGATTTACCATAATCGAATGAGACCTTTCAGATTCAGCTGTGATTTAAAAGGTTTGTCTGGCATGCAGAAAAATTCTCTCTTCTACATTGCCAAACAAATTCCAGGAGCACCCATTAGCTCAGTTGAAATATAGAGGGAGCATGTGACAGTAATGGTGCTTCTGAATGGCACATTTTCATATTGATTTGAACAAATGCATCTCTTTACTTGTGACAATCCTCCTATGTCTGCTAGGGCAGACTTGGAAATTGCTTTTTTTTTCAGAACACTAATATTTCATTCCCCTGATTTCATGTATTAGGGCTAATGTTTCCTGTTAGTCTATTTTATTTTTGTAATAATTTTTTCATATTACTTGACTTACTTATTAAAAACCTATTCCAGAGTATACCAAGATTACAAACCATTTAATAGTCACAGAATTAATTTTTGGTTTAATATTACTTTACAGATTTTTATTTTTGTGATACCAGGTGATTTCTTCTACTACTTTGAACTCCTGGTGAGTATACAGAATTTATAATACTATAATTTCTATTTTCTCTAACAAATTTCCTACTTTTCGATGTCACATACATCATTCTAATACATTGCCTGTATGAGACCATTATATATTTACCACTCTTGAACTCTTTCCCTCCATGAATATAAAGTTTCATTCTGAAGTTCTATTATTTCATTTGCTTTTGTAGCCATGTGCACCTGAGCTAGTTAGTAAGGGAGCAGGGAATTGTAATATTTTTGTTAATAAATTAATATGTTAATACAATGCTTAATTTTCTTTTTCTTCATACTTTAATCAGATATTGAAGGCCAAAATTTGTAACAGGTCCTAGCTTTATTTTCTTCTGGCAGAAATAATAAAGGAAACACACACAAATTACGTGTACCTACATTTATAAAACTGATGTATGTAACATTTTTCAGTTTCCCTGCTTCTCATTCACTTATGTTTTATCATAACCTAGGCTTGACACATTTCTTATCTGTCTTGTTCTTTCCATAGATGAGATTTCTCTGCTAGGTCTCACACCTGTGTCAATACTTCTAAAAGTATTTTCTCCTTAACATAGTCAAGATAACAAACAGCTTTAAAGATAAGTACTTTAAGTACATCAATTTTTCCTTCCATCTTATATGTTGGTATTTCTTTTGTTCAGAAAGTTTTGATAATTTTCAACAAATCCAATTCCTCTAATCTATGCTTCCTTCTCTACCAACCCAACTCTGTAACAATTTTTTCTTAGACATATGAAGTCAAATTAGCATTGCCCATATGTTCTTGGGTGATCCTACAATAGAGTATGTTCAAATTATCAGAGGCTACATTCTCAAAGAAATCGGGCTCTCTCTCACAAAAGCTATTGATTGATTGCCTATTTTTTCTCTTGGGTAAGGGTTAGACTTTATGCCTAAATTGTTGTATTACTATTATAAAGCATAGGTTTTTGTAGCTTAAATATTCATTTAGCCCCTTCCCAATAATGAGATTGATGAATAACTTATATGCTATCCTAGAGCCTTCATCTAGTAGCTGATGGAAACAGAAGCAGACACCCACAGATAAACACTAAGCCAAACTCCTGGAACCCAATTGCAGAAAGAAAAGTGATGAGAAAAGGGGTCAAGAACAGGCTGGAGAACCCCATAGAAACTGCTGACTTGAACAACGAGTGGACTCATGGACTCCAGTTTGATAGCTGGGAAACTAGCATAGATTAGTATGACATAGTAGTTGTCAGTCCTTTCTTAAGATACAGATTTATTGTTTTTAGGAACATGTAAGAACAAGGTGCAACCACAGAGATTAGCCTGAATAACACAGAAATGTAAACAAAACAGTCCTTTAAAATAAATCCACAGAAACTTTAAAGTGCACAAAGCTATTGCTTTTGAATTATAAATATCTGAAATCAGAATAGTTTATCTTTTGCAGAGTTATTGTAGATTGGGTTACTGGAGGGATCTCCAAGATTATAGGTAATACTTTACATTTTTTTAAAAGGCATGGTTACATTGAATATTCATATGATAAAAATATCCCAACCTATAGATACAGTTTTATTTGTATTTATATACATAATAATCTTTAATTACATATTTACTAATCAACCCTCTTTAATGACTTGCAGTATACTTTCATTGCTTTTTGAACAAGGGCACTAAGTAACACATTAGTAATGTCATTTTATGACCAGTAGGGAAGCTTCAAAACCAAATTTTTCATGGAAGTAACAAAGGAATATCTCCCTCTTTGAATGCTAATTTAGCTCTCAAAGTGTAGAATGGATTTCATGGTTTAATTTTGTTGGTAGAAGGATTACATTCAAATTGACCTCATTGTGTGCTCAAACATTTTCTTGTGAAGCTGGCAATGAATTTTCATCATTTTCCTTCATAAAATTCAGTGTTCGCAACTGTCACTGCCCTTCAGTCAGGGACAACCCTGCTACTCCTAAGCTGAAGAGGTTAAGTGCATCTCCAAAAAGGATTCTACATACAAACTAGAGGAAGATACTTGGATGGGATTTTAAGAATTTAGCCCTGGAAGAGGTTGTATCAGGAAGTTGCTCTCATTTTCTGAATGGACATATAAGCAGAGATTTTGTTTAAACAGGAAAACAATACACAGAACAAAAAATATAATAAAAATTAATATTTGCAGAGAGGATGATATGAAATTACTTTATGGGTAGCATAATAACCTCATTTCTTTTGGGCTTGTGATGGCCTCAAAGCAGATGTCTAACATAGAGGAAATGTGTAGCTTCAAATCCATTAGTGCTTTAAGTAACACTGAGAAGCAACAGTGAATGCCAAATCAATTTCCAAATATTGACATTCCAGCATCGACCATATAGTCTCTTATTTTTTTCTTGCAAGAGTCGCAGGAACTCTATGATTCATCAGAAAGTAATGTATGCTGGAATGCATTGCAAGAGGAATGACAGGCATTCAAGAGTAGATCATTAAAAATAAATAAAGCAGGAAGGAATAGAATATGTGAATTGACAAGAAGTTTTTATGAATATAGATATAATAATGAAACAATAATTTCTATATTATCAGTTGTCTAGAATTATGGAACCAATAATTTGTTTGTAAAGGGTAGTTTAAAGAAATATATTGGACCTTTTGGGGAAAGTCAGAATGTAGCTATGTCTGTAAGAGAGGGAAACATGTGGAAAAGGTGAGAGACTAAGTTAAGCCTGCATACTGTGGGAATTTAAGCCTCCCATCTTGCGGTAGTATAGCATGACAATGTGAACCTAATCAATTTTATATTAGGAGACAGATCTTTGTTTTAGCAACAGAATGGCCCCAGTACATTAAGCAGTAGAGGCATTTACCTCAAAATTTTGAATCTTACAATCTGAGGTACTTCAAAGTAGCTTAAAGCATGATAATTAAGAATAATATTTTGAACATAAAAGGATTTTTAATTTATATTAACCATATTTTACAAATATAAAGCCATATTTCAGATATCTATTTCACTTTTATAGCTAAATAATTTTTTAAACACTCTTTCACTCAAATTTGAAGCAAGCTTGTTTTATATATTAATCCCAGATCCCACACCTTCCATCCTCCCCTGTTCCCCCCACCAACCTTTCCCACCATCCTCTTTCTGCTCCCCAGGGAGGGAAAGGCCTGCCATAGGGAGTCTTCAAAGTCTGTCATATCATTAAGACCGGGGCCTAGGTCCTCTGCCATTTGTCTGGCTGAGGGAGTATCACACTATGTGGAATAGTCTCCCAAAGTCCATTAGTATACTAGGAATAAATACTGACTGATTGGCAGAGGCTCCATAGATTGTGTATTCCTCCTAACTAACACCTACATTTAGGTAACCTGGGATGGTCCTATCCTGGGTTTCCCTGTTATCAGATTGGGGTCCACGAGGTCCATTCAAGTAAGAGTTTCTATGGTTTTCTCTAGCCTCGTCTTGACCCCTTTGCTCATCACTTCTCCCACTCTGCAACTGGATTCCAGGAGTTTGGCTCAGTGATTAGCTGTGGATGTCTCCTTTTGCTTCCATTAGCTACTGGATGAAGACTGTAGGATGGCATGTAAGGTAATCATCAATCTCCTTAACAGGGAAGGGCATTTGAGGTAGTCTCTCCACTTTTGCTTATATAGTTAGTTGGGGTCATCCTTGTCTCTGGACATTTCCCTAGTACCAGATTTCTCTCAAAATCTATAATGGCTCCCTCCATTATGGTATTTCTTTTCCTACTCTCCTCTATTCTTTCCCTGACTCATTGTTTATGTATATATATATTTGAGTTAATTTTTTTGTCACATGCCTTATAATTTCATGGTAAATGTTTTAAAATAAAGATACAATAGCATTGTACTTGTGTATATAAACAGGAGGTTGATGCCAGCCATAATTCTTGAATCACTGCCCACCTTATTTTGAGACAAGACTTCTCATTGAACAATGAGTTGAGAAATTTGGGTAAACTATCTGGCTACCATGTACTCAAAATACTCCTGCTTCTGCCATCCTACTACAACTGGGCTGCAACTTAATCTGCTTTTTTATGAGTAAGGAATCTAAAGACAAGTCCTCAGGTTTTGTGCAATAAACAGTAAACTAACTGATGACCTTTGAGGCTTCATCCAGAGTTTTTGGATGGGTGGCCTATATTCACATTTTCCATAGTCACTGGACTTGAGATTTTGTGTATGTGTTCTCAAATAGTTAAAGTACTTAGCAATTTCTTTCTTTCTTTTTCTTTTTTTTATGACTTATATTCTGGCTATTGATTTCTCATTATTGACATATGATCAAATTTAAAGGTAGGTTTCTCCTAATCAAATTTTAAACTGAAAGCACTATTATGTATGCAAAAGATCGGGTCCAGACCAGTTTGTGCCTGTATTTGGTATCTTGTCTTCTTGCTGGTTTCCTGTGTTCAACTTCGAGATAATGTTTTTGCTTTATCTTATATATTATTTGTCATGTGTAAGGTGTACTGTTTTTCCGCCTGCCGCCGCCCGGTCTTGTCCCGCCGCCGCGCCAGCCCCAAATAACACACAGAGACTCTGTATTAGATATTATACTGTTTGCCAGTTACTACTTTCTTATCGGCTAGCTCTATCTTAATTATTAACCCATTTCTGCTGATCTATGTATTTCTCTTACCGGGGAGCCGGCGGCATACTGCTTTCTTCAGACTCTCCATCTTGACTCCTCCTTACCACTTCCTATTTCCTCCTTTCTCCTAGTCCCTCCTATCTTCCTTTCCTATTGGCCAACAGTGCTTTATTCATTAACCAGTATGAGAAACATATACAGAATGACATCTCCCATCATCTCCTCTTTTCTGTCTAAATAAAAACAAGGGTTTTAACCTTAACATAGCAAAATATATCACATAACAGTTATCAAATAAGAATCACAGTTAACACTATTTAGTCCATTAACATTTAGCAAGATTTGAAGAAAATATTCCATCATCTATCCTATCTTTGTGTGTCTAAAGTCTATGTAACTTATCTTTAATACTAAGGAAAACTATAACCATAACTATCTGTCTTCAACTCCTTCAAAGACCACAGAAAGATAGTATATAAGCTCTAGAAATGACAGAGACAACTCACTGCCTGGTCACCCAAGGTTCTTTTGTAATCTTCCATCTTCAGCCCATAGGCCATAGTGTGTCTAGCAGACTCTTCAGCAACACAGGAAACTTTAAACTGTCTTCTTGTATTGGCAGTTTATCAGTCACTTTTCTCTGTGTCCTGCATACTGTCTCGCAGACTCTTCCATGAAGCAGGAACTCTGTAGCAATGTCCATCTTGAATCAGCAGTCACTTTTCTGTGGGTCCTGCATGTCCAGTTTATACAGCATAAAGTCAAACAGTCCAGACAAGAGCAGTATCTTGTCCAAATGGCTAGTCTTGCCATATTGGAAGCAAACTTCATAATGCATTTCTTCGATGTCCATCTTCCTTTCTGGTGCAGGTGGTATTGCCAAGAGCAATTATGTCTCACTGTCACGAAACCCTAAACCACTTTAAATGCCATATTCTGTAGGTCTTTGAAAGGTTTGAAGAATGCCTATTTATCTCAAATACATCTCTGTGTATCTTGAAAACCTAACTAACTTAACTCTAAGCTTTGACTATCATAGGTAATTATCTATAATCTGTACTAAATTATACATTACATTTTTAAATGAGCTATATAAACAAAATACATAAACAAGAAGAGAAATATACATATCACAACATTGACCTTAAATTGTATCAATAAATGAAAATCCATTCCAATACAATGTATTCATATCTATACCATAATTCCCTTTTTACCTTTAAAAAGAATTGGCTATGATCATTAACCATTTATAACCAAGTCCATTTAAATGAAAACAAACATTTATAAACAATATTTGGGAATTTGGGCTTCGTTCTTTCCAAACTACTTCCTGCTGACAGGGGGCGCTGTCATGGGGGATCATGAGAAGACATAGAAATCTTGGCTGTAGTCTGCAAGTCTGCTTTGTTCAGCTATTTTGAATGTAGGATCACCTGGTCCTCTGTTTCAGGGGGTCTGGCTTGATCAAACCACATAAGTCTGGAAGGAATACACAGCTTTTTATTTTCTGTGGAAACAAAAATAGAAATCCTTTTCCCCAGTAACTTGTCCTTGAACTTAGATGTTGGAGTCAAAGCATTTTTAAAGTATATTAATTGAATATATCCAGCAGCATTTCCTTTATCAGTTGTTGTTATTTTCTCAGCAGTCAAACAATGCAGAGACAACACAATAGCATACAGTAACCAGATTCTCTCTGAGCTTTTCATCTTTACGTGCCTTTATTATTACTCTGCTTATTTTACTTTTATTTTTTTATTTTTTGACATAGAGTTTCACTGTGTAACTCTTATCTGTCCTGGAATTTACTCTGCATACCAGGTTTACTTTGCAAATCACAGAGATCTGCTTGCCTCTGTCTCCTGAGCACTGGGATTAAAGGCGTGTGCTACAACACCCAGTTCCTCTTTGTCTCTTTAAAACCATTTTTCTTTTCATGTCTATGTATATTTTAAAACACACTGTAAACCTTTAGAGGTTTTTCTTAATATGAATCTGTCTTTACTGTAAATCTTTATCTTTGTCTGGCCACAAGTCTTTTATCTGATAAACAACAACATTGCTAAAATGAAAGTCATAGCTGTGTCAGCCGCGGTTTACCAAAGATGGTGGTGGGTACTTTTACCGCCAGCACAGAAAGCTGTGCTCACCGCCTTGGTCTGCGCTGCCACCCAGAAAGCATTCTGCCGGCTTAGAGATGTGGTCACTGCCATTGCCATCTCTCATACACACCAATAAATTGTTACCAGAGTTATTTAAAAGCTGTGTGGTTTTTTGCCGCTTATGCTGAGTCAGGAATCTTCCCTTAAAGGAGCCACGTGAATATCTGCTTGTCTCTAGCAAAGCAGAGTTCAACTGAGAAAAATGCTGCTACCAAGAAACCTTGCTTGTCTCTGTTCTTTTGTTTCTAAAACCCTTTTTTAAGCTTTTGTTAAATTTTAAGTGGAAGTTCTTATTAACCACGTGGGCACCATTTGTAACGAGTTCGGTTTTTCTGCCTGCCACAGCTGGTCTTGTCCCACTGCCGCACCAGCCCCAAATAACACACAGAGACTCTGTATTTGATACAATGCTGTTGGCCCGGTTACTTGTTTCTTATCGGCTAGCTCTGCCTTAATTATTAACCCATTTCTGCTGATCTATGTATTTCTCTTACCGGGGAGCCGGCGGCATACAGCTTTCTCCAGACTCTCCATCTTGGCTCCTCCTTACTACTTCCTATTTCCTCCTTGTCTCCTAGTCCCTCCTATCTTCCTTTCCTATTGGCCAACAGTGCTTTATTATTAACCAGTATGAGAAACATATATACATAATGGCATCTCCCATCAGTCATGTTTGGTTGTTATCTATTAGAAGCCTATTCTACTTTAACAAGAAAGAGAAAAGGAGTATATGTGAATTAGAGGGTTTGGGAGAGAAGTAGAAGAAAGGGAAATTATGATCAGTATATAAAGTAAGATAAAAGAATGTATTTTCAGTGAAATATAAAATAGAAAAAATAAAGGTTGGTTTCTCTAAATTCTACCTTCTGCTCACATTTTGCTCTTATAATCATCATTTACATGAAGATGAAAAATTCAAGAATGCCATCAAGGTTAACTAATTTTGCTACCATTTCTTTTTATTGGCTATTTTGTTTTGCATAATCTGTAATTTAAAAGTACTTTGTAGCCTTTTATTTCAGGTTTATCAGTAAATATTAGATAGAAAGAAAATCAGTAAAGAAGAATTTCCATGTTAGGATTCAATTCCACATGTATCTTGGAAACACAATTATTAGGGATCTTAAATATATTGGTTTCTCCATAATATATTCTGTAATATTTCAATATGTTATACATACACACCTAATCAATTATGACATTACCTATTGTCATTTGATTTCAGTGTTTGTTCATAAGGGAGACATTAATGATATATGATATTTGTTTGATAAATTTTCTGAGTTTTGTGTGCTAGAGTGCTCATGAATGACAGAATCAATAAATTGAAAAAGGTTATATTACCTGAAGCAATCTAAAAATACAGTGTAATCCTTATGAAAACCCCAATGACTTTGGACTAGAAAGGTAAACCTACGAGGAAAGCTCAAAAGCACGTGGTATAAGCCTGGAGAACTGAGTTATAACATCAGAATCTATATCAAAGTTGTTTGTGGCCTCCAGGCATTCCATGACAGGCATAACCACACATGTTCATTATATATACACACACTTTAAAGGTATAAACATTTCCAAATTGCCAAAAAAGTCTTGTACACAATTAACCTGATCCCAGCTGAAAGTTGTGATAGCAACAATGCCAAATGGCACTGCCACAACACAAAAATATAGAGAAACAGAATGGGACAAGTGACCTCAAAGTAAACTTTCACAGCTAGAGCTACCTGTGTTTTGAGAGAACTCCCAAGAACTGACATTATAAAAACAGTATTTTATTTAGAACACTGTTTTGCAATGCTGAGTCTCCACATGCTGGAGAAGTCAGCCAAAGCTTTATCTCTTACACAGTGCAAACATAAATTTAAAAGAATACCTACAATTATACAACTGCTTATGTAAAAAATAGTTTATGATTTAGGCATAGAAAATAACTTGCTGAAAAGAACTCCAATAGCTTGGGGAGGTGGGGGGAAGCCAAGAATTGATAAATTTGGCTACATAAAATAAGTAACAATCCTCACAACACAAAAAATGAGAAAAGAATAATGAAGGAAGGAACAAGTGGAGACAGTAAGGGAGGACAGCTTCCAATTCTGCATCAGGCTGAGGTTAAACCTCTAAAGAACTCTCACACACACAGAGACACACACACTGACAACACACAAACACACACACACACACAAGCACATGGTACATGTCCATAGAAAGGAGGTGGTCTGGAGAGATGAATCTGGGGTTAAGAGCATGAGCTACTCTTTCAGAGGACCTGTGTTCAATGCTCAGCACCCACATGGCTCCTCACAACCATCTATACTTCCAGTTTCCAAGTGAGCTGATGTCCTTTTCTAACTTCCATAGAAAATGCAAGCACATGGTATGCACAACTTGTGTAGGCAAACACATATACACATTAAAAAATAAGTTATTCTTTCAAAGAATAAATCAAAAATCTAATATCCCCAAACTGAATGGCACAATTAATAAGTGTTCTAACAAAACAAGTAGATAATTGCCAAAAGATGAATTACAAATGGCCAATAAACATAGTAAAAGCTGTTCAGCATTTTGCAGCCATAAGGGAAATGCAAATTAAAACTATATCGGGGCTCCTCTTGCCTGTTAGTATGGTTATCATTAAGGAAACCAATAGCAACAGATGCTGGCAAGGATACAGAAAGAAGGGAACTCATATATACATGGCTTTTGTGAATACAAATTAGTACAGTCACAATGAAAACTTATTTTTCGATGTTACCCAAAAAATCTAAGGTACTTATCCTCAAAGTTGAAGCTAAATAATTTATCTGGGTAACTGTGTGATATTAAATCATCATGCTGGAGAGATGCCTGTAAATATGTATTCATAGCAGTTTCCTTCACTAGTCAAATTATGAAAACAGGATCATATTAGTGTAAACATACACACTATATATATATACATATATATACATATATATAATATACATATATATATATTCAAGAATCAATTAGAAGCAAGATTATTTGAGTGAAATAAAGACACTAGTAGAATCCACTGGGAAAATGGCAGAGCAGTAGAATTATTTGGGGGGGGGTGGATGAATATAACCCAAATTCATGATATAATTTACTGAATAATTTTTCATGAAACATGTCCTTATATATAATGAAAATGTGCAAAATATTTATAGAATCACATCTTGTTATTTCTTGAAACATTTCAAAATACACTTTAAGTGAGTAAGAGTTAAAATTAGATGGCTATGGAATTTAGAATTTATTGGATTCTATTTTTCATATTTTCTTTTAAAAAGCTATTTTCTCGTCTATTTTCCTCCTTATGCTTATGCTTTCCTATCCTCCCCTTATCTTTCTCCTAGCTCCCTCTCCAAAATAAAATGCTATTATCAAAACATTTAATACTTCAAATAAAAGATAAAGAGCTAACATGATAACCAATCAAGCTCTCTTAAATTGACCTTGGTTGGCATGAGAATTATTTTCGCATTTCTTAAAGTAGTTTTTAATTAAATTTCTTAAACTATTTATTGTAGCTCTTGAGCATCTCAGAACTACAAACTCTTTCAATCATCATTTTCTGAATGATTATTTTGGCATGAGATAACCTCATTTTCCAACTTGATTGTTCACATTTTTCTTGACAGCATCCTCTGAATCTTTGCCTACACACTAAAGAGTGTGTAGAAAATACCAACTTGTCATTTGATGATCAGGTTTGTATTTTCAGCCTAATTCCCTTTCTAGAAGTCATTATGCACAATGACCTTGACTTGGATCAGGGTGTGAGCTCTGACAGCAATAATAGAGCAACTGATTTCATTTATGACTAAATCCTAAGTCAGCACCTGTCCTAGAGGATCTGTTTGTCTTTTGGGGAATAATTTGGTTTGTATAATAAATGATTTCAAAAATAATCTATTGTTTATACTGACTCTTCCAGTTAGATTTTGTCAAATTGACAAATGAGAGATATTTGGGAATGGGAAACACAATTTAGGAATTTTCTCCATCAGAAATGCATGTGTGTGAAGCATTCTTTTGATAACTGTTGTGTCAGAGTATAGTCTTCTGTGGACAGTACTGCCCTTGTAGGATGGGATTTGGTTGTAGAAGAAAGGTAGCTGAACACATGAGTCTGGGAGGAAGTAAATTAAAAGCATTCCTTCTTGGTCTGTGCTTTAATTCCCACATACAGATTCCTGCAATGAGTACTTGTTATGGATACCATCTATGATGGACTTGTTAGCTAAAATAAAGCCCCAAGATTCTTTAGTCAGTATTTTATAATAGCAGAAGAATGCAAGCAAAGGTACTTTTGTTAAAAAAAAATTATATCAAAGAGTTGGGGCTTTCTAGGAGCTCATTAATAAATTGATTCGAAGAATGTACACAGTACTATCCTATATCCTAATCATCTCTGTGAGGGCCAGTATAGTATAAAATACTATACTAATGCTTTAAAGCCTTAGCAATATGCAGAATTATGATTTAAAGGCAGAATGTTTAGAGTTAAAATTATTTTTCCTTATAATTTCCCAATTTTATATAGACTCAAAAATTTACATATATAAATAAATTACAAATAAAAATAGTGAGAATTGACTGTAAGCCAGGACTTTTTGTTGCATTTTTAGTATCCTTAGCATTTTGTCTGTCTCATTTTAAAAAACTCCTAAACCAAAATTAAGAAAGAGCACATGACCAAACAGTGACATTGCTTGTATTTAAGTACATGTTGTCAGACAACACACCTCTTTTCAATTTAGAAACAAGCTTGTTGTACATATCAATCCCAGTTCAGCACCCTCTCATACTCCCCTGATTCCTCCCTACCAACCCCCATCCTACGTCTTTTTTGCTCCCCAGGGAGGGTGGGGCCATTCATGGGAGTTTTCAAAATCTGTAATATCATTTGGAGCAGGGCCTAAGCCAACCCCCTTCGGTATAGGCTGAGGGAGTATCCCTTTATGTGGAATGAGCTCCCAAAGTCCTTTTCAATACTAGGGATAAATACTGATCCTCTGCCAGAGTCCCCTTAGGCTGCCCAGGCCTCTCAACTAACACTGCATTCAGGGAATCTGGTTGGTCTTATGCTGGTTTCTCAGCTATCAGACTGCAGTCCATGAGTTCCCCCTTGTTCAGGTCATCAGTGTCTCTGGGTTTCTCCAGCCTGGTTTTGACCCCCTTGCTTATCACTCCTCCCTGTTTGCAACTGGAATCCAAGAGTTCAGATCAGTGTTCAGCTGTGTTTGTTTCTACTTCCATCGACTACTAGATGAAGGCTCTAGGATACCATATAAGGTAGTCATCAAACTCATTATCAGAGAAGGACATTTAAGGTAGCATCTCCACTATTGTTTAGATTGTTAGTTAGGGTCATTCTTGTAGATCTATGGACATTTCCCTAGTGCCAGATTTCTCTTTAAACCTATAAATGGCTCCCTCTATTATGATAGCAATTTTCGTGCTCTCTTCTATTCTTGCCCTGACTCAGTCTTCCAGCTTCCTCATGCACAACTCTGCTATCCTCTTCTCCCAAATTCCTCTCCCCCACCCTACGTTCCCAATTTGTTCAGGAGATTTTGTCCCTTTCCCCTTCTCCAGGGGATCATGTATGACTCTGTGAGGGTTCTCCTTGTTCAACAATGACATCTGTTCATTTATCTTCATAGCAGTATTATTTGTATTAGATAGAACAGAGAAGCAACCCAAATGCCCCTCATCTGAAGAATGGATGGAGAAAATGTGGTACAATTACACAATGGAGTACTACTCAATGGAAAAAATGCAATGGAATCTTGAAATTCGCTGGCAAATTTATGTAGCTAGAAGGAACCATCCTGAGTGAGGTAACCCAGTCACAAAAGGACAAACACAGTATGTACTCAGTCATATATGGCTTTTAGACATAGAGCAAAAAATTACCAGCCTACAATCCACACTGCCAGAAAAGCTAAGAAACAAGGAGGACCCTCAGACAGACCTGCTTTCTTTAACACTTAGTATTCTTTAACAAGAAATGCCAGATTCATGATACAAGTCACATGCTTTTATACCACTTATTTCCACAGTAATTCAAAACAAAAGTTAGAAGACTACATTTGTATCTACTCTGAAAGCTGTTCCATTATATCAGTATTTATGATATGCTTGCACCAGGTCTGGGAGTGTGTAGCACTGACCTAGTTTCATAGCCTTGATGATGTCATTGATGGCGCCCTCTGGTTTCAACAATTCCTCCTTCAATTTGTCTCATTCAACCACTCCCCCAGAATTTTCTAACAACTTCTTTCAGATCAGTGCTGAACTCAGAATGGAGTATCATTGACTGACAATTTATTTCATTCATCAGAATGGAAGGAAATACTACATAATTGTTATTAAATTCTTACTCTGTCTTACTGATCAACACAAGCTGTGAGTTTAAGTATGTTTTCCTTATCAGTTTGCACATAATGCATTTCAGATCATGTCTTTATTAATTTCTTTTCCAAGTGTCCCCTCTTTACAGAAACTTGAAACTTCTAAATAACACATGTATCCTCTAAATGTGCTTCAGACTTCTTTCACAAAACCACTTCTGATTGAAACATGAGGCTTTGAAGTTGTGTTTAAGAATTTCTTTTTATATTTTGTTCTCTGCAGTTAGCCCACGGAATAATTCTGACTAATAGTCTCATACAGAGGTAAAAAATGGAAAGGTATTCATGGCATCTTGAAAAACTAACAAAACTCTTATTTATCCAACAATATATTATTCATAGTTAGAAAACATCACCAAGTACCTTTTTCAGTTCTCCAAACTATCTCTCGATTATGTATATGGTGTGTGTGTGTGTGTGTGTGTGTGTGTGTGTGTGTGTACATTTTCCAAATATGGACTACCTCAGCAACATCCTTACTGCTATAGGAAAAGGCTAAATAAATAAAAGGAGCAGAAACTGACAGAGGAACAGGAATACAAATAGCAGATAGGAAAGGATAGCAGCAGGTTGCAGGCAACAAAAGCACACATTATGTGTGCCAAACCTATAATTCTACTACATAAATGCACACATGGTCACTAGTTGTTTTAATGAGTAATAATTAATTTACAACTAAACGCATACCTCAGTAGCACATTGTAGGTTTAACTTGGTCATGGTCATGAGTTCAGTTTCTGTCACAAATGTTAATATCTGTTATGTAGAATTTTACTTGTTTAGAGCTGAGACAAGAATTCAGGAGGGAAAATGCTTACTATATTCTCACAGTGACCTCCTTCATGCACTAGAACACACATTAGACTCCTAGATATGGCCTTGGAGACTTGCTGTTATTTCAGAAAGCCCAGGTTCAGTTCCCAGCACACATAGTGGCTCATATATACAGTCCCAGGGAAAGATATGTTCTCTTCTAACCTACATGGCACCTGATTGCACTGGTGTGCATATAAACAACACAAGTATGCATGTATTCATGAACTTAAAATAAAATCATAATGGAAGAAATCTTTAGAAGAGTCAAGCAAGAAATAAAATTCAGGTGTGAAGTCATGGAACAAATTCAACACAAGAAAGAAGAAAGCAAAAAGATTTCTGTGACTTGCTGGCCTGCTTCTATATCCTGGCTATAGAAGACCCTGTCACCAAAACAAGCAAAAACAAATGGGGGAATGTTTTGTGAAGAACAACATCTGAGGTTGGCATCTGTCATAAACACACACACACACACACACACACACACACACACACACACACGCACACACAATTAACTATGAAATACCAATGTAAAACAACTCAGATAAGCTTACAAGGTCGCAGAGACACTCAAGAGAGATTGCACAGTTTCTTGGCTGATGTTTCTAACTGATGTGTGAGACTGATAATGCTAGGGTGCCATAAACTGACCCAGTTGTGTTTTATTTGGTGATGTATTTCAAATGATAAGGCTTTATCAGTTGAATTCATGGTATCACATTGTAGCAGGGAAAATAAGTACTTCCAAGTAGAAAGAAAAAATAAATTCTACATAGACAATTCAGTAGAAAGAAATTGTCTGCCACAGGTCAGAAGCCTAGTTAATGCTGATGATTCATTCCAGAAACCCAGAAATATGGTAAGGCATGCTTCATGATGTGTTGTGTTTCCTGGCATTATGAGAAGCTGACAATAGGCTTGACTTATTGTACACTGTATTTGAGGAAACACAATTTTTTTTTTATAAGCAATCCTGTTTTACATACCAATCCCAGTTCTCTCTCCCTCCCATCCTCCCACTTTCCCACCATTTCCCATACCCTTCAATCCACTACTCAGAGAGAGTGAGGCCTCCTGTGGAGAATCATCAAAGTCTGTCACATTAATTGTGGCAGGACCTAGGGACTCCCTGCTGTGTTTAAACTGAGCAAGTTACATCTCCATAGGGAACAGGCTCCAAAAAAGTCAGTTCATGCACTAGGAATTAATACTGGTTCCACTGTCAGTAGCCCCATAGACTGCGCAGGCCCCAGTTGACACCCACATTCAGGGACCTATTTTGATCTTATGCAGATTCCTCAGCTATCAATCTGGAGTCAATGAGCTTTCACTTCCTCAGTCAGGTCAGCTGGCAGAAACCCATTCTTACCCCAACTAGAATCTGATCAGTAATGAATTTGTTACAATTGAAGCGTGTGTATTTGTCTATGACAACTAATTTTGAATCTTTCTTTTTCAAAAGTGACCTTGGGAGTTGGAATTTTCTTTCTTTGTTTTTGTGACTCTTTTCTCACAATCTAATTGCTATTCTTGACTAATTTTTCCTCAGCTACTTCTATTTCATAGAAATGTCTATACTTCCTGAAAATACAAAATGAATGCCATGGAATTTACCATAGAGTGGGGTATTCTCACCAGTGATCCTGCAATTTACCTTCCTGGTAAAGCAGATCTTGTAGCTAATATTTATGAAGTACTGCTAATGGGTAGGAATATCGTAAAAATCATATCAGATAGCAAACAACAGTCACCATCATATGAATAGCAAAGAGGTGTGCTTATGACCAGATTTATTCCATATATATACAACATCAAGTGAATATATAACAATCTGAAGAATTAGGAACAAATGCTCATATTATAAAAAGAAAAGAAAAAAAATACATCAAAGGATACACCAACTATCCTTTTTCAAGGCAGCCCCACATGCACGAGATGAATCTGAGCATTGACCAAAGACTGACTTATGATTATATTCATTAGAAATGAGTTCAATTTCACTCTTTAAATATTCACTTATCATTTATTATTTCCTAACCACTGACCTAACCATTCTAGAAAAATTATGTCAAACACTTCAAGCCATTGACTGGAAGGAAATCATTAGCTGGCTTGATTTCTCACTACATCTTATTATTGCTTTCCCATTTAAAAATACTGAAACAGCAAATTCAGATTTTTAAAAGTCTATTTAGTTTTAAAATCTAAAACATGTGTATGCCAGTGCATTGCAAGTACTAAGTAATTTTACAATCCTAATAATCTTCTGTAAGCCTATATACCAATCATTTCTCTATACAGCAATTGTCTAATTATATTATCTATTTTTTTCCTTTTTTTAATTTCTTGGCTGATTCTGTGACATTTTGCACATTCATACGAGACACATAGTAACAGCATGATACAAAGATGCTTTTTTAGATGTGACATTATGTACATATGTTTTCTTTTCTTTGTTTTTTGAAAAGTCTCTTTTCTCTTACAGTACATCCCAACCACAATTTCTCCTCGTGACATCATCTCCCCTCTGCTGTAGATCAACTCCCCTTCTCTCTTCCTTCACAAAAGAGTAGGACTCCAAGAGACATCATACATTTTCTACTCAGTTTTACTCTGTAATAATTTCTTGACATTTATTTAATGAGTATGGGTGTTTTACATGCATATATATTTGTGTACTAGGTGTATGTAATGAGTGATCCAAAGGTAAGACACTGGAATCAAATCCCCTGTATACACTTATGGGCCTTTTGTAAGTGCTAGAAATTGGCTCTTTATCCTCTAGAATTGTAGCTAGTGCTTTTAAACACTGAAGCATTTCTTCAACCCTCTGTATTGTCATCTTAAAACTCAGGATAGTGTGACTCAGCTTCTATCTGTGACTTCCCTATCAGATGAATATGTAATTTGAATATTTTCACCAGAGTCTTTTCTTTTGATATGACATTTATTTGTAAGAAGATATTCCAGAGGCATATTGTTCATGAGGAGCAGTTATTTAAAGCTCTACAAGTTGACAACACTAACTGAAGAGTATTACGATAGTGAGCACTGGCTACCTCCCAGAGAAGCATATAAAAACATTTTTTGTATAAAAACATGGCAAAAAACCATGGAAGGTGACAAGCTTCTAGGGTTTTATAAAGTACTTATTCTATAAGGCCTCCTTATACCCTTAACATCATGAAAATAGCCATTCTTGATTGCTTTGATATTTACAATTTTACTTACTTACAGGCCCAGACATTAGCAGCTGACCTCAGGACCAAAGCCAAATAGGTTTCACAAGTTATCTCATGATGTATATTATCTGAAAACTACAAATAATATCTTATATTTTAACTGTAGTGTACTAACTCACACATCTAAAGATACATACATAACAAAAGCAATTTGATCAAAGCAGACTCTTTTTTCTGTTTTTGATTACCTGTCTGTGGTTTTTGGAGAATGGAACTTTCTGTGTAGCCCTGGTTGTTCTAGAATTAACTCTGTAGATCAGGCTGACCTCACATTCACAGAGATCCATCCACTTCAGACTCCTGAGTGATGGGATTGATTACCAGCTTCACAGTAGAGTTTGAAATTTGAGAAATATCCTTGACAATGTTTGGGGTTGACTACATGGAGATTTGGGTTTGGCGTAGATATCAAGATTATAGATAATTAATGGCTCTCTCAAGTTCAAAGTACCATTTACTTGTTGGCCATAAATTTTTTAGTACAGAGGCAGTCAGCATTTAGGAATACATTTTATCCCTGTATGAAACAATCTTTAATGTCTGTTGAATTATTCAGTAATACTGGCATATCTTTTGTTACTAACTTCATGGTGTACACAATTTTGATAAACTCATGTTCCATTTTCATTTGATCTAAAGATGTTTAGAGGGCGGGGTTTAAATTTCAAAGCTTGGCAGGCATGCACAGTCTCCTAGGGTCAATCCATATCCCCACATTTAGTAAGTTACTACATAAATGTCTGAGTAAACAAACAAATCATATCCATAGGATGCATTTCCTATTTTATAATCTTATAATCCTAGTACATTTATTCAACAATAGTAGGAAATACTCACTTTCAGTTACAATAGGGTTTTGGAGGTGTAATGGGGAAAAGTCACAATCCTTCCCTCGATTATCCAACAAGTCTGAAAATCAACTTCAGTTAAGCTAAACATTCATATAAATACCCACAATAAAATTTTGGATGTGGTTTATCTACTTGACTGTCAACTCTTTCAAAGTTACTTTGGAATGGAGTCCATCAATCTAATGCAAATATGTTTTTAGAATTTACTTTTTGTTTGTTTGTTTTGCTTTAAGGTGATAACTTTGGTTAACTATCCATGCAGTAGAATTATTTTGTCAGGATTTTGGAAGTTGTAGTTTCTTAATTAGGTTGTTTACATGATCAACACAATTAAAAAGAATAGTAGAGACTTGGAAGATAAATTTATATAAATTTATATTTAAAATAAAAAATCTATGTAAAATATGCAATATGTTTCTAATGTAGTATCTGTTCTATATCTTAGGGAAAATATGCATTTTCCATAAAATATATGTTTATAATTGCTATGTGACTAAATTTTTTAGCCATTTATTAGTATAAGTCCTAAATTTTCAAGTAATGTTCATTCAAAAAGGAAATAATTTACAATACCCAAATATAGAATAAGGCATGTTGTATATGTCTTACATTTCAACTAAAATACAAAATTAATAAACTACAGAGATGTGGAATGAATGATGAAACACTAAAAACAAACTTTAGCATTGTAACTTATCTATGTAAATTCATACCCTTGTAGCCAGAACTGACTCACAATTCATTATCACTTTTGGTAGAGTGATTTATTGCCACAACAATACACCAACAATGATATCAACATAGGTCAAATTTGTGGCTAGAAAGTGGAATTACAATTGCTATGAACAACAAACACTCCTGTGACAATGAAACCATCTGAATCAGGACATACAAATTTTGTTTGTTTTCTTAGTAGACAAAAGCCAGTTCGTGTCCAGGGTACCACAGCCCCCAAAAGTTGTATTGCACACCTATGAATTGAAGAACCCTATGTACTGGTGTTTTGAACCCAACAAACAGGAATATGATATGACAGCACATGGACTAGAAATGAACCTGTGATTTATCACTGAGCATTCCATGTTGACAGGTAGATTAAATAAACAACATGTCACAGATTGAAACTGTCCACTGAGAAATGAAATCTACTAACTGAATTTGAAATGAATGTTATCAGCAGGAGGGGTCAAGAGGACTGGAAGTTAAACAAATGACAAATGGAGAGGCTCTGCTCTTGCAGAAGCAGAAGCCATATATTAAATGAAGAAAGATGCCTAATAAATAAGAGTAACTAAAGAAAAGTGTGAGCCTTTGGTTACATCTCTTCCGACAAAAAGGACAGCTTTAAATCACCAATCACCATCTCAGGATAAAACATCCCTAGCATATTAAACCATGTGACCAACACACTTGGAAGTTTTGTTGAAACCTTTTGCAAATATCACATTACCAGGAATAAAATTTATGTATTTTGATAAATGATTTATATTTTATGGGTAGTATTTCAATGTTAGGAGAAAATAATTCATTGAGAAACTATTAACATGAAATAATTCAAGCTCTAGTAAAATTAATTTATCTTTAAAGTGTTTAGCTGTTTCTCTATTTGTATAATTCAAGCTATTAAGTCATTTAATGCATGGCTAAAATTTACAATAAATGCTGAGTGAAACTTAGTGATTATTTGAGAATTATAACATTTCCACTTAAGTTTAAATGCTTGTTTAACTTTGGAAATGAAGTCTCTATGTAGGTCTATATTTTTTAAATGATAAATGTAAGGTCCATTAATTTAAATAAGAAATCTTGCTGAGGAAAGTGACAGAAACATTAACAAACTAAACATGGAAGTTGTAGTTAGCACAGCAGCAGCAATCTTGGAGGGTTTAGTAATGTCTCAATTGCTGGCTTTCCTAAGTAGTGGGGACAACATAGTGTACTGATTGGACTGGTATGCTATTGTCAAACAGGTTTTCTAAAACCATTGTAAAACCATGTGTCTATGTTACCAGTTGTGATCTGGACACCAATCAAGTGTGTAAAAATTCAGAACATCCTCTTTCCTTATGTCAAGATGCACTTAATGACAGTGTAACATATGAAATGTTTTCTGAACTGTAGCTGATATAGGAATTGCTCTATTATTACATGTGTTAATAAACAGAGTATCTACTTGAGAAAGCATCATATAAGGAGTGTTAACTTGCCAGAGATCCGCCTATCTCTGCAGGTCCACTCGGAGTTCCTGCGGGCAAGATCCTTGAACCCCAAATCCGGGCCCCTGCCAAAGAACAAGGTCTCAGCTGGAGAGCACCAGTTTCCAGTGAGATCCCACTACCCTGCAAAACCTTCTCAAGTTCCAGCCCAGCCCTCGTCCTCTTCTGCCGGCTATTGGCCAGAGGTGAGGCTGGCCCAATTGGGGCTGCCTGTCCCCTTCAACCTCTTTTCCCCCCTCCCCCGCCTGAACTCCCTGGATTGGCCCCTGATCCTGCTGCTCCTGTCTCCGGTCCCCATTGAGAGCACCCTTGGAGCTCTGATACACCC
This sequence comes from Phodopus roborovskii, assembly GCF_943737965.1. Lineage (NCBI taxonomy): Eukaryota > Metazoa > Chordata > Mammalia > Rodentia > Cricetidae > Phodopus > Phodopus roborovskii. The sequence goes on along the minus strand of NW_026126540.1, from coordinate 9,006,225 downwards.
CCACCCATCCCAACCTCCAGCCTACCCCCCCTACCCTGTGCCCTACCCCACCTACAGTCCTGCCTCTCTGGTTGAGCACTGGGACAGAGGGTGGAGCCAACAGTCCACCCTACTTCGGAGACCTCTCGGGGCAACTCCGAACAAAGGAGACCTGACTATCCACATGGGACCACCTGTAATTTCCACCGGCTTGGTCTCTGACCCCGCCTCCAGTCCTCTGCTGGAGTCACAGGCCCCTCCCAGAGATCCACCTATCTCTGTGGGTCCACTCGGAGTTCCTGTGGTCAAGATCCTTGACCCCCAAATCCGGGCCCCTGCTAAAGAACAAGGTCTCAGCTGGAGAGCGCCAGTTTTCAGTGAGATCCCACTACCCTGCAAAACCTTCGCAAGTTGAAGCTCAGCCCTCGTCCTCTTCTGCCGGTCATTGGCCAGAGCTATTGGCCAGAGCTATTGGCCAGAGGACTACTGTGAGTACCTGCTGGCATCTTCTTCTGGATCCTCATCCTTGACCCCATCCCTGGATCCCTGTCTGCAGAGAAACCTCCTAGAGAGCTTGGACCACACAGAGCTACAGACATTGAATCTTTGATCCACAAAAGCCCATCGGGGAAGGACCATAGAGAGAGGGAAGAGACACCACCAACACCTACTGGAAGAAACTATGGGAAGAAGGCAATACAAGAGAACACCTAACAACAGAAAAACAAACATGACACCACCAGAATCTAGGGAATCTACACCAACTAGAATGGAAAACAACAACAAAGCAGAGGAAGCAGAAGGGTACGACTTAAAAATCACCATCATAAAAATGATAGAGGACCTCAAAGAAGATATGAGAAAATCCCTTAAAGAAATGGAGGAAAAAACAAACAAAAAAGTGGAAGAAATGAACAAATTCCTTAATGCAAGAAAAAACAATTAACCAGGTGAAGGAAACGGTTCAAGATTTGAAAACCGAAATTGAGAAAATAAAGGCAACACAAATGGAAGGAATGCTGGAAATTGAAAAGCTGGGCAAAAATTCGGAAACCACGGACACAAGCATAACCAATAGAATTCAAGAGATGGAAGAGAGAATCTCAGGCGCAGAAGATAAACTAGAAGAAATAGATTCATCGACCAAAGAAAATCATAAATCCAACAAATCCTTAACACAAAACATCCAGGAAATGTGGAACACCATGAAAAGGCCAAACCTAAGAATAATAGGCATAGAGGAAGGTGAGGAAGCCCAGCTCAAAGGTGCTGAAAACATATTCAACAAAATCATCGAGGAAAACTTTCCAAATCTGAAGAAGGACATGCCCATGAAAGTACAAGAAGCATACCGAACCCCAAATAGGCTGGACCAAAGAAAAAAGACCCCTCGACATATAATAATCAAAACACCTAGCATACAGAATAAAGAAAGAATATTAAGAGCAGCGAAGGAAAAAGGACAGGTAACATATAAAGGCAGACCTATCAAAATTACACCTGACTTCCCCATGGAAACCCTCAAGGCCAGAAGGTCCTGGATAGACGTTCTAAAAGTATTAAGAGAACACGGATGCCAGCCTAGGCTACTATATCCAGCAAAACTCTCAGTCAATATAGATGGAGAGAACAAGATATTCAATGACAAAACCAGATTTTCCCAATATGTATCTACAAATCCAGCCCTACAGAAAGTATTGGAAGGAAAATTCCAACCCAAGGAAGGTAACTACGCCCACAAAAAGGTAGGCAACAGATAATCCAACTACACCAGAAACCTAGGGTGAAGCAGAACAAATATATTCACAATACCACTGCCAACAACAAACCTAAACCAAACAAGCATCAACAATCAATGGACCTTACTCACCCTCAACATTAATGGTCTTAACTCACCTATAAAAAGACACAGGCTAACAGAATGGATACGAAGACAGAATCCATCCTTCTGCTGCATACAAGAAACACATCTTAGCTCCAAAGATAGACATTACCTCAGGGTAAAGGGTTGGGAAAAGATTTTCCAATCAAATGGAAATAAGAAGCAAGCAGGCATAGCTATCCTAATATCTAACAAGTTAGACTTCAAACCAAAACTACTCAAAAGAGATGAAGACGGTCATTTCATATTCATCTCAGGAGAAATCCTTCAACACAAAGTCTCAATTCTGAACATCTATGCCCCTAATACAAAGTCACCCACATTCGTAAAAGAAACACTACTAAAACTCAAAGCTCATATAAAACCTCACACACTTATAGTGGGAGACTTCAATACACCACTCTCAACACTAGACAGGACCACAAATCAGAAACTCAACAAAGAAACAAAAGAATTAACAGAAGTTATATCTCAACTGGGGCTAACAGACATCTATAGAACATTCCATCCAAAGACAAAAGAATATAACTTCTTTTCTGCTCCACATGGAACCTTCTCTAAAATCGACCACATACTAGGAGACATAACAAACCTCAACAGATACAAGAGAATAGGAATAATCCCCTGTATCTTCTCGGACCACCATGCTTTAAAATTGGAATTCAACAACAACACAAATAGCAGAAAACCTCCAAACTCATGGAAACTGAACAATGTGCAATTGCACCACTCCTGGGTCAAAGAAGAAATAAAGAAAGAAATTAAAGACTTTCTAATATTCAACGAGGATGAGGATACAACATACCCGAACTTATCAGACACCTTGAAAGCAGTGTTACAAGGGAAGTTCATTTCACTAAGTGCCCATATGAAGAACACAGAGGATAGTCACATAAATGAATTAACAGCCCAACTGAAAACCTTAGAACAGAGAGAAGGGAATTCACCCCGCAGGAGCAGACGCCAGGAAATAGTCAACTTGAGGGCTGAAATCAACAAAATAGAAACCAGGAAAACAATACAAAAAATCAATGCAACAAAGAGTTGGTTTTTTGAGAAAATCAACAAGATAGATAAACCTTTACCCAAATTAACGAAAAAGCAGAGACAGAGCATGCAAATTAACAAAATCAGAAACGAAATGGGGAACATAACAACAGACACAGAGGAAATCCAGTCAATTTTCAGGTCATACTTCGAAAATCTGTATTCCACAAAAATTGAAAATTCAAAGGAAATGGACAAGTTTCTGGATAACTATCACTTACCAAAATTAAATCAAGAACAGACAAACAACTTAAATAGACCTATAACCCAAAATGAAATAGAAGCAGTCATCGAAAGCCTTCCAACGAAAAAAAGTCCAGGGCCAGATGGATTCAGTGCAGAATTCTACCAGACATTCAAGGAAGAACTAATACCACTACTCCTCAAACTGTTCCACAAGATGGAAACAGAAGGTTCATTGCCAAACCAAATGATTATCTCCCTAGATGCGGAAAAAGCCTTCGATAAAATTCAACACCATTTCATGATAAAGGTATTAGAGAGGTCAGGGATAACAGGAACATACCTAAACATAATAAGAGCAATATACAGCAAACCAACTGCCAACATCAAACTGAATGGAGAGAAACTTAAGCCAATTCCTCTAAAATCAGGAACAAGACAAGGCTGTCCTCTCTCTCCATATCTCTTCAATATAGTACTAGAAGTTCTAGATAATGCTATAAGACAACAAAAGGAGATCAAGGGGATACAAATTGGAAAGGAAGAAGTCAAACTGTCTCTATTTGCAGATGATATGATAGTTTACATAAGCGACCCAATAAACTCTACCAGGGAACTCCTACAGCTGATAAACACCTTCAGCAAACTAGCAGGATACAAGATAAACTCAAAAAAATCAGTAGCCCTATTTTTTTCTGACGACAAAGAGGCAGAGAAAGAAATCAGAGAAACATCACCCTTTACAATAGCCACAAGCAACATAAAGTATCTTGGTGTAACGCTTACCAAACAAGTAAAAGATCTATATAATAAGTACTTTGTGGTTCTAAAGAAAGAAATTAAAGAAGATACCAGAAAATGGAAAGACCTCCCATGCTCTTGGTTAGGTAGGATAAACATAGTAAAAATGGCAATCTTACCAAAAGCAATCTACAGATTCAATGCAATCCCCATTAAAATCCCACCACAATTCTTCACCGACCTTGAAAGGATAATAATCAACTTTATATTTCAAAACAAAAGACCCAGGATAGCCAAAGGACACAGTTGACAAGAACAAACGGCAGCCCACTGGTTGGGAACAGATTTTCACTAATCCTATATCCGACAAAGGGCTGATCTCCAAAATATACAAAGAACTCAAGAAACTAGTCAACAAAACACCAAATAACCCTATTAAAAAATGGGGCACAGAACTGAAGAAAGAATTCTCAATGGAGGAAATCAAAAATGCTGAAAGACACTTAAGAAAATGCTCCACATCCTTAGCTATCAGGGAAATGCAAATCAAAACAACTTTGAGATACCATCTTACCCCTGCCAGAATGGCTAAAATTAGAAACACCAGTGATGACTTATGTTGGAGAGGATGTGGAGAAAGTGGAACACTCCTCCACTGCTGGTGGGAGTGCAAACTCATACAGCCATTTTGGAGATCAGTATGGCGGTTCCTCAGGAAAATGGGAATTAGTTTACCACAGGACCTGGCAATCCCCCTCTTAGGCATATACCCAAAGGATTCAAATCCATGCAACAACGACATCTGTTCAACTATGTTCATAGCAGCACTATTTGTAATAGCAAGAACCTGGAAGCAACCTAGATGCCCTTCAATTGAAGAATGGTTAATGAAGATGTGACACATCTACACAATGGAATACTACTCTGCAGAAAAAAATAATGGTATCTTGAAATTCGCAGGCAAGTGGATGGCACTTGAAGAAACCATCCTGAATGAGGTAACCCAGACACAAAAAAGAGAAACACAGTATGTACTCACTCATATATGGATTTTAGAACTAGATCAAATGATCACCAGCCTATAATTCACATCACCAGAGGAACTAGGATACAAGTTGTATTCTAAGAGATTCATATAAAGTCCCTCACAGAACTGGGAAGGGAGAAGTCCCCCAGACCTCAGGTAAAGTGTGGGAGGACAGCTAATGGAGAGAGAAGTAGGAGAAAATGAGAGGGAGGAGAGGAAGGCATGTGCGACCAGGGGGATTGAGCCTGGTTAGGAATGGAAAATAGGAAAGAGATAGAGATAGAGAGAGAGAGAGAGAGAGAGAGAGAGAGAGAGAGAGAGAGAGAACATAAAAGAGGGAGCCAATATTGGTTTGAAGATAAAGTTGAACACAAAGAAAGGTCGAGGGAACTAAAAGACTGCTCCCAACTAACAATCTCAGCTTCCGTGGAAAGGCTATCATAAATGCCCTTCCCGGAGAGTGAGAACAACAACTAACTTCTCCATGGAGTCCTCAATTAATGCCTGTTGAAAACAGGAGCAAACACCCATACATAAACACTGAGTCAAACTAGAACCCAGAAGCAGATGGAGAGGACAAGACCATGCAGTAGAAGTACATAGAGACAGCTTACTTGAACAAGTAGGAGCTAAGGGCCACTAGACTGATAGCTGGGAAGCCAACAGGGGACTGACTCGGACCCCCCTGAATATGGGTCTCAGCCAGAAGGTCTGAGCAGTCTAAGAGACCTCAGACAGTGGAGCCAGGATGTATCCCTGGTGCACAAAAGGACTTTGCAAACATATCCCCCATGGAGGGAAAACTGCCTTATTCTAGAGATAGGAGAGAAGCCCTAGTCCCTACTTCACAGGACCTGTCAGATCTACATGACCCCAACTGGATGGCATTCCCCTACATATGGTATTGTGGTGGGGGGTTGGGAGGGGAGGGTGTTTAGAGTGCATGGGAGAGGGTTGAGAGGGCAAAAGGGAGGGAAGGAGGGAGGAAGGGCTGAGGGGAGGGAGGGAGGGAGGGAGAGGGAACTGGGATCGACATGTAAAATAATAAATTAAAAAAAAATGCTTTGACTCCAAAATTTAAGTTGAAGAACAAGTTACTGGGGAAAAGTATTTCTATTTTTGTTTCCACAGAAAATGAAAAGTTGTGGATTCCTTCCAGACTAATGTGGTTTGATCACACCAGACCGCCTGAAACAGAGTACAAGCTGATCCTACATTCCAAACAGCTGGACAAAACAGCCCTACAGACTACAGCTAGGAGATCTGAATCTTCTTCGAATCCCCCAAGACAGCGCTCCTTACCAGCAGGAAGTAGTTTGGAAAGAACGACGCCCAAATTCCCAAATATTGTGTATAAATGTTTGTTTTCATTTAATTGGACTTTGTTATATAAAATTAAATAAAAAAAGGAGTGTTAACTTAAAGTGTGATGTAGAATCAGAGCTTTATGCAAATTCCTGTGTGTATGTGTAAATGTCTGTTAATGTACTTTTGTATATGTTTGTACATGTCCATGTACATTTGCACTTATATCTGTGGAGGCCAGATATTGATACCAATTGGTATTGTCAATTGTACTCTATTTTATTTATTTTTAATATTCATTATCTTATTTTATGTGTCTGAATGATTTTCCTGCATATATGTATATTAACCACACTAATGTCTGATGCATGGAGAGGTCAGAAGATAATATCTGATTACTGGAACTGAACATAAGGGTGTTTCTGAGTCACTATGTGTGTGCAAGAAAAAAAAACCAAGTCATCTGTGAGAAGGAATGTTCTCTTAACTTCTGAGACAACTCTCCAGCCATTCCATTTTATTTTTGTCAATCACTGAACCTGGTGTTCAACCAGTTCCTAGGCTTTCTCATCAGTGAGCTTCAGATCTATATGGCTCCACCTCACCAGTACTGGAAATTCAGTTGCACATTTACACATCTGGCTTTTTGCATAGATAATGAGAATCAAACTTTGCTCTTCATGGTACTGTGACAAGTAATCTACCCACTGAGCCAACTCTTCAGTCTTCAATATATATTTTTAACAAATATAAATATGTAACAGTTATATAGTTGTAAATGTTTGAATAACCAAAATTATTTAAAATGCAGCTAAGAGCTAAGATATCATTGGATAGCTTCCTAAATTCCATGACTCCAGTAATCTTAGGAAACTGTTAAGGTTTCCATTATCAGGCATGATTTGTAACTTAAGTAGGTCTTCACTACAACTAGACAGTTGTTTGTCACCAACAATTGAGTTCCATTTAATACACCTGTATGCATACCTTCTCATATTGACAATAGCTATGAGTCAGACTTGTTAGATGTGAGAAGGCCTGTTTAATTAGTTCCCTCCCTTGACAGCTTGCTTATTATTTTCTGGAATAGTAAAATTAAGACTGCTAAAAAGAGGTTTTCGGGTCAGATGCAGCTTGAATCTTTTTGGTCTTGTTTCCTCATTGTGCAGGATGTTCAGCACTAGCACACTCAATCACTGAAAGGTAATCAAGGACTACAGTGATAATCTACATTTCCTTTGGAGTCACTCAGATAACTATCCAACCTTTCAAAATGAGGTTTCTTGTTCTAATGTAATAACATTAAACATATAAATATAAAATGTATATGCAGTTTGAAGACTATTATATTTTATAACTTCGTATGACTTTATTTTTCTAAATAAATACAACAAATTAAATAACAAGTCAAGAAAGTAAAATAACTTAAAAAAGCTAAATGGTATTTTGAAAGTAGAAATTCATGTTTGACTTATAAATAGTGCATATGACACTAAGTTAATCTATGTTTGTTAAGAATTACTTGCATATGTTGCAAGTAATATTTATATATCATTTATATATTATAATATTTAAATACTATAACTAAATATATAGCATTTTGATATAAATTAATACACATATGAATTGTACTTTTTATGTTTCAATACTGGTTTATAAGATAATATATACTATTGATAAGAAAGTAATAAAGCCAGACATTGGTGGCACATGCCTTTAATCCCAGCAATCAGGAGGCAGATGCAGGAGGATCTCTGTGGGTTCTAGTCCATTCTGGTCCACAGAGCAAGTACCAAGCCAGGCTCCAAAGCAATATAGAAAAAACCTCTCTCAAAAAAAAATTAAATAAATAAAAGAGTAATAGAACATAATATAGAAGGAGATAAATGATCCAATAGATGACAATTAATTTTCAGTGTTAAAATCTTTTTTTCTTTCATAATTCTATGTTCTGTCTTAATGAATAACCTCAAGCCTTCCTTGAGGAACTTTATATTATACAACAAAATCCTTCATCTGAGGATCATGTTGAAATAAAATATCAAAATTAGGGCTTGATAAATCATATATTTTCAAATGAAAGTTAATATTATTTATTTTTACCTGCAACCATTTCAAGTAAAAAATAAGGGGTATGATACTACATTTCAATTTCTTCATAAGAAAATATTTAAAAGAGATACATTAGTCATCAGGTTATGGATAAATCTCAGATGTAAAGGACTGTTTTACACGTAAAAAGTACATGCTAAAGACAATATATTCCATCCCCACTATAAAATGCATACCCAAAAAATATACATCAATCTATCCATATACAGAGAGAAGGATACTGAAATAATCTCTTTTGCCTTCAGCTTTAAAAGTTGAATAAGTAGTTTTAAAAGTACATGTGATATCAAATCTCAAACCAAAATATATTTAGACCTGGTCTTGTCCTCTCTCTCTGCATCTGGATGTTTGTTTGACTTAGTATTTAGTATACACCTTGTATCCTAGTCCCTCTGGTGGGGTAAATTATAGGCTAGTGATACTTTGCTCTAGGTCTAAAATCCATATATGGGTTATTCCAATCAGGATGGTTTCTTTAAGTTCCATCTATTTGCCTGTGAATAACAAGATTCCATTGTTTTTTCCACAGAACAGTATTCCAATGTGTAAATGTGCCACATTTTCTTTGTCCATTCTTTAGTTGAGGGGCATCTAGTTCTTTCCAGATTCTTGCTATTACAAATGATGTTGTTATGAACGTAGCTGAGCATGTGTCTTTGTTGCATGGATGTGGGTCATTTGGGTATATGCCTAAAAGGGGATTGCATGGTCCTGTGGTAGACTTATTCTCATTTTCCTAAGGAAACGCCATACTGACCCCAAAAAATGGCTATACAAGTTTGCACTCTGACCAGCAGTGGAGGAGTGTTCCCATTTCCCTACATCCTCTCCAGTATAATTTGTCATTGGTGTTTCTAATTTTAGCCATTCTGGCAGGAGTAAGATAATATCTCAGAGTTGTTTTGATTTGCATTTCCCTGACATCAAAGATGTTGAGCACTTTCTTAAGTGTCTTTCATTCTTTTTGATTTCCTTTTTTGAGAGTTCTCTTTTCAGTTCTGTACCCCATTATTAATAGGGTTATTTGGTGTTTGTAGACTAGTTTCTTGAGTTCATTGTATAGTTTGGACATCAGCCCTCTGTCAGATGTAGGATTGATGATCTTTTCCCAGTCTGTGGGCTGCCATTTGGTCTTGTGTGTCCTTTGCCTTACAGAAGCTTTTCATTTGAGAAAGTTCCATTTATTAATTGTCAATCTTAGTGTCTGTTCTACTGGAGTTATGTTCAGGAAGCAATCTCCTGTACCAATTTGTTCAGGGGTACTTCCGACTTTCTTTCTCAGAGGTTCAGTGTGGCTGGATTTTTAAAAGGTCTTTGATCTATTTAGACTTGAGTTTTGTACATGGTGATAAACATGGGTCTATCTACACATCATCATCCAGTTATGCCAGCACCATTTGTTGAGGAGGCTTTCCTGCTCCCATTGTATACTTTTAGCTGTTTTGTTAAAAATCAGGTGTTCATAGGTGGACGGGTTAATGTCAGAATTTTTTATTTGATTCCATTGGTCTACTTGTCTCTTTTTGTGCCAATAACAGGCTGTTTTCAGGAGTATAGCTCTGTAGTAGAGCTTAATGTTGGGGATAATGATGCCTCTGAAGTAATTTTATTGTACAGGGTTGTTTCTCTATCCTGGGTCTTTTGATTTTCCATATAATGTTGATTATTATTCTATATTGTGCTGGGATTTTAATGAGGATTTCATTGAATCTGTAGATTGCTTTTGGCAAATTTGCCATTTTTATTATATTTTTCCTACCTATCCAAGAGCATGGGTTATCTTTCCATTTACTGATATCTTCTTTAAATTCTTTCTTTAAAGACATGAAGTTCATGCTCTATATGTCTTTTACTTGTTTGGTAAGCATTGCCCCAAGCTACTTTATGGTGTTAGTGGCTATTGTAAACTGTGATGTTTCTCAGATTTCTTTTTCAGCCCCTTTGTCATCTGAATAAAGTAGGGCTTCTGATTTTTTTTTTTTTTTTGAGTTTGTCTTGTATTCTGCTAGTTTATAAGCTGTACAAGTTCCCTGGTAGAGTTTTTTGGGTCACTTATGAAAATAAGCATATCATCTGCAAATACTGAAAATCTGACTTCTTCCTTTGTAATTTGCATCCCATTGATCACCTTTGTTGTTTTATTGCTTTAGAAACAACTTCAAGTACAATATTGATGAGATATGGAGAGAGAATACAGCCTTGTCTTGTCCCTGATTTCAGAAGAATTGCCGTAAGCTTCTCTCCATTCAGTTTATGTAGGCTATTGGTTTACTGTATCTTGCTTTTATTATGTTTAGGTATGTTCCTGTTATCCCTGATCACTCCAAAGCCTTTATCATGAAAGGGTGTTGACTTTTGTTGAAGAATTTTTCAGCATCTGAGGAGATGATCACCTGGTTTTTCTTTTTCAGTTTGTTTATATGATGGATCACATTGCTAGATTTTCATATGTTAAACCATCCCTGCAACTCCTCAGGGGTGCGTTTTCTTCTTTTTGTTGTAAGTCTTTCAGTTGTGCTGTTAATTTTGTATTGTGATTATTATCTGTTTTCTTCATATGGACACTTAATGCAATGAACTTTCCTCATAGCACTGCTTTCAAGGTGTCCCATAAAGTTCAGGTATGTTGTGTCTACATTTTAGGAAGTCATCAATTTCTTTATTTCTTATTTGACCCAGGTATGGTACAATTGTACATTTTTCAGTTTCCATTAGTTTGTAAGGCTCTGCAATTTGTGTGGTTGTTGAATTCAAACCTTAATGCATGGTGGTCTAATAAGATACAGGGGACTATTTTTGTATCTGTTGAAATGTGTTATATCACCTAGAATGTGGTCAGTTTTAGAGAAGTTTCCATGTGACGCAGTGAAGAAGTTATATTCTTTAGTGTTTGGATGGTATGTTTTAAAGGTGTCTTTGAAACCCAATTGAGACGTAACTTCTGTTAGTTCTTTTGTTTCTTTGTTAAGTTTCTGACTTGTGGTCCTGTCTTGTGGTGAGAGTGAGGTATTGAAGTCTCCCACACTAAGTGTGTGAGGTTTTATGTGAGCTTTGAGTTATAGTAGCATTTCACTAACGAATGTGGGTGCCTTTGTATTTGGGGCATAGATGTTCAGAATTGAGACTTTGTGTTGATGGATTTTCCTGTGATTAATATGAAATGACCACCTGCATCTAATTTGAATCGTTTTGGTTTGAAGTCTAACTTGTTAGATATTAGGATAGCCACACATGCTTACTTCTTGGGTCCATTTGATTGGAAGATCTTTACCCAACCTTTTACCCTGAGGTAATGTCTGTCTTTGTGGCTTAGACATATTCCTTGTATGCAACAGAAGGATGGATTCTGTCTTTGTAACAATTCTGTTAGCCTGTGTCTTTTTATATGTGAGTGAAGACCATTAATGTTGAGGGAAACTAAGGACCATTGCTTATTAATGCTATGTTTTAGATTTTTTTTTTAGATTTGTTGTTGGCAGTGGTATTATGAATATATTTGGCCTCCTTTATACTTGGGTTCTGGTGAAGTGGGATTATCTATTGCTTATATTTTTGTGAGCATAATTAACTACATTGGTTTGGAGTTGTCCTTCCAGAACTTTCTATATGGCTGGATTTGTGATAAGTATTGTGAAAATCTGGCTTTGTCATTAAATATCTTGTTATCTCTTAGTGTGTTACCTGACCTTTTTCCTTCACTGCTCTTAATATTCTTTCTTTATTCTGAATTCTAACATGTGTCAAGGGTGATGGGAGATGTCATTCTGTAAATAAGTTTCTCTTATTGGTTAATGAATAAAGCACTATTGGCCAATAGGCCAATAGGAAAGCAAGATAGGTGGGACTAGGAGACAAGGAGGAGAAAAAAAGCAGGGATGAGAATATTCAAGATGTAGGACAGAATGAAGAATGCCAGCCCCTCTTTCCAGTAAGATAAGACCACGTGGAAGCAATTAGATTAATAGAAATGGGTATATAATTATGACAGAGCCAATAAGAAACATTAGAAACAGGCCAACAGCTTTATATCTAATATAGTGTCTCTATGAGGTATTTGGGTCTGGCATGGCAGTGGGACCCTACAGGCTACAATGAAAAACCTTGTTCATAAAATAATGGCATCCAACAAGGACCAAAGAACTCCCACTGAAAACCTAAGAAAAGCTTAAGAAAGGGTTTTAGAAACAAAAACAAAAAAACAAAAAAAAAAAAAAAAAACAAACAAAAAAACAGAGATAAGCAAGTTTTATAGGTAACAACATTTTTCTCAATTGTACTCTGCTTTGCTAGAGACAAGCAGAAACTTGTACAGATGCTTTAAGGGAGATTTCCTGACTCAGCTTAAGTGACAAAAAATACCACATCACTTTTAAGAAGTGCTGCTAACAATTAATTGTTGTGTATGAACAGCTGGCAAATGCAGTGACCACATGTCCAAGCCAGCAGCATGCTGCTGGATGGCAGCGTAGACCATGGCAGTGAACACAGCTCTCAGTTCTGGCTATAAAATTACCTGCTACAATCTTGGATAGACCAGAGCTAATACACGTGTGACTTTCATTTTAGCAATGCTGTTGTTTACCAGATAAAGATCGTGGCCAGAAAAAGATAAAGATTTACAGTAAAGACAGATTCAGATTAAGAAAAACGCTAAAGAATTACAGTGTGTTTTAAAATATGCGTAGGCTTGGGAGAAAAAAGAATAAAGTGGTTTTAAAAAGACAGAGAGTAGCTGGTATGATGGCACAAGCCTTTAATTCCAGCACTCGAGAGACAGAGTCAAGCAGCTCTCTGTGATTTCAAAGTAAAACTGGTATACAGAATTAATTCCAGGACAGAAAAAAGTTTCACAGAGAAACACTGTCTCAAAAAAATGAAAAAAATAGAAATACAAGAAATAGATTAATAAAAACACCACATAAAGATGGAGAGTGTCTGGATACTATATGGTATTATATTGTCTTTGTATATTTTGACTGCTGAGGAAATAACAACTACTGTTAAAACAAATGCTGCTAGATCAATCGAATTTATATATTTTAAAAATTCTTTGACTTCAAAATTTAAGTCTAAGGACAGGTTACTGTGGAAAAGGATTTCTATTTTTGTTTCCACAGAAAATGAAAAGGTGTGGATTCCTTTCAGACTAATGTGGATTGATGAAGCCAGACCCCCTGAAACAGAGTCCCAGGTGATCCAATATTCAAAACAGTTGGGACAAGCAAGATTTGCAGACTACAGCCAGAATTTCTGTACCTTCTTAGGATCACCATGTCAGCGCTCCCTACCAGCAGGAAGCAGTTTGGAAAGAACAATGCCAAAATTCGCAAATATTGTCTATAAATGTTTTTTTTTTATTTAAATGGACTTGGTTATAAATGGATAAAGTTCACAACCAATCTCGTTTTAAAAAAGGGGAATATTGTATAGATATTAATATTTTGTTTTGGAATGGATTTTAATTTATTGGTACAATTTAAGGTCAATTTTGTGATGTGTATATTTCTCCTCTTTTTTAAGTATTGTTTTTATATAGCTCATTTTGAAATGTAATGTATAAATTATTACAGATTATAGATAGTTAACTATGATAGCCAAAAGTTAGAGTTAAGTTAGTTGGGTTTTCGAGAGGTATTTGAGATGGATAGGCATTCTTCAAAACTTTCAAAGACCTACATAATATGGCATTTAAAATGGTTTAGGGTTTTTCTTAACAGTGAGTCACAAGTGCTCCTGGCAACACCACCTGCATCAGAAAGGAAGATGGACCTTGAGGAAACATGTTATGGAATTTGCTTCCAATATGGCAAGACTAGCCATTTGGACAAGATACTGCTCTTGTCTGGACTGTTTGACTTTATGCTGCATAAACTGTACATGCAGGACCCACAGAAAAGTGACTGCTGATACAAGATGGACATTGCTACAAGGTTTCTGCTTCATGGAAGAGTCTGCCATACTTTCTGCAGGTCACAGGGAAAAGTGACTGACAAATTGCCAATATGGGTAGACAGCTTAAGTTTCCTGCTTTGCTGAGGAATCTGCCATACACACTATGGCCTATAGGCTGAAGATAGAACATTACAGAAGAACTTCGGATGACACCCCGGGCAAATTGTCTCTATCATTTCTAGAGTTTATATAATATCCTTCTGTGGTCTTTGATGGAGTTGAAGACAGTTATGGTTATAGTTTTCCTTAGTTAGGATTAAAGATAAGTTACCTATAGGGCTTTAGTGTCACAAAGATAGGATAGATAATAAAATATTTAAATCTTGCTAAATGTTAATAGACTAAATATTGTTAACTGTGGTTCTAATTTGATAACTGTTTTGTTATATATTATGCAATGTTAAGTTAAAATCCTTTTTATTTTTAGCAGAAAAAGGAGATGATGGGAGATGTCATTCTGTATATATGTTTCTCTTATTGGTTAATGAATAAAGCACTGGTAAACAATAGGAAAGAAAGATAGGCAGGACTAGAAGACAAAGAGGAGAGAGGAAGTAGTAAGGAGGAGTTCCAAGATGGAGGACCTACAGGGTAGGTTTTCAGTCTCTCTCTCTGGTAAGAACAGACCATGTGGAAGTACTTAGATTAATAAAACTGGGTTAATATTTAAGAGAGAGCTAGCAGATAAGAAACTAGTAACTGGCCAACAGCATTATATCAAATACAGTGTCTTAAATACAGTGGGGTTGGTGCGGCAGTGGGTCCAGGCTGCGGGAAAAACCTCATAACATGAGGGGTCTTTTTTCTTTAGTCCAGTCTATTTGGTGTTTGGTATGCTTCTTGTAATTTCATGGGCAGGTTCTTCTTCAGATTGAAATTTTTTTTCAATGATTTTGTTAAATATGTTTTCTGCACCTTTGAGCTGGGCTTATTTGCCTTCTATGCCTATTATTCTTAGGTTTGGCCTTTTCATAGTGTCCCACATTTCCTGATTGTTTTGTGATAAGGATTTGTTGGATTTAAGATTTTCTTTGGTCAGTGAATCTATTTGATGAATCTATTTCCACTAATTTATCTTCAGTGCCTGAGATTCTCTCTTCCATCTCTTGTATTCTGTTTGTTATGCTTGTGTCTGTAGTTCCCAATTGTTTTCCCAATTTTTCTATTTCCAGCATTCCTTCAGTTTGTGTTTCTTTTTTTTTGTTTGTTTGTTTGTTTGTTTGTTTGTTTGGGGTTTTCTTTTTTATTTGGTTTGTTTGATTTTGTGTGTGTGTGTGTGTGTGTGTGTATTTCAGTTTTCAACTCTTGGTATCTTTCCTTCACCTGTTTAATTATTTTTTTTTTCTTGGCTTTCCTTACTTTCTTTAAGAGATTTGTTCATTTCTTCCATTTTTTTCTTCCATTTCTTTAAGGGATTTTCTCACATCTTCTTTGAGGGCCTCTATCATTTTTATGAAGATATTTTACGTTGTTCTCTTCTGCTTCATCTGCTTTTGGGTGTTCAGGTGTAGTTGGTGTAGAGTCCCTAGATTCTGGCGGTGTAATGGTTGTCTTTCTATTGTTAGGTGTTTTCTCTTACTTGCTGTCTTCCCATTGCTTCATCTAGTAGGTGCAAGTTGGGTCTCTCCCTTGGTGGGCTTTGTTGGGTCAGAAGTTCCATGGCTATAGCTCTGGATGGTGGTCTAAGCTCTCTAGAAGGTCTCTTTTCAGCCAGTCAGGGGCCTCTAGCAGATGGTCAAAGATCCGGAAGGCAGGGACTCAGGATGGTCCTGTGGGGATAGGCAGTTATCAGGGAGGACCTCTGAAGTCCAGCAGAGGACTGGCAGTGGGGGTCAGAGATCAGGCAGGTGGGGATTCAGAGCAGTCTATTGTTCTTGGCGCAGCTCCAAAAGGTGGCAGAATTGTAGGATCTGCCCTCTGTCCTAGATCTGCGCTCTGTACGAGTTAACGCTCCGGACACAGGGGCAAGGGAGAGGGAGATTCGGGGCCAACCCAGGATTTCCCAGGGAAGGTTGTGGGGGGATTCAACCACAACCCAGACACAGTTGGTCCCAGACACAGTTCTAGCAGGCAATGGGGGTAAAAAGATCCGGCTAGCAGGCAGGGATTCAAGATGGTCTCCAGGGTATAGTTTGATCTCAGGTAAGGGCTCCTGAACTCCAGCAGAGGACCAGTGATGAGGGCCAGAGATCAGGTGGGTGGGGATTCCCTGAATCTTATATTCATAAAAAATAATGTAAACTTTTCATCCAACAGAATGAGTTCGGTGCTTAAATTTAACCAGGAATAGTAAGTGAGGAAGAACATTAATACTTCTAGCTATTTCGATGACAGCCAATGTACTACATAGATCTTATGATTCTAGTAATTCATTGCATAGTATAATCCAAGAAAAGTTATTTTCATTCTTGAGAATAGCCATCACCTTTCAAAAATATTGCATTGGATAAGGGGTAAAGAACTCAAGGAGTTATAGAGAGCATTTGAAATCCAGTGGCTACATAGATTATTGACACAGGTCATAACACAGAAGATAGATCAAATTTATGTTTTATTAGAAATAACAAAATACCATGGATCATCTGTAATAAGGCTTCAAAATCTGGCATAATTTTAAGTTCAAACATCTGCAGCTGGTGATGGTCATGATGACTGAATCTCATGACACACTGCCCAAAAGCCTTTTGTAATTGTGTCACTCTCTAGCCAACACATTAATGCATTGACTGGATTGATCCATAGATTATTGTGAGAATCTGAGAATAATATGAAGGTTCAAGTAGATAACACTTCTTGATATAATATAATGGTCTTTAAATATCAAATTTTCTTTTCAGAAACAAAAAAAAAAAATATGTTGTGCCCAAGTGGCAAAGATCACCAAAGATCACCAGGGAGAAAAACCCACTGATGCAAATACATATGGTTTATTGTTAATCTAACCATGACAGGGACCTCATCTAGCTGGCTGACACAGCAGCCATCAGAAGAAGTGAGTTCCCTGTCTATAGTTACCAGGAACCAAATATCTAGGAGGCTTCCAGGGGGTGGAGGAAAAATATGAAGTTTCATTGTGTTTAGTTTTGGTGGTAAGTACTGGGAAGCCAGGGAATCTGGAGTTTCTTTGTGTCAAGTGCTGAGTTAGAGGCCCATTTGTCTTTTCTGTAGCCTGTTATGCTTGGTAAATCAGAGAGTGAGGGTCTGGTTCCCTTATTTCTCTCTTGTATGAATAATAAGAGTTGAATGGGAATTTACAATTTTTTCCCAGGGTAAATTATTGGAAGTGAAGCCTTTGAGTTTATTTTATGCCTTTCAAAATATACAAATCATAGAAGATATATTGCATACATTGGGAGAAGAATAAAACATGTTCAAGTTATTGGTTATTATAAACACAAAACACATTTGTGTATTTTCTGTATTCTGTTTAATACTGCCACCTAACTATTCTCATTTTTTATATTGGTGATATTAATACCAAAAAATCACATTCACTATAAGAAAATGACTTAAATTATTTCGTGATTTTTGGGGAATGATCAGTTTTTAGGATCTTTGGTGCTTAATACACAAAACTTAAAAAAGTCACTGAATTATTTTCTTAAAACTTCTTGGAATTCAAAGTATCATGTAATGGAGATAGTCTTTTTTCTTTTTGTTATTTAAATTTAAAAAAAGGTTGTTTTAAATATCAATCCTAGTTCCTTCACCCTCCCATCTTGCCCTATAATCTGTTCCCCAGAGAGGGAAGTCTTCAAAGTCTGTCACATCATTTGGGGCAGTGTCTAGGCCCTCCCCCATGTGTGTAGGCTGAGAAACTATCCCTCTTTGTGGGATGGGCTCCCAAAGTCCATTTTTATAGTAGGGGCTAATACAAATTCATTACTAGAGGCCCCATAGACTACCCAGTCCTCCTAACAAACAGCCACATTCAGTGGGTCTGGGTCAGTTCTATGTTGGTTTCCCAACAAATGAATTAGGTATAACCTGCCCCTGAATCCCTGAGAGTTAATCATTTACTTGTTACCCATGTTGTGTGGACCAAAATTCAGCATTTTGCTCAAGACAATTTTCCATGAAGGAAATTGGACTATAAGTAAAAGAGAAAATAACTATAATGAAGTAAGCATTTTTTCCAGACATATTGTGCAACTATAATGAACTTTAAATGTTTTGCCCTACTACATATTTGTCTGTTGGGGCTTAATGCAGAAAAAGTGTTAAACAAGGAAAAAATATATTGTTAGCATTATTTAAGTATATTTTGTCAAGATTCAGTAGTGGCTATTAGAATATTTTCTTTTTTATGTCAATAAGAAAACATGGCTGTACAAAAATAAACTATTCCTCTATGAACATAAAATTTTCTCCAAACTAAGACGCAAAGCAGATATTTGGCTAAAATAACTGTATTTTTTAAAGTCCCAGAAATTAACAAATTATGAGGAAATTATAAAGAACATTAGTGTATGCTTCTGTCAGACTTAATCCTAGTTATGAGAGCAGATGCAATATTGGCATCTTCTGTTCACAGTAAATTAGATATGCAGTTACTTGAAACAAGAAATAGATTAACATTATGTAAAAACATTTGGCATATATTTAACCATGAACAGAGAACTAAAATAACAATGTGCAAATACTAAAAGAGTAGTCACCATGGTGACATTCAGATTCAAAGGATCCAATTAGCCTTTTGCTTGGATAATAGCTACTTTCTAGTCATCAAATTGATAAAATGCAGGAACCAAGAGACACAAATTCCTTGAAAAAAAAGATAGATACCATGTTTTGTCCTTTTTACCCACTTGATTTTCTATAAGCACTATGAATTATTCTTTAGCTTTTGCTAATCATATAATACTCTATAGCATTGCATGAGAAAAATATAAGGATTGTTTTCTGTGATCATATATTAAATTTTGTTAAAACTCAACATTAAAGTTCAGTTCAATTCTACTCAATTTTGGCAAAGTTCTGTTTCACTTTATTCTAGTACTATGGAACCAGGATATATCCCTGGCACAAAAAGGACTTTGGGAGCACAATCCCCATTGAGGGATACTCCCCTAACCTACAGGCAGGAAGGAGGGCCCAGACCCTACTCCAAATGACTTGACAGATTTTTTTGATATCTCCTGGAAGGCATCACCCTCCCTGTGAACTTGGGAGGATGTGATGGGAGTGTGGTTGGGGGGCATGGGAGGATGGGAGGGATGAGGGAAGAAAAAAAAAAGTAATTTTCCAGTGTAATGCTAATGGATATATATATATATATATATGATTCAGGTTAAAAATGTTATGATGGCTAAAACACAATAAACCTATGAGAGAAGATACAGTACCTGAGTGGGTATTGACAAAAATATACTTGTAAGAGTTCCAAATTGAAAATATTGGATAAATCAAACTTTTGAATTGAAAGAAAAGGAGATAAAATTATCCAATAAGAATTTCTGAAAAAAAAAATTTACCAGCACATTTTCACAAAATTCAGACAAAATTATGATATGCATTCTCTAATGGTAAATATAGGTAAAATATTTACATAAGTGATGTGTTCACCATGACATTGCAAGGGCTCATCATGACATTGGTGTAGAAATACTTAGGAGTCATTAAGGGAAAAGAACTTAATAGCCATAATTTTATATAAAACTCTGTGTAGCTTTGATGTAAGGAGAAGAAAAGAAATTATATATAAATTAATTTAAGAGAAATGTGGGTGAAAAGTATATTCACTCAAAAATTCTCTCATTACAATTGCACTTTAGTATAGAAAGTGACAGGAATGTCTGAAAGTGAATTTCAGGCATATCTTATGGTTGTGAATGTCTGGCAGAGCAAAGAAAGAATTTCAGGGTTGGCAAATAGAACATTGATCCAGAAACAGAAATTCAAAAGAGCTGATTAATGGTTCGAGGGAGGGAAGGATTACTGAACAGCATTGTTGAGAATAACAGTAATTTCTTTTTTAAATTTTACCCTGAATACAACCTCAGACTCCATGCACTAAGGAGCAATTTCCATTCCAGCCTGCCCTACTGTTATTACTTCTTCAATATTTTGCTTTTGCTTTTTGAAGTCGCATCACACTAAGCTGTGTAGCCTGGACTGAACTCAGTATGAAGCTCACAATGACTCAATTCCTAGTTCTTCCTATATCAGCTTCCTGAATAGGCAGGAATGGAGGTCTGCACGAGTAGTTTGGGTTACTAATTTTATACTTATTCTTTGTAAGGTTTATTTAGTAAGTGAGACTTGTATTGTATTGCAATGCAAATACGAGGGAGGGATCTTGAAATATCTCCATACCAATAAAAATCTTTTAATCTAGTAGGATATGGCTGTCATAGGGTCACCTAGTAACATGAATACATTTATGGCTACAAAAATAGATATGCTACAATTGTGTCAATAATTTTAAAAAGTGAAAAAGGACTCTATCTTCAATATTCCAATCAGCATTACTGAAGAAGTTCTGGAGTTTTGAGAATGGGTTGAAAATACCTATTGGTGTACTCAAGATAGCCAACTTGTCATTAGTAAGATCAGTTATAAACCAGTCAATGTGCATAGGCAATGGCATTCCCCATGCATGAACTTATATGATCCAACCCCTCTGTAAACACTGTTGTTATTTTCAGCTTCTCAGTTCCTGGTTTTCCATGTGTAAACTTGGGGAAACCATGTGTTTTCATACAAGAATGTCTACTGAATTTTAGTTTTTCACTATTAACAGATAAGTGAAGATTGATTTTTTTGAGATCTTCAGTTAAACTATTTGTAATTCATAGTCTGCAGCATTTTTGTTTTTGAAAAGTTAGTAACAAAAAATGGGTGTAAGAGACAAATTTAAGCTATCATTTCTGGACTAAATTTGGGTACAGTTTGCTTTCCAGTGCTTTAAAAACTGTTATAAACTTAGTCAAATAGTTCACTGTTCTAGGAAAATCAGAGACACAAAATATAAAAGGTACAAAACAATGCTAGATTCACTCTTGTACCAAAAGTGAATTTCAGGAAGATCAAAACTGAAAAAAAAAAATGTAAATGTGTATGTAACCACACAAATACAAATACTACTTATGTGTTAAATTTAAAGAAGTGAAATATTTTATTGATAATACAATAGCCAGAAAGATAAAGCTTACAAATTATAGACTGTGTTAAATAAAACTTGAGTACTTTTATATGATGGGAAAGTGCATAACTAAAAGCTAAGTACACATGTAAAGCCACAAAATTCTCACATTATGTATCTGAAAGGTATTTCACAAACGATAAATAATCTTAAATATAAGGATAATATCAGTCTAATATATTTGATCAGTTTCATAAAGCATTCAAAGATGGCCTATGGTAAAAAATATGTCTTATTAGAGACACTGATATTTTGTAGAGTAGTTATAAGAAACCTCTCCAGCAGTATAGAGAAGCCGCCAGAAACTGTAGGACATGTTTGTTTATCTTTCTCAAACTCACTGAGGTATTTAAGGAAACAGATATTCTTAGCTTAGATGGATGGTGGGAGAGATTGGAGCAATTTAAGGAGGTGGTAGGAGTAACCATCAAAACTGAATTATGAAGCTTACTTGATTTGTAGTTTTAATTGTGCATAGTTTCTAAAGCTATATCAGCATTTTAATGAAAAATTACTTTTTGTTTTTGTTTGTTTCTTTTAGTTTTCAAGACAGTGTTTCTCTATATATCTGGCTATCCTGCAACTCTATCTTTAGCCTAGATTGACCTTGAACTCAGAGATCTGCATTGCCCTACCTCTGGGATGCTGAGATTAAAGGAATGAGCAACCACTTCCCAGCATACAAAATTACTATTTGCAAGACTTATTTTCATTTCTGTGTGTCTATTATGTATAAATATACATGTGTGTTGGTTCTCACTGGAGCCAGAAGAAGTCATCTGAATGCCTAAAACTGGAATTACAATTGATATAAACTACCAAACATGGATGGTAAGAACTGTACTCAAACCCTCTAACAAAACAGCAACCATATTCCACAGTAGAGAAATCTCTCTGACATCCATAATAATACTTTTATGAGCAAAATTATTTATAAAGTGGTACCATATCCATTTTATATTTCAAAGCATTTAGTAAAATTAAAAAGTTCTAAACTTTTACCTTGCAATTTCACTGATGATATCAACACTTTCAATTAATTTACAAGGAAAAACAGTGGAATTTTTCTAGAACAAAAGAATTCAAACATTGCCTTGGAAGTGCCAGGCTAAATTTCATACTTTTGTTTAGGTCTGTGCAAAAGCATATGCCAAGCTCTAGAGCAGCACATAAAACGTACATCAACATTATCTATTTGCCAATCTTTATCTGTCATTAAATAAAGGCATGGTAGCAGCAGCTCTACAATTTGTGTATGTGCTTCCTGAAATTTGATTTATGTACAAATCTTACCTCCTATGAGAAAGACACATAAGCTAAGTCCATTAATAAGTTATTGAGTGGTTCTCCACCTTCTCATGCAATAATTTAAGTGAGACATTGTAAATGAGCAATCAATAGAGTACTGTTCAAAGTGAAACTAAAGAATTTTGTAATACTTCTTTAAAAACCATGTGGAAGAGTTTTAAAAAGTTAATAGGTAAGCTAAAATTGAACGACAATTTACTTTGGAAGATGTATGTTTTGTTAGTTTACATAGGTGAAAACACGTTTTGATTCAAGAAAAAATAACACCAATAGAATTATTTTCCATATTAGAAAATTACATAAAAAATTACATCAAAAAAACAAAACAAAAACAAACAAAAAAATAGCCCAAAGATACAGAATCCCTTCATCTTACAAGTCATATTACTTTTTGTCATTACATACTATAGTAATTCATGGATGCAAATTTTCATGCATAGTTTTATGCTGTTTATAGTTTCAAAAGGTTTTTTGAATCTTTTCTTTTGTTAAAGTTCTGGCTTTATCGTCATTTTCCTGTTCCAAAACCTTTTATTCTTATTATTATTAACTTACTGGCTTTATATGACATAATAGTCTATTCAGTTGTACTTGAGAAATTAATGAAATTTATATAATTTTGATATTTACTTTACATTAACATTCTTTAATTAATAGTTGAAACACTGAAAAAAACAAATATATAAATTCTCAGATAACAAAAAAATTACAAAAATAATTTAATTTAACTCAAATATACCATGCCATTTTAATAAGAGTTACCACACTATTCTGTTAGGTAATTGATAAATGGAATTGTTAAAGAAAACAAAAACTACAAATCTATAAAATATTTTTGAAATAATATATTTCTTGAAGATTTGACAGTTAAAGATACATGGTATTAAATCTCAGTTTAGAGAGAATATACTCAAGTGCAAATGCATTCATATGCAACTTTGGAGATAGGGACAAAAGAATATATGCACAATAAATTGCAGTGATGTCCAAGTAATACCAAAAAAATTGAAATGAAAGAAAAATGCATTTTGAGATTGATACATATTTTTAAAAGAATTAAAGATAATATTAATATAATTTACTAATTACAGATTATCCACGAACATTTTAATAGTTGTCTCTCTTATACTATATAATGAATGTTATAATCTTTAGAACTGAAAGAACAAATTCAAAACCTATATGAATAGGCCAAACATGTTCTTACAGAGTTAACACAACATAAATATTTTTACATCACCAAATAGAGAATCTATTGTTTAATTATAAATACCTATATTTATAAGTTTGTGTATTTATATAATTATAAACAAACTGATTCTTGGTATGATTAAGGGCAAGGTACAAGATTGTGACTATTGAAATCCTCAGATGTTTAGTCTTATCTGTAATGTATATCAGCATATTCTTATCATCTATGTAAATTCTACACACACACACACACACACACACATATATATATATATATATATATAATAATTTTTAAATAATTTAGTGTCCATAGAAAATAATGAGAAGAATATTTCTGGCATCAGAAAAATATATTTTGTCTCCTTTTCAATGTTGATGTATTGATGCCTAAATTTATGGCGTGAAACAAGTAAATAAGTAGGGCTATCGTGCTTTATCTGTGCACTTGAGGACACCAACTCTATGAGCTTATGAATTTATTTCATCTGGTATTGTTGCTATAACAATAATTCTGTAATTAGCTTGGTTTCCAAGAAGTGCTGAAATACTCATGGAGGAATCAGAAGATAATGAGAAAATTTCATAAAATAAAAGGTAAATGCTTCTTTAGAATATTCTATACCTAGTAATTAGCATAATAGTCTGATTGTGGGATTTTAAATAGAAACAATTTACACGGGGGAATTTCTAAAAGTCTTATGTTTGTAGAAGCTACTCAGCTACTCTCCTTTGGTTTCTTAGAATAAATTGGAAATGATATCAAACACAATGAACAACTAATTTAAAATAAGATGTTAACTATATTCAAATCTATATTCAAATCAATAAAGCCAGTTTACCCTGACAAAATGACTGTATGTGTCCAGGCTTGTTCTTTCAACTTCAGTTTTAATGATAGTCCTTATGTTTTTAAATAATAAAACATTGAATCAAATATACATTACATTTGATTAATATAATATTGAAGTATTTTCAAGTATGTCTATAATCAAAACCAAGCAGGAACTTGTATAATTATAATCATTTAAGGAAATAAAATCTCACTGTGTTATTTACCCAAACTCTTCATAAATTCATACATAAGAGAGAAGAATGTAGTGAAATAAGCATACTTTTGATAGAAGAGGCCCATTATGGTATTTTAATACATATTAAATCCTGTAATCTGATTAAAAATCTGAAGAGATTGTTAATCATGATTATATTATGGTTGTAGGATTTTCTCTTATTCTGGTCATTGTCAACCTTTGTTGTATAAGGTGTGAATAAAAAAAAATCTTAGCGATTAGGTCATTGTAATTGTTTGGATAAACTGATGAGCACTACAAAATCCCACTGAATATTCAGCACAGTTGTTTTGGGAAGGGTAAGCAAATCTCTCAGATTTTTCACAACAGAGGCTTTGGATCTGGTGATCTGTTATCATGACACTCTGTTCCTAGAGTAAATGGCAGGTGCAGTAGTGCTGGATAATGATGTGATAAATCAGTTCATTTGAAGCTGGCAGACTACCATCAGCATTGCTTTTGTTCAATAGCAGAGAAGAGATGATATTTTGAAATTGATCCCATGATAATAACTAACAATAATTGAGTTTGTATTGACTGTTACATATATGTAAAGATAAATTGAAAATCAATAAAACAACCAGTAAAAATATGATATATTTAAAAGTTCATTTTGTTAGGCATTCTTTCCAATACAATCTAAAATTTAATATATGTAATCTATCAGTCTGGATTCTCTTCACATACATACATATATATATATATATATATATATATATATATATATATATATCAGAATATCTATGCACATAGTAATTTATACACCAATTTTATATAATAAAAATAATAAATAACTCAAGAATATCCAACCTACAACCCCACTGGCTACAATCCCCGGACAGCTATGAATATGTACTAGCATATTTGCTAATGGCAGTATCCTATTACCACACTGAAAAAACATACAAGCCTTTCAGACTAAAAAAACAAAAAATTGACTTAAAAAATAGTAGATGCTGAGATTGTTCCAGCTCTGGAATTTAGACATTGAGAACTCAGCATCACCTATGGCAGGCACACTTCTAGTACAAATGTAGAGGACCAGGAAAACTAATCATGGTGCAAATTTCTTTATAATATATAATATATATATATATATTATATATATATTATATAACCAAGTCCATTTAAATGAAAACAAACATTTATAGACATTATTTGGGAATTTTGGCGTCGTTCTTTCCAAACTACTTCCTGCTGGTAAGGGGCGCTGTCATGGGGGATTCTAAGAAGATGCAGAAATCTTGGATGTAGTCTGTAAGGCTGCTTGCTTGGTCCAGCTGTTTTGAATGTAGAATCACCAGGTACTCTGTTTCAGGCGGACTGGCATGGTGCAAATTTCATTCAAAATGATTAGAGGCTAAGAAGACCAAGTCCTTAATTCAAAGTAGGCAAATAAAAAGACTTTCTATTCCTAAATTTTTCATGTCAAGCAGGCATTCATAATTTGGGTTAAGACCATTCACATAAAAGATCTCATTTTCATAATCTACTTATTCTAATATTGCTTTCATTTAGAAACTCTCACTGACAAGTCATAATATATTCTGTTATTAGAAACAGTACACAATTCCTAAATTGTCATCAATTTGGAAACTTAATGTAACATCGGATACACCGTGGCTTAGTAGGAATATATCATAGTTTAGTCATTGCCTAGAATTTCAGTTAATTATCCAAGCCCTCTTTTAACAGTGAGTTGTTTTTAAAATAACTATTTTTTTAAAAAAATATTTAAGTATAAAATACTTGTCTTTGGGCTTTTAATATATTTTTATTTCTTGCAAATGTCTTTATGTAATGTATCTTTATAATATGTATCCATTATCCTTTTTCTTCCCAGTCCCTTCTCTGTGCACTAACCTTCCAACCTCATGTCCCTTTTAATTTAAACACTAAACTTAATTATTGTTCTGTGCCTAGTGTGTGTGTGTGTGTGTGTGTGTGTTTGTGTGTGTGCATGCACACACGCATTTGTGTGTGTAGTATTCAAGACAGAATCAAATGTACCAGGCTGCTCTAACACTTCCTTGGGAGATGAGGATAACCTTGCACTTTTAATCTCACTGCAGAAACATCTGCAGAGCAATGGGATTACTTTTATGCCCTACCATGCTCAGTTTGCACAGCATTAGAAATTAAATTGAGAACATACTACATGATAGGCAACATTTCTATCAAATAAGTTACATCATCAAATGTTGCTATTTTGATAGTTATATGAACTGTCTTTATGGTACATACCACAGTGACATAGCAATCCTGTTATTAAACCTTTTTATTTTATTTATAGTTACAAATATATATATATATATATATATTCTCATCTACATAAAAATGTAGAAATGTAAAGGAAGATACAGAACCAAAACAAAAAGAGTAATTTTCTTTTTTCTCAAAAAGATATACAATTTAAATATTTCTTGTGTCATTATCTGAAACTTAGAAAAGGCATTAATCTAGAAACATTAAGAAACAAGAGGTTTTCTTAACTGATTTATAAAAACTTAAAAGCTTCCCTTCTACCATTTCATATAGTATAATTTAGTTGACTTGTAAACATGTATGAAGTACTTCTCTTATATTAGCTTTTTATGCCATCCATTTGAGAAAACAGATCTTAACAGATTTTTAATGACAGCTTTATATAAAGTCATAATGTTTTGTTTGCCTTACATGTTTAGAATAACCTGCAATTATGCTTGGAGTTTTATGTCAATTCTGAAATGTTTTCTTATTACTAGTAACTTTATTAAGGAAATGAAGCTGGGCCATTTTATTGAGAAACAATTACAAAAATTCATTTTACTACTATTTAGTAGATAAACATGCAATTTGACATCATTTATATCTTAATTTTAGAGCCATGTGATTATAACTAATAATGTAATTAAGAAATATGAAGTTAATCAAAATTTTTTATGGCCTGATGCTAGTCACTATGGACATTTTAAAAATATTTAATATTCAATATTTGTTCCTCAAACAATCTGCCATAAAAAATGAAAAAAAATTATAATATCCCTTTGTATTATGTGATTTTCTATTAGAGTAAAAATACTTCAGAGTCCATGTAAAATAATTATAAGATCAGAGTAAATATGTAATATTTGCTGAGATAGTTAATAAATCACCACTCAAGATATCTAGAAAACAATGCCAGTAAAAGCAGCATTTATTTTATTAATTTATAGAAATTTCATTTTATTGCATATTTGTGAGTGTTTTATCTGCATTTATGTACATCATATACATGGCTGATATTCTTATGGAGGTCACAGGAAGATATTGGATACTCTTGCTTCTAGAGGTACAAGGTGAGTCAGCATGTGGATGCTGGGAACTCAACCTTAATCCTCCTGAAGAACAGTCAGTGCTCCTGACAACTGATCCATCCCTTTAGCCCCTGCATTTATAATATTAAGGGAAAGGTGCATAATCTAGGGAGTTGAAGCATACAGCAGTGTCCTTGGAGTAAACATAAAGTTGTATGCTTTGTACAAAAATTTTTAAGTTTAGATCTGTTGAAAGTAGAACTACAATAGTGACCCAACTCTAGAGGGGTCACACACTCAGAAAAAGAAAGAAAGAAAAAAAAAAAAAACAATTAGTGCATCCAGTAAGTACTTAATACTGATGTTTGAATAGGAGTAACTAGCTCTTTTCATACTCACACTTGTCTTTTTGTTTTGCATTGATTATTTGAACTGAGTGGTGAGAAAACTAAAATTATGTCTAAGTATTTATTTACCTTTCAAATATCAACCTTACTTCTCCTCAGTCATACTCAAGACTTCTTTTATTTATCCAGAAAAGATATTATAAGCTGAATTTAGAATACCCACCCAAATCTAATGTTTTTAAGGCCGTGTCTCCAAAATGTAGATCTAATTATTTAAATGTGGTTAGAATGGCCATTCCTCAGGAAAATGGGAATCAGTTAATTACAAGATCCAGGAATTCTACTTTTAGACATATACCCAAAAGATGCACATATATTCAACAAGGACTATGTTTATAGTAGCATTATTTGTAATAGCCAGTTCTTGGAAACAACCTAAATGCCCCTCAACTGAAGAAAGATGGAGAAAATATGGTACATGTACACAATGGAGTACTGCTCAGCAGAATAAAAAAATGGAATCTTGAAATTAATAAAATAGACATACAAATGGGTAGAACCAGAAGAAACCATCCTGAATGAGGTAACCCAAAAACAAAAATATAAACATGGTATGTACTCATGCATATATGCAACTTAGACATAGATCAAAGGATAACCAGCCTACAATTCACACCTCCTGTGAATCTAGGAAACAAGGAGGAATCTAACAGAGACATACATGGTTCTCCAGAAAAAGGGAAATGTACAAGATCTCCTGAGCAAATTGAGAGCATGTGGGAGTGGAGAGGGAGTTAGGGGAAAGAGGAGGGGAGAAGAGGACATGAGGGAGCAGAAACATTGAGTCAAGGGAAGAAGAGAGAACAAGAAAAGAGTTACCATAATAAATGGAGCCATCATAGGTTTAAAGAAAAGTCTGGCTCTAGAAAAATGACGAGAGAGCTACAAGGATAACGCCCAAATAAAAATTTAAGCAATAGTGGAGAGGCTACTTTAATGCTCCTCCCTCAATAATGAGATTGATAAATACCTTATGTGCCATCCTAGAGCCTTCATCTGGTAGCTGATAGAAGCAGAAGCAGTACACCCACAGTTAAGCACTGATTCAAAATCCTGGAATCCAGTTTCAGAGACAGAGGATTTATGAGCAAAGGGGTCAAGACTAGGCTGGAACCCACAGAAACAGCTGACCTGAGGAGGGGGGAAGTCATGGATCCCAGTCTGATAGCTGGGAAATGAGCATAGGACCAACCCATACCCCATGAACGTGGATGTTAGTTAGGAGGACTGGGCAGTCTATGGGCCTTTGATAGTGGATCAGTATTTATCCCTAGTATACACATGGACTTTGGGAACCCATTCCACATAGAGGGATACTATCTCTGCCTAGACAGATGGTGGTGTGCCTAAACCCTGCTGCAAATGATGACAGGCTTTGAAGATTATCCACAGAAGGCCTTCCCCTCCTGGGGAAGAAGAACAGGGATGGAATGAGGGTTGTGGGGTGACAGGGGAGGAGAGGAAGGAGAGAAAACTTGGATTGATTGATGTGTAAAACAAGCTTCTTTCAAATTTAAATAAATAAAAAACGTGATCAGAATATTTGGTAAATTACATAGTAGATGGATAATCTTTTGAAAGATTCATGTTGTGAAGTGTTGGAATGTTGGAGGCATAACCTAGAAGGAAATAATCATTAATATTTGCCCTATAAGTATTTATGATATTGCTATATTCCAATAAAAATAACAAGCTATATGTGAAGATACACTAATCACCATGGACTAAATTCTAAAACCTTGAGTCAATATAAATCCCTCCTTTTTTAAACTCTATTTTCTAATATTCATCACAGAAAATAAGAAAACCAAACAACTACAACAGATCACTGTTTTAGGTTCTTTAGTAGAACAGACATGAGAGAATGGATATATATAGGACTTCATAGATTGGTTTTAATGTAATAGTATAAGTAATTCAACAATGACTGCCTGCCCAGTGGAAAGACTGATAGAACAAATCTGCTCATTTCACAAAAGTACAATGTCTTAGATGTTGGTGGATTCACGTTTAGTCATTATTCTTCAATCCTTATTGGAAGATTGAAGAAGTTTGCTCCTAATGTCAACAAAGAATGGCAGCAAGGGCAGAAGGATCAATAGGTAGACATTGTCAGCAAGAGCAGTAACAGCAAGAAAGCCAGCAGCAAAAGCTTTGCCCTTGTGCTTATACTGCAGATAGAAAGTACCAGTTCTAGGGTGAGTCTTCCCATTTCTATTACCCTCATAAAGATGGTCTCTAGGGCTGGGTGTTGGTGGTGCATTCCTTTAATTCCAGCACTCAGGAGGGAGAGGGAGGCAGATCTCTGAGAGTTTGAGGCCAGCCTGGTCTACAGAGCTAGTTCTAGGACAGGCTCCAAAACAAAACAAACAAAACAAAAACAAAAACAACAACAACCAAAAAAAAAAAAAAAAAAAAAAAAGGAAAGAAGGAAGAAAGAGACAATCTCTCCCAGGTAGCCATTTCTCAAGAGGAATAACATATCTTATCTTGTCAAGTTGACAATAGATTTTGTGATTCTTGTCAAATTAACATCAATGAAACAAAGACTTTAGGACTCAGGACTCTTAAGAATGAAATATCAAAATCAATTGTTAATTCATTGTGACTTATTTATTTTATGTGGTACTTTTCATTAAGAGAAAGCAGCACATCATTTTAAATTTTAAATAATCAAAAAGGGGTCTGTTAATGAAATATGCTCATGGTTGATCTAGCTTTTCAACTAGTGTTTGAAATACGAGCCCCAATAATTAGGCATGGTTTCTTTATTAAAAGTGTTTTAGGTATTGTTCTACAAATTACCAGTGAAAAGGTAAAGTGTTATGAGGCACCTTTTCTGAAAATGAATGAGACAAAACTGCTAGGGAATTTCTCAAAAGTCTATAACAGTTGGTCTTTCTTTTTGCCTGTTTTAATTAACCACAGTTCCAAGCCTTATAAACTGTTCTTTTCAATGAGCCAATATAGAAAGTGGTATCAAGAGTGTAGTACATTTAAAGCACATTGCAAAACCTTTCAATTTCTATGCACATCTGTTTAATATGGGCCACATGTGAGTAAAGCAAGTGTACTTTTGTTCTCATTTTAATTGCTAGAATTGACCATTTTGAGTTGGAAGTCACTTTTTGATTAAACCAAATTTTCAGACACTGAAATAGATTACATTGAAGCATGCAACCTTTATGAATCTATTTTTTAATTGTCAACATTGCACATTGCATTACTCTAGACCTTAAACATAATTAAATGTCAGAAAATGCCATGCAAGTTTTTTTCTGGTAATGATTTGCTAATTATTCTATAAAGGTATTTTTAAAAAAATCATTAAATATCATAATTTTGCATTAGGATCTTCATATTTTAAAACCATAATTATTAAGTTAGCTTTTGTCCCTCCAGTATACATTTTATTTTCTGGCCATTTGAACATAGATAAGTAGTTCCAAAATAACCAAATAGTCTCAAAGTCTATCCCCATACACTAAATATCCTAGATAATGCCTGAAAGAGAAAATGAGTACACTCACGTAAAATACACAGACTAGCATTCCTTGCTGTAGTTTAATATACTGAGGAACACCTATATTTTGGTTTTCAGTTTTCATACTATTTTTTTGAGTAACTCAAATCAGCTATAAGTGATGCTAGATTTGTTAATCATTTATATAATCTTAATATTTCCTAATAAAATATTCCTAATAGTTACAAATATCTAAGGAAAGGAATCATTTTAGAACTATTTTTTTTTATATTTATGTATTTTATTGGTGCTTTCCTTTCATGTATATCTGTGTGAGAGTACCAGAGCCCTAGGAACTGGAGTCACAGACAGGTATGAATTACCATATGGTTGCTCAATTTGATCCTGTATCCTCTGAAAAAGCAGCCAGGAATCTTAACTGCTGAGCCATCTTTCCAGACCCAAGAGGAAAATTTTTGAGACAGTCTCACTGTGTCTTTCCATCTGGCCTAGAATTCAGAGATCAGCTTGCCTCTGACTCTCCAGTGCTTGTTTTGAATTTGTATGCCATCACAACTAGCAAAAAACAGCAAAATAAACCTCACACATCTTTATGTAAATTCCAGATGAACCACAAAAACTTCTCTGATAGATATGACTATCAAGTATTTAAATTTTTTGTTATAAGTGAACAAAAAGGACTGAAGATTAAATATAGTCTAGGGAAAAGTATAGGTCTATTTAGAAGAAAATTTCATGTTTTCTGTTTCCATATTCCTCACTACTATGTAATTATATTCATTTTCATGGTTTTACTCTGGCTGATTTACCCATCTTAGTCAGTTTCAGGATTTTCTGGGATTTGATTTCTATATTAATAGATTTAACTGAAACAATAGTTGGTACACAAGATGCTATGATAATATGTATTTCTTTGTAACTTTGTCCCAGTTTATATTGAAATTGATTCCCTTAACACATTTCAGGCATTTATGATGCTCCCATTATAAAAACTTCAGAAGGCAACATCTCAATAAATCACTGCCCAAAACACTGCCTTAGCATTGTTACTAATTCTTAGTTTATATGTTTTCTAACTATCCTACCCCACCACATTTCTTAGTGAAACGACTGTCTTCAAGACCCTAAATTATTACAGGCTTTCAAATTCTAATGCAACCAACAATCTATAGGCAACATGGCACCATCCATTTATCTTTCCTCTGCTTCCTGAGACATTAACTTTCTCCTGGGAAAGCTGATGTAACAGTTAGTTTCTGTCAATAAAATGCAGTAAGAGGACTTCTAGGTGACCATAGTAGAGGAACAGGATTCCTCTTGGTCCAAAGGACATTTTACTAAGTTTTGAAGCTAAAATTCATAGAGCAGGAGAGACCTAATGACATTTTCTGTCCCTCATTTAGGCAAACCTCAACCAGCAGGGATTCTAGTCATCTTCTGAGCCACATGGATAAGACACTAATTAACTGGACATGGTCTACTTTCAACCTCTGCAAGTTTCTCAATCACTCAGCAGTTTTTCTGGTATCACGGGGATACCTCATGCGCTGGCCAGCTTTACTACTGTCCATAAGTTGCTTCTTTGTTCTCTCAAAAAATGATTATCGTTTTGAAACCAAAAGCAAAGGGAGAAATAGGAAGTAGAGGGAAGATTTTTCAAAATATGTTCTTTTATTGTGAATTCCCTCACAGGCTCAGAGGTAGTCACTATATCTTTATTTTATTTTATTTTATTTCTTGGCATTATTAGTCTTTTATTGTTCTTTTAGTAATATTTATTAGCTAATATTTCCTTATGTCTATTTCATGCAAATTAACAACAGGAGAGCTGGACTGACTAGAGTGCTTAGTATGTTCTTTTTGTGTTTTGTGATTTTTTTGTTTGTTTGTTTGTTTTTGTTTTGTTATTGTGTTTTGTATTTTTTGTATTCTGGAGGGTTGTTTGGTTCTGGGTTTTTTTTTGTTGTTGTTGTTGTTGTTTGTTTGATTGTTTGTTTTTTGAGGCAGGGCTTCACTCCATAGCCCTGACTGTCCTAGATCTCACACTGTAGACCTCCTTGGCCTCAAATTCATGGAGCTCTGTCTGCTTCTGCCTTGCAAGAGCTGGGATTAAAGCGTGTCACAACTGCCTGGCCATGTGTGTTCTTCTTGTCCTCAGATGTTTTCTTCTCCTACTATGTCCCTTTAATGAGATACAAAGAATAACTTCTTTGACTCTTATATCGATGTCTTTGTGAGCTCTCTGGTGAAAAAATGAGAACCATAGATGTCACTGAAAGCAGCAACCAGAAGAGGGTGAGATGAAGAATGATGTGCATCATCATATATGTTCAATATGCTCATCTTTTATTGCTGCTCAGAGAATATTAAAGACAGCAGTACACCCATCCATTGCCCCTAGAGTTCATAGACAATATTACCATATTTTATTATTGTTTTTCAAAAAGTTGAATATATAGCTTAGAGCATAGTAGAATTTTAATACACAATACTAGAGGCAGAGCTTTAAAGATAAAGTTCAGAAAAGTTCAGCAGCTAGCATAAATAAATACTTTAAACCAAAAGAGTCATGAGAGGTTGTAAGGAGTAAGGTTTTTCCACCTGCTGTTGGTCTTGTCCCGCCACTGTGCCAGCCACAAATAACTCACAGAGACTCTGTATTTGATATAATTCTGTTGGCCAGTTACTTGTTTCTTATTGGCTAGCTCTGTCTTAAGTATTAACCCATTTCTATGTATTTCCACGTGGTCTTACCAGGGAGAGGCGGCTGGTGGTTCTGTTTCTCCAGACTCTCCATCTTGACTCCTCCTTACTACTTCCTCTTTCCTCCTTGTCTCCTAGTCCCGCCTATCTTGCTTTCCTATTGACCAACAGTGCTTTATTCATTAACCAGTATGAGAAAAATTTACAGAATGACATATCCCATCAGGAGGTGTCATGAGATTCCTTCTAATTTAATGTGACATTTCACAATATTTCTTTACAATTTTGTAACAATCTTTGTATTTTCTGTGTGTGTTGTTTATTTGAAGGCATAAACACCGTCTTCAATAAAGTTCAGCCTTCAATTAAGAAGTCCTGGGTCTTGTTTTATGGAGAAGCTATTTAATAGCAGGCTTCCCCGCATTCTAGCTCTTGAACATTTTTCATCCCTCTTTGGGATGTTTCCTGAGACATAGATATAAAAAAGGTGCTGTATGTGCATTGTGGTTGAGTGGTTGAGTATGTATGTAAAAGAAGAAAAGGCTAACAATTTGAGAGAAAGAGTTTATCAATTTAAGAGGTTGGAGACATGGAGGAATTGGAAGTAGAACAGCTGGGGTTGTAGAGGAATTGGAGGGAAGAAAGGGTGAGGGAAAGTTGTAGCTGGAGGATTTTCTGTGTCTCGCCCAGTCCAGCAGCCAATTATAAAATAATCAGTCATAGGATTAATATTAATTATAATTGTTTCCCTGTGTCTCAGGCTTACTACTATTAGCTCTCACATAAAAATTAATCCATATCTGTTAATCTGTATTGTCATGTGGCCTGTGGCTTATAGGTGATCCTCTGACATCTCTCTCCTCCTGGTGGCTGTTGGCATCTCTCCCCCAACTCTGCCTTTTTTCTCCCTATGTCTCTGCTTGGATATCCCTTCTAGCTATATTCTGCCCTGCCATATTCCAAAGTAGCCTTATTCAATCAATAAATAAAACACATATTTACAGAAGGATATCACCCATCAGAAAGAGAAAGAGTTTTTTGTTGTGGTTTGATTTGTTGAGATAGGGTTTCTCTGTGTGTATCACTGTTTGTTTTCACACTCACTCTGTAGACTAGGCTGGACTTGGACTCACAGATAATCTGCCTTCCTGTCCCTCCCAAGTGCTGGGATTCAAAACATGTATCACCACTGCCTGGTATAACATAATTCTATTTTAATATGTACTTTTAAAAAATAGTTTCTGGATCTAGGAAGATGAAGCAGTCAACAATTGCCTACCCTGAAAGCATGAGAAGCTAAATTTGGAACCTGATCTCAGAACCTACCCACAAAACCAGATGTATCAGTGTGCAACTGTAATCTCAGCACTAGGAGTTCAATGATAGATGGAGCATTTAACCTCATTCGCCAATCATTTCATCAAAACTGATAAGCTACAGATTCAATGGGAGACACAGTATCAAACATAGATGTAGAGTTGTCAAGGAAAAGCACTGAATCATGACCACTTGGCCTCACATTGATGCTCACTCATGAGAATGTGCATCTGCACAGACAATAATAAGTACACAATGTAGTGAGGTAGTCCTTCTGTAGCACTGACCACGCCCTTTGGGGGGTGGAGCTATGGGCGGAGGTGACCTGAGGAAGGAGGTCGGAGGGGGCCAGGAAGGCGCTCTCTTTCTGGCGTGACTCGGACAGGAGAGGATCGGGTTGAATTTCCTGGTGTTCATCTGTCTAGGTTGTAAGTTATTTCTCCCTGAATAAACATCTATTTGGCTTATTTGTTTATCCTGATCCTTATTTACCGCAATATCTGGTGTCAGAAGTGGGATTAGAATGGGTAGAAAAGAGGATACTAGAAGCACATGTGGACCGTGTGGATCCAAACCTTGACTGTATTCTGGTTATATTACCATCTAGAGAATATCCTTCAGGGATTTTGATGCAGAGAGAAGATATCATATTAGAATGGATATTCCTACCACATAAACAGAATAAAAAACTGAAAACATATATAGAAAAGATCTCTGACTTGATTATAAAAGGTAAATTAAGACTTCGTCAGCTAATAGGAAGGGACCCAGCAGAAATTATAGTACCTTTAACTAATGAGGAAATTTCTTCCTTATGGAAAGATAACGAATATTGGCAGAGAGCTTGCAGTAACTTTTTGGGAACAATTAGCAACAACTATCCCAAAACTGAGAGAATCAAATTCATAAAGAAAACGATTTGGATTCTTCCACGCATTGTAAGAAAAACACCTATTTCTGGAGTTCATACATTCTACACTGATGCAAATAAATCAGGTAAGGCAGGATATAAATCAGGAAATATTAGCAAAGTGGTTCAAAGCCCTTACAATTCTGTACAAAAGGCAGAATTGTATGCCATTCTCATGGTACTTATGGATTTTAAAGAACCCCTCAATATAGTTACTGACTCTCAATACGCAGAGAGAGTCGTTTTACACATTGAGACTGCAGAATTTATTCCTGACAATACAGAATTAACTTCATTGTTTATACAGTTACAAGATACTATCAGAAAGAGGACTCATCCTATATATATAACACACATCAGATCCCATACGGGTCTGCCAGGTCCTCTAGCACAAGGCAATGATGAAATTGATCGTTTATTGATAGGAAGTGTGCTAGAAGCCTCAGAGTTTCATAAGAAACACCACGTGAACAGTAAAGGTTTAAAAAAGGATTTTTCTATCACTTGGGAACAAGCCAAGAAAATAGTAAGGAAATGTCCTACTTGCTCATTCTATAACCAAACTCCTTTACCACCAGGCAGTAACCCTAAAGGTATAAATAGGAATGAAATATGGCAAATGG
This sequence comes from Phodopus roborovskii, assembly GCF_943737965.1. NCBI lineage: Eukaryota > Metazoa > Chordata > Mammalia > Rodentia > Cricetidae > Phodopus > Phodopus roborovskii. The sequence continues at coordinate 8,968,568 of NW_026126540.1, read as the reverse complement.
ATGTATTTCATTTTGCAGAATTTGGAAAATTAAAATATGTACATCACACTATAGATACATTTTCAGGGTTTCAGTGGGCTACTGCTCTGAGCTCTGAAAAGGCTGATTCTGTTATAACGCACCTTTTAGAGGTAATGGCCATTATGGGCATACCTGCACAAATAAAAACTGATAATGCTCCAGCATATGTCTCCAGCAAATTGAAAGAGTTTTTTGAGTATTACAAGATAAAGCACATAACTGGTATACCACACAATCCTACAGGACAAGCAGTGGTTGAGAGATCCAATCGTACTTTAAAAGAAATGCTCCATAAACAGGCAGGAGGAACCAAAACACCCAAACACAGATTACATAATGCTTTATTAACATTAAACTTTCTTAATGCTGATGAAAAAGGAAAAACAGCTGCAGAAAGACACTGGACAATAGAAAAAACTTCTAAACTAAATCAGCCAGTGTATTTCAAGGATGTACTGACCTCAGAATGGAAAGCAGGATATGTGTTACGTTGGGGTAGGGGTTTTGCATTTGTATCTACAGGAAAAGAAAAACTATGGATACCATCTAAGTTAATCAAGATCCGAGTTGAACAAGAGAAACATCTTAATAAAGAAAAATGACAAATCATCCAACAAACTAGGTCCTATGAGGTGTGCGAAGGCCTCTCAAAGGTAGGGGAAGTGTTCTGTTCTTGTTTTTACAGGAAAACAGAGAAAACCTATCATCAAACAGCCAAAAGACACTGAACATGTAGGTGCCTACAGAAGAGAAGACAGCTCTTCAGAAACAATCACTTAAGGAAGCAGAATCTGATATATGGTAAAAAAAAAAAAAAAAAAAAAAAAAAAAAATATTTAATTGTAGTAAACTATTTCTATATAGAAATCTATTTCTCTCTATTATCTAGTATTCCTGAAGTCCCAAATTTTGTAAACCAATGCTGGCTTTGGAGTTGGATTTGGCTTTCCTTCTCTAAATTCAAGCATGTTGTTAAGATTAAATTCATGGTTTCTGCCTTAAATCAAGAAGCCAATTGGTGTAAGGCAGAAGAAACAAAATCTGGGGACTCATATCTTATGCAATTTTCTCTCTGAAATCCTAATTTTCTCACATACTTTTAATGCTTATTGTAGTCTTTCCCTAATGCATACCTTAAAACTTGAAAATTTTACTTTAATATTGATGTGTAACTTTTCCACAAGGAATAATAACGATTCCTAACAGCAGTCTTTGAACTTTCCGGAAAGAAGATGGGGCCCCACATCATCATTTCCACTTGACTCAACCTGATGCATCGGAACTACAAACATCACCCTAAAACCTGTTTGAGACTGTTTTGCTCGAGACAACTCATGACTAGCTAGCTGTAATGGTGCACCTTTTTATTACACCCTGGCCAGTTTCAAATAGAACTACAGTCAAGAATTTTCTGCCACACAGTGACTAACTACATATGTCACAGCCAGTTCTGTTGAGAAATTTGGTTGCTAAAAATTTTCTTCCTACAGGATCCATTGGAGCAATCATCGTCCCATTTCAGCAGGAAGTAATCTTAATATGACTACGCCCCCTTTCCCTACCCTTGGAAATTTGGGATAATAGTCATCGTCTTTGGGTTGGTTTTAGTTATTTGGGATTGGGTGATGCTTACACTTGGGTTTATCTTTTAGACAGGAATAGGGAATGGTGGGTAAAGGTATGGTTTAGATGGGATATAAGTAGATTAGCCTATTTCCTTGAGAATTTGAGTATGAATGAGATAGTATTTTACAGCTTACATTGTTATGTATTCCTATGTGGTAAGCTATGTAAAATTAAGTTTATATTTTGTTATATTGTGTTAAATGTTTCCACTTATAATATTTATGCACATTATTTTTTACCATATTCTATGTATGTATACTTTTCTTGTGTTCAAGACATTTTGTATATTGATACAATTTGGGATATTTATCTTGCTGCCCTTTATAGTTCTACCTCTTGTCTTGACACTTATACTCTACCTCTATTTTAGGGATTTACATGTAGGTACATGTAAATAGTTATATTGTTTAAGTATTTGTTCCTGCTTTACTCAGGAAAGTTTTAATCAGTCTTTTTAGCTAAGTTCCCGAGTATTACAGATTATCTTCACTCACATTTCCTGTACCTATGAGATTAGTCAGATATAGATGCTTAATCTTCAATCCTTCATAGACATGCAGAACATGGCATTTAAATGTTTTAATATTAGTACTCCATTGACATGAGACACTGTTGCTCCTGACAGCACCGTGCATTTTCCCGAAAATATGTTGGACACTGTTGTTGCTCCTGCTGGAGTTCAATCTCGCCTCAGCTAATGGCCTGTTGGGCATAGAATTGCCCCCACCTTGACCACTGATTTGGACATGCAGTCCTATGTGCTTGCAGGAGACAAATATAGAAGACTGCTTGACCTTGCCAAGTCAGGGTAAGACAGCCATTCTATTTCCCTGCTGTTGTTGTGGTCTGTCAAGTTCTCTTGGCCTTAGCCAAATCTGGGTGTACCAACGTCGCTGTGAGACCTAGGGTGACTGTTCAGGTGGCTTGCTGTTTCTGTCCTTGCTGCACCGTTTTGGAAGTTGTCCATCCGCATTTCCTGTCTACTCTAGTATTGTTATTTCCCTTCTCAGGTCTTGATGAGGTTGAAGATTAAACTATCACAACTATTATTCTCTCTTCCTAGTTAGATATATTAGGTACTAGACTTACGTTTTCCAGCTTAGGACAACTCTATTGTAAACTCCATTATGCCCTCACCCTAGGACTAGATATGTAGGTCATTTTGTTCTCGATTTTCCTTTTCTTAGAGCACACTTGTTATTCACTGTTTTGTATATAGTTTTGTATTAAGCCTAAATCTTTTCTTTAGACTAAAAGGGGAATTGTAGTGAGGTAGTCCTTCTGTAGCACTGACCACGCCCTTTGGGGGGTGGAGCTATGGGCGGAGGTGACCTGAGGAAGGAGGTCAGAGGGGGCCAGGAAGGTGCTCTCTTTCTGGCGTGACTCGGACAGGAGAGGATCGGGTTGAATTTCCTGGTGTTCATCTGTCTAGGTTGTAAGTTATTTCTCCCTGAATAAACATCTATTCGGCTTATTTGTTTATCCTGATCCTTATTTACCGCAATAACACAACATACACATAAACTTGTATTTACATATTAAAGCATTCATGGAAATTGTAGAATAACATATTGTAATATGATACTTTAATTTTGTTCAAAAAACAAGAAATGAGCATACAGCCACTGTATACAAATAATATTCAGTGTTGTATCCTTACATCTGAAATACACAAATGTGTTTTTCTGTCTCAAATCCATGTAAGAACTTTAAGACAGTCATTTTAATCTTTGAACATCATTTTCTGGCTGCCTGTTAATATGTCAAAGATGCCCAGCATAAATGAATTTTAGTGAAAGCCAGGAAGCTCCAGGATGGTGGTTATAGTGTTGTGTTGAAGCTTTATAATAGTGGGAATCAATTAAGACTGAATTGAGTCATAATTCCCATTTTCCATGATTTCTGTCCCAATCACACATGGACACTTTATATTCCTAATCTCCTCAGAGACTCTGAGGCAATGTTTAGAGAATACAATTATTCCCATCCCTGTCATCTCACTACAGTTTGTTTCTTCCCTATAAGAAAATGAAATGTATCACAGAAAAAATATATTTCTTTATGACCTTCAGATGCCCCAGGAAGTCTTACACCAGTAAACAATATATACAGTGAGTGATGAATACTGTGAGGATAAGATGCTGGTGATAACAGCTTGATATCATGTGATATGATAGTGTAGAAGTAACTGAGCAATAAAAATGTTTTCTGAAACTAAGCAATAGTTTAATAATTTGAACCTGAATACATGACTTCTTTTAGCTTAGAAACAAAAATACAGAATATGGAATTTTTAAATTTCTATGCATATCATAGAGGGAAATATCTTCAGCATATCAGCTATGCCTTCCATGCACAAAGTGAATCTAACACATGGCTTACGGAGAATGAACTGTGGACAATATCTAGCTTATAGTCCTCAGAATTAAATTTGACCTAAAAAAAAAGAAATTCTTCTAACATTTTGGATTAGTTCTAAAATCACTTTTAGGAATGAATCTATTTATTTACTGAAAGGTAAATTCTGCAGATTACTACTACACAATGATTAGAATACTTAAAATCATGTTCAAACTAGATTTTGGAATTGTGTAGTTTTATGCTTCATGTCAAGTTGATTCTGTAAAATCCTGAAGACATAAAAATACTAGTTTTTTAAAGTAATTTTTTAACCTTAACCTTATTTTTTATGTTAATGTGTATGGAATTCTTTTTCTACATGTGTTCAGGTGCCTTCAAGAACCAGTAGAACATTAGATTTCCTGATACTAGAGTTTCTGATTGTTGTTTGCTACCAAACATGTGTTCTTGAAACCTAAATCAGGTCCTCTAGAAATTCAAGAAGCACATCTCGCCAATCCCTCAGTGAAGTATTCTTAAAAATTACTTATTCTGGGCAGACTAAAATCATTCATTTTAAGTTTACTTTTTTATAAACAACATTTGACCATTAATGTATTTGCTAAGTATTTTTTTTTAAACTAGCCACAGTCTGACAAGGAATATCAGTTTACAATATAATTTATTATAATCATTATATATATATATTTTTGTATTGTCTATCATATGTACAAATAAATCAAAAGATAGCATATAATGAATTTTAACATTAATGAATAATGTTTCTAAATACTCAAAAATAATTATTTAACCAAAGTGAAATTGGAATGTTTTTTAAACATATACAATAGAGAACATCGAAGAAATATCTTATTTTTCATCTGTTTCAGAAATATTATGATTAAATGATTAGCGCAACCTCATGGGATGTTGGGTCATACTTAAAATTAAGGACAACGTAATGGTATTTCAGAATCCTGCTGCCAGGATCCTCAGGCTTGATAATATTTACTCATTTACATTGAAAATAATTCAAAAAAAATTTCTACTTAATGCACAACCTTTGATAATTTTCCACTGCAACACAGTTGGAGGTTCCTTATTTCTCACATACATATTAATCTATGCACACAGATCTCTGGGTAACCTACTATCAGCAAACCTGTCTGGTTGAAATAGATAAGGGACAGAGAATTGATATGCCAGCTTTCATATAGAGGCTAGAAAAGTGAAAAAGCAAAGCTTTCAATGGCTTCCCCAATTCCCTAACTACAAGACAAATCACACTTCTCTAAAGCACCATGAGAAAGTATGAATGTTTCTTCTGATGTTTAATACTTGCCTACAAGCAATAGAACAAACATAATATTGTTCAAATGCACCTCTTCAAAGACTTAAACATCCAGCTGAATTAAATTACAAAGGAAGAAAATCAGGTGCTTTGTTCAGAGTTGTATGTGCCTGAGAGTCAGGTTTTCATCAGGCCTCTTACTCAGAGGAATCTTTTTGTGTGAGAAAGAAAGAAAACTCCAACTTCACAATAGAACACAAAGGGAAATCCGGTGAGAATTGATGTCTCTAATCTGTACGGTTCACTTGGTTCTCTAACACCATGCTCTTGCTCAAGTCATAAATCACACTTTAATTTTAACCTTTTCGGTTCATCAATAGTTTCAATATCAAAAGTAATTCAGAACTGACACTACCAGTTTACAGGTAAGTTTAACAAGAGCTGTGCAGCTCAGTGATATATTAGGAGCCTTGTTAACTCAGACATAAAGATTCATGACTCTTAAGCTTTGTTTCCATCACAAACTCCATGGGATAAATAATATACATAGCTAATTGGCCAGAAGAAAGATAGATAGATTCAATGAAAATCAGTTATTTTTACTGTTCAAGCTTTAAAAATGTACCTTGCATAAAGTAACACACTAACTCATATAGAATCCATACTTTTTCAAGTCAATTCACTACTCAGTTTTTTTTTGAGTTTTGTTAGTTTGGGGGTAAATTATTGCTTGCTAATTACCAAAATCAATTCATAATAATGCTTTATCTTAGTTATATCATATACACAATTCCAGCAGCTTAAATATAAACTGGGTTCAAAGGTAATGATTTATAATATTTTAATTTCCATACTTAAAGAAGTTCAATAGAAATGGTATTAATGGCATAGGCAGATAGCAGAGTGTTGGGAAATTTGGGAAAAGTTCAGAAATTAATTAAAAAATTTTTCAGGAATCAGCAAAATAAAGTGAAAATGAATAAAAACTTAATGGTGAATTGAAGGGCTATAGAACTGGCTCAGAAATTTAGATTGTTTCCAAAAGACATGAGCTCAAGGCCCAGCATCTAGTCCTGATGGTTCACTACCATTTCTAACTCTAACCCTCTTCTGGATTCTGGTGACATCCACAAATGTGTGACATGTTCAAACACACACACACACACACACACACACACTAAGTAAACAAATATATAAATCTTTGAAAAAAAGATCAATTGGAAGTTATGACTACAATATAGATGACTCTGGATTTCCAATATTTCCAAGTTATATTAAAATATTAATCAGATGTAACAGGACTTAAACAATGGACATCTTCTTTAATTCAAAGTGTTAGAAGCATGAAGTCTGAGTTTATGTTTATGCAGTTATAGTTGGCATGCTTTGTTGTTTTGTTTTGAAGATAAAGAGATATGTAGATAACATGCAATTATATATTTGTAGACAGATCTTATATTACCTGTTCACTGAATAAGTGTGTGACTTTCTGAATTGTATTTTCCTGTCTCTGATCTCTGCTACAGTTCTCACACTTGAAGAGAGATACCTGTGAGACAGTTCAACAAAGTAGGTTTTATATTGTTTCACCTACAAATGAACTGTGAATGAATTCTGGAGGATACTTACTGGGCTCATGATACATCTTTCCCTACACTGTTATCACTGTCCAACAGAATTTTGCCAGCCAACTTCAGTGATAGTCTAATTAAAAATTAACAAGAAGCTGACATTAAAGTTGTGCCTAGGCTGCCCTAATTTCCTGTTACTATGGGAACTATTTTGATTCTTAAGGTAGCTTCAAAATCCTCCAAAAGAATATTTTGTTTGTAGATAGAGAGCACAAATTAGAGCTGTTTCCTTATTAAATTAATAAAATTAATAAAAAGGAGGCACAAAGTTGAATGGCACAATACAGGGATTTTTAGACAGATCTTGGAGAGTTAACAGGAAAAGATGGGTTAAATATGATCAAAATGGATTGTCTGAAATTTTCAACAAATTAATAAAAGTATTTGTGGCTAACAGAAATTTCAGGTATACCATACATGAAACTTTAGTAAAAGAAACCATCTCCTTCGCTATATTAAAGAATTTGTAAGCAATAGCTTGAATTTAGCAATCACTCTATTATTTTTTTTTCTTGAATAGCATCTGTTTACAAATGAGAATGGCAACCTAACTACTTTGAGACAATTTGGAGAGTATAAAGAACATTGAAAATACAGTGTGTGAGAGAAAGAAATACAAATCTTCTGGACTCCCTTCAACAATAAGAAATAAGTACTACATACCATATCTCTGTAGACATCCACTTTTCACTTGTGTTAAAAGAGGAATAAACATTCAAAAATAGACAAAGTTCTATTTCAGGGAACTACTTCAATCAGTGGTAAAGAAAGCACAGTAATCCTTTCTATTCTTGGAAAACTGCATTAATTCACTTGAGAAAGAGTAAGGCTTCAACAAGAAAAAAAACAAAACAAAAACAAATAACTGAAAAATAAGTTAGTTGAAATTATTTTTAGTCTGTAATATCTTAATGATGTCACTAAAAGACAAGAGTATTGAAATAATAATATGAAGCACCTTATTTACAAGTGGTTATATTAAGTGCTGAAACATATTTCTTGTGATAAACAAGCACATTTAAAATATTACCACAAGAAAATATAAAGTGGTATAAATGACTGACATTATATTTCTTTAACGCGGTGGTACATTAATTACAGTTCAATGTCTTAGAAAGTACAGGTTCATATATAAATCAAATTTAATGTTCTCATAGTTGTGTTTAATGTACACATATAATATATATGAATTAAAACATAGTAAAACACAAATCAGTTAACCATGGTTTTGCTTAAGTATATGTTTATTAAAATAATAACTATAGATATAGAATTATGGCTAAATGTTCTTGCTGCTAAAGCATAAGGCTTACATTCAATCCTTGGAACAGCATGTTAAACCAGAGAATAGAATCCAGTAAGGTGTCCCCTAATACATTTACAGCACCACTATCCATAAATAAATGAGTGACTGTAATAAAACAAATTAGACAAGAGAACATAATCCATTCATGAAAAGAAAAAAATGCACTATCTACTATTAATAAATCTAGAATATTTTAAACCACACTCAAATATTGGAAATTTATAATTACATTAAAACTTTTGACACTTTTTCCAAGTGCACAACTATGTTGGCATTTTATCATATAAAATTTGGTGGCTTTTTATGTTTTCTTAATATTTAGTCAATAATGTAAATCATCTCTATTCCAAATTATGGACTCAATGGGGCGTATGTATTTCTTAGTCTGTGGGGCATCTCTGAGGTTTGCATTCACAGATTTACAGCCAATTTCAAATGAAGAGGTAAAGAAAAAAATAAGGCTCCCCATGGTCTTCCTCTCTACTTTGCTTGGCATCAGCTCCAAAATTCCATTCCTTGGAATGGATCCCAGTGGCCCCAAGGTAAGGACTATCCGTGGGCAACACAATAAATTGAACCACATTAAATGAAGTCAGCAAGCCATTAGCTTGCATATTGCCTGCAAAAATTGCAAATTTTACTAATTTACATTTTAATTTGGATTCTCTTAGTCCCAAAGCACACTCACAGTTCCTGTTAAGAATTTCAGCTCTGCAAAGAGATATTTCTAAAAGCTTCAGATAACAAGAGATGGGGTGTTTAAACATTGTGGTTCTGTTGATCATTATTTATGTATTCCCTGAGAGTAGATGATGGAGCTAAGGTAATATATAACTCAAGGCTTTCATTATATATATATTTGTATGGAAGGGTTTTTAGATTAAAAAGAAAGAAGAAGAAGAGGAAGAAGAACCTTATATACCTGATCCTATACCTGATCAAATCAAGTTTTAGAACATTCCACTGTGAGTATATTGTATTGTCTAAAATAGAAACAGCAAAATTGAGTGATGTGTAAGCTTTGATGATTCTCCATTTAATCTCAAGCTCACCTTTCCTTTCAAAATTTAACTCTTCAATGATAACTTTTTCTTTATTTAAAACAAAAATGCAGGAATAAGAGCTCATTATTTAGGAACTAGGTGCAGTTTCTACCACAACTTCAAAACATAAATAAAAAGGAAATTACACAGTAAGTTTAAGAGGCATGAGCCCTTTCCCAAAAAGATTGACAGGTAAAGAGGAGAAGAGAGAAAATATTAGAAAGTGTGAGAGAGAATGAGAAAAAGGGAAAAGAAGGAAGAATTTTAGAAAATTCTTTAGAAAATATATAGAAAACATTCATTTATTTTTAATTTAAATTTGAAACAAGGTAGTTTTACATATCAATCCCAGTTCCTTCAACCCTTCATCCTCCTCCATCACCCTCACCAAAACCTAGCTAATGCCCTTTCTGCTCACCAGGGATAGTGAAGTCTTCTATGGGAAGTCTTCAAAGTCTGTCATATCATTTGGAGCAGGGCCTAGGCTCCCCCCCCCTCACTGTGTCTAGGCTGAGGGAGTATCCCTCTAGGAGGAATGGGCTCCCAAAGTTCATTGCTATACTAGGGATATATATTGATCCATTACTAGAGGCCCCATAAACTACCTAGCATCCTAACTAACATTCACTTTCAGGGGGTCTGGTTCGGTCCTATGCTAGTTTCTCAGCTATCATATCTGGGGTGCCTGAGCTCTCCCTTGTTCAAGTCAACTGATTCTATGAGTTTCTCCAGCCCTTTGTTCATGACTCCTCCCTCTCTGTAACTGGATGCTAGAGGTTCAGCTAAGTGTTTACCTGATAATAGCTGCTTTTCTTTCCATCAACTAACTACTAGATGAAGGATCTAGGATGGCATATAAGGTAGTTGTCATTCTCACTCTCAGGGAAGGTACTTTAAGGTAGCCTCTCCACTATTGCTTAGATGGTTATTTGGTTTCATCCCTATAGATCTCTTAGTATTTCCCTAGTGCCAGATTTCTCATTATATCTATAATGATTCCCTCTATTATGGTATCTCTTTTCTTGTTCTCCTTTATTCATTCCCTGTCTCCATCTACCTGTTCCCTCATGCCCACCTCTCCCCTCTTCTTCTTCCCTTCTCTTTCTACTACATTCCTCTCCCCTCTCTCCATGCTTCCAATTTGCTCTGGAGAGCTTGTCTATGTGATTCTTTACTTCCTTTATCTCAAAAAAAATTAGGCTGACTATGAGCACCTTTATAAGGGGGTGCTACATGATGTTACGATCAGGCTGTGTGACTTCTCTACACAGAAATAAAATGATTTGACTCATACCTCCAATTTCTTTGTATACATTATATATGAGGCTGACATAATCCCTCATATTTTTGTGTAGTGTGTATTATGTATTGACAGAACTGTTTATAGCTGAATTTGATATATTTTATCTTATTTTCAATAATTTACTAAGCAATCTCTGACAGATCAAGTTAACTAAGTACGATTAATTTTCCATAAGAGGCACATGGGGAATTGAGGTTTGCTACTTTTCTGTATTAAAATAAGTGCACTGAAAAAAGATCAAATAAATGGGTTTCTAATGATATTAAAAACAAATGAAACTCATTTATGTTTTGTAGCTGTGCTAGTTCTACGTACTTTTAGCCATGAAAAAAAAAAAAAATCCACCACCAAGGCTTGTTATAAAATAAATAATTTAATTGGATTTCTAGAATCAAATGGTTCAGGTCCATGATGGTGGATCAAAGTCATGGTGTCAGGAAAAGCTGAGAGCTCACAGCCTGATCTATAAACAGGAGGCACAGAGAGTATCCTGGGAATGCTGTATGTTTTAGAACCCTTAAAATCCACCCCCTATGCCACACCTCCTCCAATATTAGACCTCTGAATGCTTATCAGATAGTTCTACCAGTTGGGGTCAAGTACTGAAACCTGTGAGCCTATGGGAGCCATTATCACTCAAACTACAATAGCCATTATCCCTCAAAAACATGAATGGAACACTGTTAGGGGATGTTTTTAAGAAATTGTTCTTAGTTACCACAACATAATTTTAAGTGACTTTCAATTCACATGTTTTTAACTTCAATAAAATATATTATTTCTTTCATTTTAATTATTATTATTGGTCTTTTGTTCTACTTCTATGCTGTTTTACAATTTAACCAACAGCTATGAATACCTTCCTTTCCCCCCTAAAATGAAGTGATAATACCTGAAGAGAATATCTGATGTTTAATATAGCAGTGGGTTAAAAAAAAAAAAGCAGCATATTCTCTGGTAATTGCTAATCTAACATCGCTATGTTTGGCTCTGTCATGTCTCCTCTTTGGTATAATTCAATAATCTTAACATATTTTTCTTCAGTGTTATGGACAGAAAACATGAAGACTCAGAAGTTCAGCTCCTTAGCCAAACAGTAAATGTTGTCATTTCCTGTAGTTTCAACAAATGAAGATTTCTCAAATCCGAAATATATATGTAATATTTATGCCACATAAAGCACCATATTTCCGTCATCTAATATATTAAACTAAAAATAATCTAGCCTCTGTACAGGTATAATTCAGTTTCTTACACCATGAGAATGTTAAAATTTTTATAATATTTAAACAAATATTTTACAGATTAAAGAAATATTTAAAAACAGTAGAAAGATTTTAATGGCAGTTTTGACTGTTAAAGTTCAAGATTAGTTATCTCATCTATAAAATTGGAATTAATTATTTTAATGGCAACAACTATAATTTTCTAATTGCTTATTCCCCAAGAACTCATTAATATTCACAGTAATATTTATAGTATATTCCTGTACTAAAAAGTAGATGTAGAAAAAATTTCCACTCATAACCAAAAAGCTATTTGCAGTTTATACCTGGTGGTAAAGGGAAATTCAGTTTTCATCAATGGAATGTTATAAAGTATATGAAATTCTTCCTGGCAAGATCATGCCATAGAGTAATTGGCCAATACAAAGCAGACACTTCGCTAAGATTTTTTTGTTTTGGGTTTGTGTGTGTGTGTTACATTTGTTTCATTTTGTTATTTCTATATCTATTTTTTCTTTTTTCCTTTTACTGGTTTGACTATTGGTGTTTTGTTGTTGTTGTTGTTTGTTTTTGAGAAAGAAAGATCATGAAATTGGGTAAGTAAGGATGTGGAGAGGATATTGATGGTGTTGGGGGGGGGAAGGAAAACATCTTTAAAGTAATATATTTTCTCAAAATATAAATAACAATAGCAAGAAAATAAGAATCACTACTTGTAGGCTTGAGAATAAAGTTCAATAGTAAAATATTGTACTGATAATCTGGAAATTTGGAAATCCATATCCAGTGCTACAAATATATTAATTTTCATAAAAAACAATATGTATTTCTTTGTGATTGGGTTCATTGATGAGATAACTAACACAGAGAAAAGATGATAAAATTAGTAAACTCATATCTCATATACAACAAATGTAAGCATACATAGTTCTCTCCTCAGTCACTTCTGCCTAATTGCTTATTTCACTGGACTGATGAGAATGAAGAATAAAACCACAGGAATATTTAGGTAATACTTGTTATATAGAAAATTTTCACATACACTATCAGTTAATACTAATTATCATGATCAATATAATCACAGTGTTAAAAAATCAATAAATGCTTACTAAGAAAAAACTTTTGCCCAAGACAATTGACTCTCTGTGTAGTAGTCTCACATTGCATTTTTCCGGATGAGGTGAATCATATGATCAAATGAGCAGCCATAAGAAGGTAGGTCCACTTGATACTAAAGAGATAGGCAGAATAAGTTTTCGTTTAAAAAGGTATTTTTAATTTCCAGAATTCCTACTCTACCCCCACATTGTAATCACTAAAAGCTCATCATCCATGAGTATTGGCTGTAGCTGGCCCCTTTATGAACTCAGAATTCTTTTATTTTCTCTCTTGAATTCAGATGTGGACTGAACTTACATATGTTATTTTTGATACTCAAGGTTTACTTCTTGTTTAATACATTCCCCTCTCCTCAAAATGTTTTGGGACTCCAGCTGGTACCTCCAGAGCCTAGCCCACTACTCTCCATTCTCTCCTAAGCACCTGCAGAGATAGGTAGCTTATCTACACTGAATTCTCCTACTCCTCCTCGTCATCCTTTTACTCCTCCTCCTTCTTCATCTTCTTTTCTTCTAATTCTCATGAAATTGTCCTCGAGCTTCTGTGTATTTGGAAATAATTTCCATAACGAAGCATTGAAACGGAGGAGTATTTCCAAACTTTCCCTGAGACATCTAGCAACATCCAAGGAACTCTCCCAAGTTCTGGGAACAAGAGTGTTGCATCACAATGGAATGAATTAACATCAGAAAAATAAATGTCTTACATTTATAGTATAGTCATAAATGAGTACAGAAAGATAAGGCTGACAGAAAGTGCTTCTACTACATTATTTTGAAACCATTGACTCTGTTAAGTTATATCTAGATGAAAACTAGTAAAAATAATCACACTTTATTGTAGGAAATGCCTATGCTTACTTCTATGTTTAACAACAGACATCTCTTTCCATTCCAAGTTCTAAAGTTTATGTCATTTTTTTTTTACTTTTTGTAACCACTTGTATTAAGTCAGTTATAAAATATTTAATTATGTTTCTAAAATCTGAGAATGGGATAAGTTACTGTAATATGCCTTTGTTTTTTTAGTGTCAATTACATTATTTTGTGTTAAAAGGTTTCCTATGAAAATTAACAATGAAATATTCAATCTATCTGAAAAAAAGGAATTCTCAAAATTGTTTTCAAGATGCACCATAGAAGGAAGAAATCCCTCACTTCATTAGCACATGAAAGATAACACACAATCAACTTCTGTGTGGAAAAAAAAAAAAAACTCTAATAATGTTGAATGATTCCCAGGCTCATAATTCAGCAGAAGCACAGTGGAACTATAATTCACTTTTTAGAATCCCAAATAGCCACCTGTCTGTAAATAAAAATGTCACGTAAACCAGTGTCACTGCTAATAAACTGTAAACCCAGAGGTGCCTTTTTGTGTGAGCAGAGATGGATGTCTCAGCTGTTTCCTTATTATATTTTAAAATCAATCCTGTTCATTTGTTCTTTTCTCAAGAATGTAAATTACATGGTATCTGTGAAAGAATTTTCAGTTTCCATATGATGTTCTTCTTCCTTTATATATTTATAGACACAGAAGCCAGGAACTGCTGTCAAGCAGATTGATGTCTAGAGAGAATACCCCTCTAGTCTGTCAACATTCTTCAGAGTAATAAATAGTGAGAGATCTTATACAAAGACCTACATAGAATCTCTCCATTGCTTGCTTTAAATACATTACCATTAAATCCAAAAAGGATTTGCTACAAGACAATATTTTCAAAAGTTTGCACACATTTTTAGCATTACAAGACACAGAGATCTCCCCCCTCCTTCTTTTTTCAGAAATACTGGTTAATAAAATGGAGCAGTAGAATTTTTAGCCTTGTGGTCAAGCCTCATAAAGTAACATTTTTCCAACACAGCAGTAGTCCTATTGACAGCAACAGTTCTAGAAAATTTGCATCTCTACTGAACAGCTTCTAAAGAATACATCATTACTGGTAGTTAGGTGTTCTATTGCTAAGAAAACAAAATAATGATAAAATGACCTAATGACATTGGGCTATATGCATAGATCAGCACTTTATTTAGCCATTGCCCAAGAGTATTCCTTCTGAGACAGATGGGAGCAAATAGAGATCCTCAGCTGTATGTTACACAGAGAAAGAGAGAGAAGTTGGAACACACAGCTAGCTCTAAATGGGATGTCTCCATCAAACACCTCCCCCTAGAGCTCAGGAAACCCTACAGAAGAAACTGACTGAGTATAAGAGCCACAGAGGACAGAGAACACCACGAAAATAAGGCCCTCTAAATCAATTGATCAAAGCTCATATGAACTCAGAGAGACTTAAGCAGCCTGTCCAGGGCCTGTGTATGAAGGGGGTGGATAAGCAATTTGATTTTGGAGCCCTCACTTCTTTTCTTCTGTTGTTTGCCTTGTCCAACTTCACTGTGATTAGGTTTGTTTTCTCTTATTGTATTTTATTTTGTTATATTTTGATGTCATCTTTTAGTAGCCTGTTCCCTTTATAAAGAAAGACAGAAAGGAAGTGTATTCAGATAGGAAGGGAGGAGAGGAAGGAATTATAAGCTGGAGAGAGATATGAAACTGTAATCAGGATATAATGAATAAAGCTAAATTCTTTTTCTTTTTTTAAGCCAGGGTTCTCTGTGTAGCTTTTCTCTGTCCTGGGAAAAGATTTTGTAGATCAGGCTGGCTTCAAACTCAAAGAGATCCAACTGCCTCTACCTCCCAAATACAGAGATTAAAGATGTACATCACCACTGCCTGATTGACAAGTATCTAATTTCCATACCAATAAAGGGAGAAGAAGAACAAAAGGTTTGTTTTGCTCACAGTTTGGGGGAGGGGATGGAATCTAAACCTTGATATCTTCAATGCTTGTCCCTCTTTTAGGGCCACTTGGTTGAGGCTTCACAAAGATGACTTCAGAAGAGATAAGAGCATGGTAAGGGGCCAAATGTGTAAATCCACAATCTGTTCCTGTGATTATTGTAGTTTTCTATAATGATTTATGAACAAATTATTTGTTGACTGAATATTCCTTAATAGTCTATTTCAAGGCTATGCCTGCCATGATATCATGGCCTTTCGGTCACTCTGATAGTGTGAATCCTGTAATACTTCTCTCCCTTCTGCAACCCAATGTTCATTGACTTATAATAAGCAAACACCTAGGGGGAAAGTCACATTCTAAATGTCAAAAGTACAAATATAGAAACATTTTAAAAGATCTCACACTACCATTTCCTATGTTGCAAATAACATGTCTTCCGGAGAGCAGATAAATACTGCCAGGATATGGATTCATTTATGGACTGCATCTACTTTAAAACCTAAACTAAAGATGGTTTGTATATCTGTGATATTCTAGGAAATGAGAATTATTAATATAATTTTATAATACAATAATGACTTGGAAGATTCTGGGACCTGCATGAATTGTGAAAATGTTGCTTTCAAAAGCTTATCAGACTAGATCAACGATCATTTTAGTGGTATAAAAATATGTCTTTTCATATTCAAATATAACTTTCCTTGTCTGTTGGTCTCAAAACTTTCCAGTTTATTCACCATTTTGTACTGTCTAGTTACTCAATGGACTACCTACAAGTAGAGCATTGGAAGAAATTCTACTCTGTGTGTTATTATGTTAAAAATGATGTTAAAAAAGTTGGGTTTTGTGTTTGTTTGTTTTTGTTTTTTTGTTTTGTTATTTTTTTTTACATTTTATTTAAGGAGATGTATTCTTTCATCTACCATAGTTTTTCAGGATCTATAAATACAGATTATCTTATTAAATTGATTTTTTGTCTTTAATAAAATGGGTCTTTCTGAGACATTTGCAGTGAGAAATTAAGATTCTTATTGCTATTGTAGATAAAGGTAAGTATTAAGCTATGTGAAATACTTTGTTATTACTAGAGAAACCACTAGAATTCAAAGCACTGCATATAAAACTCCATGACATTTTGAAATAAACTTTATATCTTAAATTATCCATTATAGAGTGGGTCTATAATAAAAGTGTTGTTTATTTCACAGCACCAGGAAATTCATGTGGAAAGAAAAGCAAAAAATATATAGAGCTTGGACATTGAACTCCTGATCTACCTATGCCCACTGGGAGAGTAGGGTAGAGAGAGAGAGTCTAGCTGCAATCACTGGAAGAAGTGATGGGAAAAAGGCAATATAAGAAAACATCTTGAAAGACCAAAAAAGTAATGTTAATGATGGACTAACCAGGAAATCAATATCTGTTCCTTGGAATTTGCTAACTTCCTCTCACAAGGCCCTGAGATAAGAAGAATTCATACTGCCCCCCCCTTTCCTGTGAGTCAGCAGGTGGTAAATAGGGTCTGTAGGAAACAAAGAGATAGCTGCAACTCCGGTTTGGCCAGAGAAAATTAATTAGCACACCCGAGGCCCTAAGGTCTATTGATCCTAATAGCAGACCATCCTTCCTCCAAGGGTCACATACTCAATGGACAGAGGGTCCCACCCCCTCCCTAAGCTTTGGGTTTGCCTTTAAAAACACCTGGACCCAGGGCAGGGGGCTTTTCTCTAGCCTGCATGCTGGAGGAGCCCATTTGCACAAATGTTTCCTGTTCATTAAAGCCTCTTGCATTTTGCAGCAACTGGACTGGATATTGAGTTCTTGGGGTATCTACCGAACCTGGAAGATTCCTCATTCTGAGGGTCTTACAACCTAACAATAGAAAGACAAGCATGACACCCCCAGAATCTAGGCACTCTACACCAACTAGACCTGAATACACCAAAGCAGATGAAACAGAAGAGAATGACTTAAAACATAAGTTCATAAAAATGATAGAGGCCCTCAAAGACAAAATGAGAAAATTTCTTAAAGAAATGGAAGAAAAAATAAACAAATTGGAAGAAATAGAGGAAAAGACCAAGCCCCCCCCCAAAAAAAAATGCAAAAAGTGAACAAGTCCCTTAAAGAAAGTAAGGAACGCCAAGAAAAAACAATCAAATAAATGAAGGAAACAATTCAAACAGTTCAAAACTTGAAAACTGAAATAGAGACAATAAAGAAAACACAAACTGAGGAAATGATGGAAATAAAAAAATTGGGCAAATGATCAGGAACTACAGATGCGAGCATAACAAACAAAATACAAGATATCATAAAATTTCAAGTAAATATTATGTTGAGGTTTATTTCCCTAAAGTTTTATTGGTTTTTGTAACTCTTCCAGAATTTATTAATTTATTTATCTTATTTTACATATCGATCTTAGCTCAGCTCCCTCTTCCTATTCCTCCCTCCCTCTCTCCCTTTCGGCCATACCCCCCACCCCCAGCCTTTTTATTTTTTTTAACCTTCATTGGTTTTCTTGATATGTGTGGGGTCACATACCTATATGTAAACAAGGATGCATGACACCCTGGGACATCTGTGATAAATAGAGGATAAACAAGTATCAGTTTCCACCTTCTCTCTTTCTTGAGATAGTCTGTTGCTGTCTTCCCTGGCAAGTGATAGACTAGCCAGTCTTCAGGCTTCCTAGGATTCTCCTGATCTGTTCTTCTACCTCCCATAATTGTGATGGAATTAGGGATGTGTAAGCTCCTTTGTCCAGTTTTATCTAAGTGTTTGGAGATCAAATTCAGGTTTCAGTGTACTAAGAAGTTAACTCACTGGGTTGCCAACTTAGCCCTAAATTTATTTTTAAGTCAATACCCTGATTTCTTTTTAAAAATACTTTTCTATTGAGTGTGACACTTGGGGAAGATATGAAAAATTGAAATATAAGGATTTAAAATAAAATGAAGAATTCTTGAGTTCCATGAGTTCTGTATCCAAGTACTTCCCCATACAAGCTGTGTATCCTTTGGAATAGTAGTATAGCCATTCAGTCCCTTTCTTTCTTCTTTCACAATAACTAGATCCTAATTTGATCTATCCCTCAGGACTAAAATGAAGACAATATTATTTAAATTTCAAAAAAGATTCAGAAACTTAATGACACACTGGATAGTTTATAAATATTTCTCAAATTAATTTGTAGATTAAATGAAGTTTTAAAAGTAAATTAACTACTTATCTCACTAATCTATCTCATCAGATATTTAATTTCTTTCATAACTTTTCATTATAATAAAATTAGAAAATACTAATAATATTTCATATAGAAAAGTCATTATATACTTTGATTATAAATTGAGCTATTTTAAGGCTTGAATACAGAATAACTATTCTATGCATAATACACTAAAACTAAAAGTCAATAAGGAATCATAGCTCCCATCCTATCTAATAATGATGAAAAATAAAAGCTAATGCTACAGATTCTGAAGCTTACCTCTTTTCTGAATAGCCTGAAAAAGTAGATTTTATTTAAATGCTAAAACTTACAGATGTATAGAGAAGCATCACCTAAACAGTCTGTCTGTGAATTTTGTAATCTTCTTTGTTTGTGATAAATCTGACAGGTGCAAAATTCCAAACTGTTTCATATATGCCACTGTGTGAGATGGTGAGATGAGAAGTGGAATATAGAATAAGTTTAGTGTCAAGATAAGACTTATGAGCCTGTGAATGGAAAAGCAAACAATATTCTGCAAGCTCAATCCCTGCCTGGATAAATGTGCTCTACCAGAAAATGAAACACAATGTGAAACAATCTGGTGTTTCCTAATTCTTATCTAGTTTGTTTGTTCCTCAGAAGAAGGGAGAACATGCAGAATGGTAAATGAAGGGATGCAGGTTTTAGAAGTGATGCTACCAAATATTTTCTCTATATACCATCAGCCAAGCATTTGTATTTGCACTAAAAGATGACGAGGACATAAAAAAAGGAAATTTCAACAAGTAACTTGTGAAATAGTGTGCAGAAATGAATGCAGTATCTTGAAAATACTTGTACAGTCAACTCACATAAACAAAATTCATTCTTCAATGTGAAAAGTAAAATGAAGATGACACTTGAGCTTATGTCCTGGGACCCACAAGGCGGAAGATGAATATGATCCAGCTCATTGTTCTCTTACATCCTCCTGAACCCTGGAGGATAGGGAACACACACACAAGAGGGAGAGGGAGAGAGAGAGGGGAGGGTGGATGGGAGAGTCTATAAAAGGGAATGATTAAGAGAACTCCTGAGAATAAGAAGAAAATAAAATGTATAATGTATATAGGCTATAAAATAAAACAAAAATCTTTTTGGGAATTTGAAGCAAATTCAAAGCTAAGTATATAAATAAACTTTACAATAATGGAATTGTCATAATAAAACATCAAATATCCTTTGTAGACTATCTATTAACTCTTCTAAAACTGAAGGACACACACAGTGTCCACTTTATCTCTTGCTATATATTAGACACCACACAGGAAAGCCAACCTGTGTCACAAACTTTTAAACAATGACTGATCAAGACAGAGGACAGGAACTATTTCCAAGATATTTAACTTAACCACTGTTAACAATCATTGTCAATATTAAGAAACCTCTACCACAAATACTCATTTTAATACTTACATTTCTGTAAAGGAGAAAAAATAATATTGAGCATGAGGACATTTCACTTACTGCTTGATGGCTATTAGACTATAGATTGGTTCCCTGGCTATGTTGAACAAATAACTGTAAGTCAAACAGAGAAATGGACCAATCCTAATTATGGTTCTGGTTGTTAGAAGTCAGCTACATAAGGATATAGCTGCTTACTCTGGCTCTTAAAGATGAAGCCCATTCAGTACTGCCTCATTGAGAATTTCTAACTCTACTTTCAGAGGATCCATATTGATTAATTACCCAATCTTCAGGTAGAAAACTCTCTTTCTATCTCTATCTCCCTCTGTCACTCTCTTGCACTCAATGCCTTTCCATAACCCACTTAGAAGTCTTTCTTTCTTTTTCTATCAAAATAATGGAGTTCTTAGCCTACCTACTGTTGGCCTTCTTATGAGAATCATCAGCTCCCAAATATTGACACAAAGATGATGAGAGATGTCCTTCTGTATATAAGCTTCTTTTATTGGCTGGTGAATAAAGCATTGTTGGCCAATAGCCAGGCAGAGCATAGTTGGTGCTACTAGACCAGGAAAAGCCTCGGGAGAGGGAGGCAGAGAGATGCCACCAAGAGACGCCGAAGAAGTAGAATGATTGATTATAGGTATCCCACAGTCTCATGGCAATGCATAAATTAATAGAAATTGGGTAAATACTAAAACAGAGCTAGCTAAGGAGAAGCCATGGTTATCAGCTAATAATAGATCATAAATTATTATAAGTCTTTGTGTGTTTATTCGAGACTGATTGGCTGCAGGACCAAGCTGGAAAGAAACTCCAGCTACACAAGGACATTTATTAATTATGAAAACTTGCCTGTTCACTTAGGTTTGTATCCACCTAGCTCTTACAACGAAAATTAACCTATTTCTATCAATCTACCTCTCCTCTGACTACCTCGATGCCCATACATACAACACCTTCATTCCTTCACTAGGGTCTCATCCACATTTGATTCTAACCCTGAGTTCCTCTATCTCCTCGGAAGTCCTGCCTAACCTCTCCCACCTAGCCATTGATAGTTCACCACTTTATTAAACCAATCAGGTTCCTTAGGAAGGCAAGGTAAAACATTTTAACCCAGGGTAATAAAATATCTGACGACACCTGTCCTCTGAAAATCAAAGCTAAATAGCCACCTACTCCACAGGTGGTCCTCTAGATTCCTTTTCATCCTAGCATTCCAAACTAACTCCAAAAGTGCTTCTGTGCAAACATCTTTTTTGCCTCATAAAAAGTGTCTTCCCATCAGTCCTCCTTACCACAGTAAGCCCTCTGTGTCAAAACATTGCTTAATATCTGTTCAGTCACAATGTCAGAGACCATCATATGAGTCAGCATTCAGATTTCTACATGCCAAGATCCAAGCGGAGTCCCAGTCAGAGACTACATCTCCAATAGCCTATTTACTTCATCCCTGCTGGCTCAGCACCTGTGTTGTGCACTCATGCTCTGAGGCATGGCCCTGCAGATTTTCTTCAGAGTTTACACCCTCTTGAGAGTTACTACTGTGTACCAATTGTTCCCTAAGTCAAAGATCACAAGCCCAACAGCTCCACGAGTTTCACATATTCCTTACATCTATGGAAACTGATCACAGGATGTGCTGAACTTATGTATATAATTGGAAGGTGTTCATTGATACCCAGCATTGTACATATTACAAACATGTTCTGCAGAACAATCCCAACCAGTAATTCACACAAATCATGTTTAAACTTAAGAATTGTCACTAACTATAATGTAATCCATATCATATTATAAAATTTAATTTCAAATATTCTAGTCTAAATAGAAAGCATTATCAAAAATTACCAAAGCCTTGGCCAAGCTTTTGTTTATGTGAGCTCTGTTTGTGCTGTGTCAGTTAATTTAATAATCTGAACTTTTTAAAGCCCTAAATTTTGCCATTTCTAGTTTAAATGAAATAAATTTTGCTATGATCTCAGATGTGGAATGAATGATAGTTGAATAAAAATTCTTACTTAAATATTGGCCTTGGCCTTGCATGTGCCATAAGGATCCAGATCCTACACACTGTTGACACTGAGTGTTCATTGGCATTCATACTTTAGAACTGAAAATTAATATTTGCTTATTTTTATTAAAATCAGTAACAAATCAACTACATGTGACTAAAATTGATTTTAAATTATTTGTAAATTTGTAATTAATTTGTAAACATATTTTAACTTCTTAATTTAATCTATACATTATGAAATTTTATTAACATATGTATTCTATTAACATACTTATGCAAATATATTCTGTTCATATTCTAATATATTATAGGAAATAAGTATACTTGAATACTATTTTTAGGTGAGAGGAGAGATACTCTCTGGTGATGATGCAATTACCATTTTCTTAACAAACCACTCATAATGTGGCATTTTCATTTTAGGTGTTATGAAATCCATTAGCCCATCCTGAATTTAAAATCATTAATATAATGGATATTTTGTGATATTAATCATCAGGCATTTTGAAAGTACTACTCATTGTGCTTTGCAAACCTTTCAAATGACTGCATGTAACATTGGTTATAAAGTCTCCATGTATCATGCTCAGGAGAAATGATGTTAACTCTTAGACATCTGTGAAACACAAATTGCTAGATCCACTTTTTCCAAATACTTTCATTTGTAAATTCTAAATTTATCACAAGCAGAAAGTACTATCATACTTTTCTTAATGTGACAAGCTTTGTTTATTTTGAAGAATATGCTTATTGAATACCAAATACCTAATTATATATTTTATCTAGTGATTTATCTTTCAAGTAATCATGGCCTCTTTTTGGAAAAAAATAATTTGACCATCTAATTCAGTGCAGACTCACATGGATAACTTTTTGATAAAATTGCAGTCACATGAAGAATACAGAAAAAAATGCTGATTGTATTTGTAATTCCTATTTAAAATTCTACATAGTTGATGGTGCAGTTTCAATAGTATCAATTAATAAATTTTCCACTTCAAGTATCTTCTTAACTGAAATTGCTTTTTTTTATGATTTTATGTATGACAGTGAAGAATATAGTAATTAGTACTAATATCTTCATGATTCTGCAGTTTTTATACTGAGGCACCAATACTATCACCTACTAAAACATTATGTTTTTGTTTTTGTTTTTTTTTGAAACATCATTCATACATCAGCACTGAGAAAAACTTGGATGCTCTCTCTCAATATAATAAAAGAGCAGGCATCATCTCTGAAGGATACATCTTAAGTATAACTTAGAAACACAATCTGAGAAACAGTCTGTGTTCTAGATGCTAGATGTCACTAAATTGTACTGAGGATTGCTTGTTTTACTACCTCCATTACTGTTAATTCATTCCTCCAGAAACTAAATTGCATAGTCATCAATAATTTTGTTAGAGCTACTTTGGTAATTTCTCAGTGACAAATTTCAAGCACAGAAATAAAAAGAAAAGAAAAGAAAGCAAGTACCTGGTTTTACACACGCAATAGGGAGTAAATCTTGGGTGTGAACTCACATACCTTGTTTATAGGTCTGACCATATGGCACTACAAATTTCCTCTGAAAATGTATGCTTGCCTGTTTCATATTATTCTTTGGAAATCAGAATGCTATTTCTATCTGTAATAACTATGGGAATGAAATGAGAATGGCCTCCATGGGAAGTATATATTTGAATGTCTAGTTATCTTCAGTGGACACTTTAAGAAGAATTAGGGCATTTTCCTAAATGTGGATTAAGTCTAACCTTGTTGCAGAAAGCGTGTCAGTGGGGCAAGCTCTGAAGTTCTGTGTTACCTTCAGATGTAAATTCTCATTGCTACTCCAGTGCTATGTATGCCTGCCAGTTGTACACAATGGTTATTATGCGCTGAAAACTCTAAGCAAGACCCCATTTAAATGACCCCTCCTGGAAATTTTCTTGGTCATTGTGTCTCTTCATAGAGCTATAATTTTAACTAATACACTAAACAGTGTAAAACATAATAAGAAATTAAAATTTGGAGATGAATTAATGAAGAATTTGTAGAGATCTGCATTCATACTCTTTCCATGTTTGGAAAATATTATGGCTTCCCAATAAGAAGAGTGAAAATATAAAACTGTAGACTAGAAATGGTTTCCATATTTTGAGAAATATTATTTTTCAGTGTAAAAATCTTGCTTCCATTTTTCTGCTTTCACATTACTCTATTATCAAGTGGTTTTATGACACTATAACAACACAATTTCTCAAACCTTCCGTGTTTGAGATCTAAGCTTGTTAGGGATCTAACATGTGGGCGATCATTAGTATAAACATTTGTACTGCCTGGCAATGGTGGCATACTTCTTTAATCCCAGCACACAAGAGACAGAGACAGGAAGATCTATGAATTTAAGGGAGCCTTGTCTTTAGAGCAAGTTCCAGATAAGCCAGAGCTGAGAAAAACCTTGTCTCAAAACAAAAACAACCCCCCCCAAATCAGAAACAAATAAAAAAAACCAACCAAACAAAACAATTCATGTACCTCCCAGAACTTCCAGTATAAATCACTAATTAATCTTGACATTTAAAAGACCACAATTAGTTGCCATTTTGTACATTTCTATAAAACTGTAATTCTACCTTCACAGTAAACTCCAATAATTATAATGTGAAGTAGAAGCACCAACTTTTATCAGTTAGAAGATTTTATTGAATTTTTTTAATATAATGGCGTGATTTAGTAAATTTTTAGAATCTATGTTTTGATATAGGGAGATGGGTGATAGCACATATTCTTCCCATCTTTCTCACAAATGGAGAGACAGTTCTATTGACTTGTGCAAGCTCAGAGAGTTAGAGTTTGGCACAACTGAGATTTCAGTGTACACTTTCCTTGCTCATGCTGTGATTGTCTCTCTGCAAAACACTGAGGGTATTCTTTTCTTTTCTTTTACATGTCAATCCCAGTTCTCTCTCTCTCTCCCTCCCTCCTTCCCTCTGTCAATCACTCTCTCCCTCTGTCTTACCCTCTCTGCCCCATCATATGCACCCTGACCACCCTCCCCTACCATGCCCCTACCACAATTCCACATTCATCCAGGTGGGTTCATGTAAATCTATCAAGTCATTTGAAGTAGGGACTAGGACTTTTCTCCTCTCTCTAGGTTAAGGCAGTATCCCTCCGTGGGGGATGTGTCTGCAGGTTCCCTTTGTGCACCAGGAATACATCCTGGTTCCACTGTCTGAGGTCCCTTAGACTGTTCATCCTTCTAGCTGAGACCCATATTCAGTGGGGCATAAGTCAGTCCCATGCTGCATTTGCAGCTAACAATTTTGGGGGCCATTAGCTCCTCCTTGTTCTGGTCAGCTGTCTCCATGTGTTTCTGCAACCTGGATTCTAGTTCGACTCAGTGTTTAGTTATGGGTGTTTCCTTCTGTTTTCAACAGGTACTAGATGAGGACTCCATGATGGTGGATAAGTTAGTTGTTGATCTCACTATCCGGGAAGGGCATTTATGGTAGACTTTCCAATTAATACTTCAGTTTTTACCTTTCAAATTACTGTTAGAGTTAGTTTCAGTTCAGTATCATGAGAAATATTCTTGAGAGCAGTCAGTGTTCCCATCATGCAATGACTCAATATTGTATAATTATATGCAAATCTTCTAAGACATGTAAGCAGCTGGTATACGATATTTACTCACATATAAGACAAAATTACAATAATGTGCTAAAAATAATGAGGGATATTTGGCTTTAAGCTCTGCCAAATGATTTCACTGGCAATATAATGTAAGGTGTGTACTCGAACAAAAAGGGATGGTGCAAAGAATTCCCAAAAGATAATATATAAAAAAAAATGGCATGGCTATGAAAGGGAAACCATTGTCATTCATTCTGACATTGTATTGCTACTTTTGAAAGTATATTATAAGTTTCTTCCAATCTCCTACCACTTCCTTCATCAATATCTCTGATACTAGTTTAAGGTAATCCACATCCTTAACTTCTACTAAGTAGATAAATAAATGCCTTATACAGTTGTCATTAGAGACTCTTCTTCCTGGATCAGTTTGAAGTGGCTACAGAGGCCCACAGCCACACACTATGGAGAGAGAGAGACACACACACACACACACACACACACACACACACACACACACACACAGAGAGAGAGAGAGAGAGAGAAAGAGAGAGAGAGAAAGAGAGAGAGTCTTTAATTGTGGATCTCAATCAAATTCCTCCCCTAGAGCTCAAGGAAAGTCATAGGAGAGGGAGAACAAAATGACTGTAGGAGTCAGAGAGGTTGGCAGAAATCAGGAGATGTAGACCAACAAATCAAACATCCAGGGCTTACAGGTACACACAGAGACTGACATAGGGCCTGGAAGAGTCAGCACAAGGATGTCTTCACATATGGCTGTTAATTTGGTGTTTTTCATGGACTCCTAACAGTGCATTTGTCTTTTGGTCTGCTCTTGAGGCTCTCTTCATCCTAATGGGTTGCCTTTCCAGCCTTGACATGCTGATTTTCTTCTTGTATGACTATATCTTATTTTGTCATGTTTGGATGTTGTTTCTTGGAGGCCTGCTCTATTCCAAAGAGGAAACAGAAGCAGAGAGGATCTGGAAGAGGGAGAAGGTGTGACACAAAGAGTCACTAGGATACATATTTAACTACATAAAAGGGATATTATCACTTATATTCATGTATGATGATTAATGCAAGAAGAGAAAAATGTCATTCTTCTAATTACAAGTGTAAGATTTACTAAATACATAATAATTTTATCCAGTATTAATTTATATCTATATTTAGTTACTATGTTAATCTAATTGGGTTAACTCTGAATCCATTTATATTCTTCTTTTATTTTGATTTATTTTCTAAGAATGTATTTGTATGTGGGTATGTACATACGCCCACAAAATCCAAAGTGGGAATACAATCCCCTGTAACCAGGGTTATATGTGACTATGTACCACCTGACGTGGGTCTGCAGAGTACCTTCCAGGAGAGAAAAGGTAACACAGAGAAACCCTGTCTCAAAGAAAAAAAAGATGAAACAACAACAAAAACAAAAACAACAACAAAAACAAAAACAAATGAACAAAAACAAGAATCCTAGGCTCAGTTTCCAGAAGCTGTGTTGAGCTGCTTAAAATTACCTGGAGTTTAGTTTCAAAGTGATCTGACACAAATATTCTCCACAGGCACTACACTCACATGTACAGATCAACAAATATATACTCATACTGGCATTGTTAAACACAATGTAGGGAAATTTTATGGCTACAGCAATAGCCCAATAATTAAAAGCCCATACTGTTCTTGCACTGGACACAGATTTGGTCTCCAACAACTATATGACATCTTACAAGTATCTGCCAGTAATATCATTTCTAGACCAAGATTAAAATTAGAGTGAAAGAAGATTTACTTAATATCTTCCACCATTTCAAACTCTTACCTGGTCACTGGACAATGTACAAAGATGGTGACTCAGGAGTTATGTGGTGAGTCAGAAGTCATATGGAGGATGGGACCTGATAATGCAGAAAGGTCAGAAGAATCAGTCTTATCTATACGTAGAAGAAACAAAATGAAAAGCAGGGAAATACATGACAAGGACCCTTGTAGATATTTAAATGTGAAATTATGTCACCTGTGAAATAAATGCTTATTCCTTTTAGTCTCTATTAAAAGTGTGTTTCCTGTCTACCTGAGAATAAAAATTGCATTTAATGTGATCCTGTGTAGAAGAGAAGCAATGTTTACTTGTCACTGTGTCTACAGATCCTAATTTGTCTTAATTGCCAAGCCTGGGTCTTTTTCATCTTGGCAAATCTACAATATACCTGGTTTAATTCGAGGAAACAAAATATTTTTTTTCATATTGAGCTTGAAGCTGCAACAATACCAATTGTCTTACAAAGATATAAGAGACCAATATTTTTTTAAGCAATGATAAAAGCCATGAGTACTGAGAATTGCAAACAACTGCTGTCTATAAAGATAGTATGATAGGATCTTTCAAAGCTTCCATAGACAGTACTCTTAAGATTCAGGAAGCATAATTTAGAATTAAAATGAATATAAGTAAAATCTCAGTGGAACTATTTATCAATATGTATCTATGTTTTAACTCATCAGGATATCAGAGTTTTTCATAAAAATTGATGCAGAATACAAAA